>NC_081408.1:777988785-778328285 GCF_030272615.1 Cryptomeria japonica
GTCTTATGTTGACATTTGCCACCATTTCATTGGTGCCAATTGCAAACATGGATTCCCAACTTTCAAACTTAGCCCTTGATTAACTCTTTCAATCCTGACCATCCATTGCCCTATTTTTGCTATAAATAGAGCTCTCATTCCTCCATTTTTGATCATCATCCCAGTTTGTAGTATCGTACTTATGCTCAAATACATTCAAGCTTTCACATTTCATATATGCTCATCATTTAGCCTCTCTTTTCAATAGGAAATAGTCTAAATATGCATGTTTATAATACTTTCTTTATCATTTAGCTCAATCATAGACTAATATAGTATGTTAGGATAGTATTTATACTAACCTTGTCATCTTATAATCTAGTTTATTGCATTTTAAGATCATGCATAGCTTAGGATGCATTTCATTCTAAAATCTATCAAAAGCATCCCTTGTTCTTACATTTGCCATCCCTAAACCATTTTGCTCAGTGATTTGAGAGCAAAAACATTGGTTTGAGGGACTGTGTAATATAGAGAACCATGGAAACATCCTTGGGAATCTGAGTTATGCTTCATAACTCCATAGCTTGCACCAAGAAGTCCTGTGGGTGTGTGAGAAAGGTTCCATAGAGCTCCATTTTTCACATATTGAGTTCTATTGACCTGCTTTTCCCGCATATAGGTTCAATGTATCCTTCGATCTGAAAAATGTTTTAGCTCTCCTTGGAACTTGCATTCCTTCCTAGGAACTTGTGCTAGGTTATTGCGGTTCAATCTATGTCGTAGATCTTCCTTCTATATTTTCCATTGCCATAGATATTTAACAAACTTCATGCGCGGCATACCAATCATTTATTCAACTCCATCTCATCAGCATTCTTCATTAAATAATGCTTTTATCCATCCAATGCGATCTATTATAACTCAGTTGTTACTCGGTTAATACTGAACTTTACTCGGTAGACATTCTGCCTTCTTTAACCGATATCGATAACCTTAGGGTTTATCGACTAGGTTCCTTAGGGTTTATCGACTAGGTTCTTTGTTCGGTGACATAGTATAGTATTAACCTTATAATGAACAACATATGTAGGTTATCAAAACAATCAAAACATCATGATCTCATCATTGTCTAACTCGGTAATAGTTGACCATTGAATAACTTATTTCTCCCCTTATTATCACATCCTTTCTGTGTCACTTATTGACCTCTTAATACTCATCAATACATACTTCTCAAGATATGGCAACATCATTCTGAATCAGAAAATCAATCTCTTGACATCAATGACAAAATAATGTTATAAAGATAGTTATCATCTTTCTTTAGTTATATCAATAATCTTCTTCTATTGAAATGCCAACAATCTTCCCCTTTGGCATTGATGGCAATACCAACTTTTAAATGGCAATACCAACTTGATTTATTCCACTGATTCAGATTCAGATTGTTGTTAGACTTCTTCTGTTATCCTTGAGCTGTTAAAATCTTCTAAAGTCTTCTCCCCTTGTCATTAGTCTTCTGTTATTTTCTCCATTTAGTCTATCTTTTCCATTTAGTCTTCTCCCCCTTTGACAACAATGCCAAACAGTAAAAGAACTAAATCATGAACTCTTCTATTGTGAAGTGATTTGCCTTGTTGTGTTACACATGTATCATCTCAGTCTTAGTCAGAGCAACTTGTCTCTATTCACTATTTCCTGCACACCTTTAGAAAACCTCCTAAAGTGCGTACATCAACATCAATCCACAAATAATATTCAATAGAGTCATCAAATTGATGCTTTCACCAAACTCTGTTAGTGAGTAGAAGATAGGGGTAGGGCCCCTAACTTGCTTCTAAGATATTCAAAAGTGTCCTTTGGCAGTGGCTTTGTGAAGATGTCTGCTATTTGCTCCTTTGAACTGATATACTCCAGCACAACTTTCTTCTCTTGAGCTTCTTCTTTGAGATAATGATACTTTATAGAAATATGTTTTGTCTTAGAATGCATTACCGGATTCTTTGAAATGTTAATGACACTCATATTATCACAGAATATAGTTACTGGCTTGGTAACCTTTTTATTTATACCTTCCAATAGTTGTTTTATCCATGCTATATTAGTGCAATTCAATGCTGCAGCGACATATTCAACTTCAGTTGTTGACTATGAAATACATCCTTGTTTCTTGCTAAGCCAACTCACTAGTCTATCACCCAAAAAGAAAGCTCCACCACTTGTGCTTTTCTTGTCATCAATGTTTTCCACCCAATCAGCATTAGTATAAACTTTTAAATCAAAATCATTCCTCTTTTCATATACTAAGCCATAATCTTTAGTGCCTCTCAGGTATCTGAAAATTCTCTTAATTGCTATCATATGGGTTTATTTGGGATCTACAGAGAATCTTGCAATAATACCTACTGCATGTGCTATATCTGGTCTACTGTGCACAACATATTACAACTTTCCAATCATAGATTGGTAAAGTGTCTCATCAATAGATGTAGATTCATCATTCTTTGATAATTTACAGTTGGTAGCCATAGGAGTATTTACAAGTTTAGAGTCCTCCATTCCAAATTTCTTCAAGATTTCCTTTATGTACTTGGATTGAGTAATGAAAATCTCATCTTTCATTTGTAGTATCTATAAACCTATAAAATACTTGATCTCACCGATTAATGACATCTCAAATTCTTTGCACATTTCATTTCTAAAGTTTTTGCATAAGGAGTCATTACCACAAAAAATAATATCATCAACAAATATGGCTGAGATCAGTACTCCATTGTCCTCATCATTCTTCATGTACATATTGTTGTTTTCACTTGTTCTTATAAAACCAATCTTGATCAAGTAAGAGTGTAGTCTTTCAAACCATGCTCTAGGTGCTTGTTTCAAACCATATAAAGCTTTGTTCAATTTACATACCTAATGTTTACTCTTGTCATCAACAAATCCTTCAGGTTGTTCAATATAGACTTCTTCTTCCAGTATACCATTCAAAAATGTAGATTTGACATCCATTTGATATACTTTGAAATTTTTGAAAGCAGCATATGCCAACAGGTGCAAAAGTCTCACCATAATCTATTCCTTCTTCTTGAGCATAACCTTTTAAAACTAGTCTTGCTTTATTTCGAATGACCTCACCTTTTTCATTTAGCTTGTTTCTGAAAATCCACTTTGTACCAATTACATTTTTGTCCTTCAATCTTAGGACCAGTGTCCATGTTTCATTCCTCTTGATTTGATCAATCTCTTCTATCATAGCATTTACCCAATCCTCATTGTTAAATGCTTCTTTTACTATTCTCGGTTCAAATTTAGATATTAGACATGTGTTCTGTCTCAGTTTGTTCCTTGTCATCACTAGATCATCCTTATCTCCTATAATCTGACTTGTTGCATGATGTCTTCTGACATATTTGGCTAATATAGGCTCAGTAGGCTCTGTATGATCTTCTTCATCACTCGGTAATTGGACATTACCTTCATTTTCTTCAGTAACTCTCTCAGTAGGATTTCTCGGTTGAACATAAACAAATTCTTCATAATCTTCTGGTTCTTTGGAATTTCCTTCATCATTTCTTTCTACAAACTCATCAATTTTCACATTTGCACTTTCTACTATTTTGTTAGATGATTTGATCAGACATTTAAATGCTTTACTTCTAGAAGAATAACCTAGAAATGTTCCTTCTTCGCTTTTCTGATCAAACTTTCCATTTCTGTCATCTTTGTGAACATAACATCTACTTCCAAAGATTTTAAAATAACTTACATTAGGTTTCTTGTCATACCAGATTTCATATGGTGTCTTCATAGTACCTTTATTCAGTTGTACTCAGTTTAGGGTGTAAACAGCCATGCTGATTACTTTTCTCCAAAATGTTTGAGGTACACTCTTTTCTATCATCAGGGTTCTGGCACAATCTAACATTGATCTGTTTCTTCTCTCGGTGCAGACAGTTGCCTTTTTATACCATGATCATTGCAGAATAAGTTAAATTCATCAAAAGTGAACTCTCCTCCTCTATCAGATCTAAGAAATTTTAGTTGTCTTCCTGTTTCATTTTCAACTCTTGCCTTGTACCATTTAAACATTTCAAAAGATTCCAATTTTTCTTTTAAAAACATAACTGACATCATCCTTAAGTAATCATCCACGAATAATATGAAATATTTGTCACCATAATAACTTTGAACTTTCATGGGACCACAAAGATCAGTATGCACTAGATCTAAAATTCCTTTAGAAGTGTAGGACTTACTTGTAAAGCTTGATCTTGTCATCTTACCCATTTGGCATCCTTGGCACATATCATTCTCAGGTTTTTTTAGGCTCGGTAGACCTCTTACTCAGTGCTTCTTACTTATTTTGATCAGATTATCAAAATTTACATGACAAAACCTTTTATGCCATAACCAGGTATCATCTATCTTTGCATAAAGACACTTGTTCCGAGTTGAGTCAAGATGAAATGTATTACCTTTTGTTTGTGTCTCGATAGCAGCCAACTTTCCATGTTTGTCATGAACTTTGACCCATCCTTTCTGAAATTCTATTCGGTATCCTGTATTGTTTAGTTGTGCTACACTCAACAAATTGTATTTCAAACCTTCAACCCAATATACATCATCACATTTAGCATTGTCAAGAAGTGTTATAGATCCTTTACCTTTCACCAGACATGGTGCATCATTACCAAATCTTACATAACCTCCATCATAGTCTTCTAATTTAACAAACTTGTGTTTATCACCTATCATGTGATGTGAGCATCCACTATCTATGATCCAAGAATCATTATTATTTATGTGAGATATTAAGACTTTTTCTTCATACCTTTCTTACACTGATCCATCTTTAATAGCCACATAAACAACTTCCTCTGTATCAGTTTCATCAGATTTATCATCGTTGGATTCCTCATCAGCTACTAGGCATGTCTTTTTGTCTCTTCTTTTGAAATCTCGGTATACTCTATAGTGATTGTCTTTCTGTCTGTCATCTCGGTATTCTCTCTTTTCACTAGATTCTTTGTTAGGGCAGTTAGAAGCCATATGTCATATTTTATCACAGTTAAAACATTTTAAAGGTAGCTTTCCTTTATATTTACCTTTTCCTCTCGGTAACCTTCTGGATAATAATACTTCAAACTCTTCTTTCTTTTTGATTTCCTCATATAGTTTGTGCACTTCTTCCATGTTCTTACAAAATTTTTCACTTGCTCCACTATGATTCCCTTCAGAATACTTACTCATTCTATCATTGTAATCATTAGATTCACCAATATGAAAAGAACTGAATGCAGACTCAACTTTATTTATCGAAGACCCACTGTTATCAAAATTACTTAACTCAGATGCATGTAGCTTACCAATAGTAGCATCCAAAGAAACTGGCATATTTGGTACAGACCTTAGTTCATTGATTGCAGAGACTCGAATGGCATAAAAAGGTAGAAGTGTTCTAAGCAACTTACTTGTTACATCCTTTTCTTCAATAGTTACTCCTGCTCCTTTGATTTGATTGATTGTCTCCTTTAACCTTGTACTGTACTGGGTTATGTTCTCTCCTTCATTCATTCTCATGGATTCCAGTTTTTCTCTTAGACTATCTACTTTTTCTCTTTGTACATGTTCATCACCACCATACATAGATATGAGTTTGGTCCACATTGCTTTTGCATCATTACAACCTTATAGATCATTAAACTCTGAGTCAGTCAATGCTGATGTTATTTTAATCATAGCTTGAATATGTTCTTGCTTTGCCTTTATCTCTTCCAAGGTCATCAGGTTGGTTCTTGGTGGTATATAATCATTCTCCAAATAATATGTTGCATATTCTCCAATTCCTGATAAATGTAGCTTCATCCTTTTCTACCATGTGGAGAAACTTGACTTGTTCAACTTTGGTGCATCCCTTTTATACATCTTCAGGTCTTTGCCTCATGTACCTTTAAACTTTTCTTTTGGAGTCCACAACTTTGATACTGATTGTAAAGTTCGGATGTCTATAGCTAACAAGATGAGAGGGGGGGGTGAATCATACAAACTTAATCTTCCATAAAATCAATAGATTCAACCTCGGTAACTTGTACTTCAACAATATAACCAAAAATTGCTAAACATGCTAACTCATAAACACATAATCATCATAACACATATAACACCTGATGCTCTACAAAAAGGATTAGAAAATCTGTTTGATGGCAACACACACAAGAGCACAAGAAACAAACATTAGTGTTAGCAACAAAAGATTATCCTAAACAGGCATATAAAGAGAGATATTAAGCATGAAATAGAAAGCATATAAACATAGAATAAAATAGCTAATCAAGATGCTCATAGTTGCTCCTCCCTTGTTCCTCTCCTCTCCAAGTCCCAAATGAGTGTAGCTCTCAGCTTTTAGCACTAGCCATGGATGCCATATGGAGATTCAAGATGGTTGAATATGATAAGAAAATACTATGCAAGAGTAGATAGTGATGCTATGAAAAAGCTCTATGCTAATGCCAGTATAACAACAATACTCTAAAATGCTTCCTTTTTTGCTTGAGGAGAAGGGTTCTATTTATAGAAGAAATGGGGAAATGAAGGGTTAAGATTGAATGGTTTAATCAAGGGCCAAGTTTGAAAGTTGGGGATCCATGTGCACAATTGGCACCAATAAAATAGTGACAAGTGTCAACATAGGATTGGGTTGAGAGAAGAGGTTGGAGGCATTAAAGGTCTAAGAAGACCTCATGGTTATCTAGAGGCTAATGGTCAAGTCCAAATTAAGATTACCCACTGGATTAAGAGTTAATCCAAGGATAAACCTTTGTGCAAATGTTTAAGAGATAATCATGGACAAAGCATTAATGGCCTGATGAGACCTTTGGGTTGGGTAGAGGTTGAGTCAAAACAAATGTTTTAACCATGTGGGAGGGTTTGAGGTAACCATTAATGGTTATTGGAGACTTTGGGGATTAAGTGGTTGAAGGTTGAAAGCCTTCAATGGTTATCAAAGACTTTGAGCCATTTAGTGGTTGAAGGTTGAAAGCCTTTAATGGTTATCAAAGACTTTGAGGGTTTGAGAAGTGACTTCCCTTTTGCTTAGGAATGTGACAAAGTTTAGAAAAGGGGTTAGGTTATTTAGAAGTGATTAGAAAATTCTAGAAGGGGTTTAGGCATGCAAGTGGATTTTGTAGGAAAATGCAAGTGGGAGAAATTTTGGTATTTTCAATTAAAATAAAATCATTTATTTCAATTAAATGGTGTAATTTGCATTTGGATAAATATTCAAATAAATATTAATTTATTTAAATGAGAAAAATGAAGATAAAGCATTAAAATGCTTGAAGACTTTGAGGGAAACCATTAAAGGCTTGAAGACTTTAAGGAAAACCATTAAAGTCTTAAGAAGACCATAGAAGGAAGCCATCAAGTTTGAAGACTTTAAAGCCATCAAGTTTGAATACTTTAAGGGAAACCATTAAAGGTTTCAAGTGGGTGAGGATAAATAGGATTTTAAATAAATAATTTATTTAAAATAGTTGTGCAACTTGCTTTTGTAGGAAAATACAAGTGGGTGGAGGATAAAGGTGATTTAAATAAATTATTTATTTAAAATAATTGTGCAACTTGCATTTGTAGGAAAATATAAGTGGGTGGAGGATAAAGGTGATTTAAATAAATGATTTATTTATTTAAATGTGAGAGGTGGGATTTTGGGGGATTTAAATAAATATTAATTTATTTAAATGTGAGAGAAGATTTAATTAAATAAATATGATTTATTTATTTAATTAATGGTCTGAATTTGGTTAAGTGAATTAAATCAAATAAATTGAATAATTTATTTAATTAATAGGAGAAGAGGGTTAAGATGAATTAATTAAATATATTAATTTAATTAATTATTAATTGATGGTTAAATAATCAAATAAATATTAAATATTCATTTAATTAACTGGACAGATTTATGTGACTACATTTGCCCCTCTTTGAGACGGTGCGGTTTATCGCATCGTTTCAAAGAAAGAAAAATAGGTGTGAAGAAATGCCCCATAAAATGTAAATTTAATGGGTGGTATGCCCCCTTGAGAGATGGGCCAAATTTTTTTTTTTGAAAAATCGGGCGATCTCTCGAAAAAGAATGAAAAGTGGAGGGGAGGTAGAATAGAAGAAATTAGAACTAATGATGAAAGAATGGGAGAAAATGGAATGAATATGAAGAAACAACAAGCCAGTGGGTACCCTGAGGTCATGCAAGAGATACATAGCAGATGTAGTATAGGGTTTGGATTGATGCTATACAATTGATCAAAATTGGTTGGACAATCTGGTGCAATCGGTTTAATTGCCTCGGTCAAGTCAAAGCGTGATAGTTGATGTCAGTTGGTCGCTTGGACATGATAAAGTCTGAGTAAGTGAATCAAAGTGACCTAATGGTGACTTAGACAATTGATGTAATTACCCGATGAAGTCAAGGTATATGAAGCAAAATACTCGTTGAGACGTAGACAATTGATGTAATTGTCTGTTGGATTGTGTTTGATTGGTTGATCAATTGATAGTGTGTGCATGTGATGGATGGTTGTTGGGAATCATGGCAGCCCTATTGAGACTAGGTCATTATGATAAATGCCTGATGTAGTCTAGGATTACCATGATCGATTACCTGTTGAGACCCGAAGATACTTGATCAGAGTATCTGTTGATAGTCTAGGTGTGTGGGAGTCGATGTATCTGTGTTGACAGAGTAACTGACTTAATTTTGTGGATGAGTGAGGATGGGAAGTGATGAAGGGATTAGGATGATGTTGATGATCAAGATAGGGAGGGTGAGGGGGGATTCGATGTTAGATAAAAGATATGGAGGACTAGGAATGAGTCTTATGGAAGAAGAGGAAAATAGAGTATCTATTGTCATTACTATGTATGAATGATATGCAGCTATTTATGAATGTATGGATGGATGGAATGCAATGGAATGCAATATATACAAATGAGATGGAATGATGATCCATGGTGCTTTATTTTTCATCATTGAGCTTTAAAATGTTGTAAGAAAATACAAGCAACTTGACATAAAGATTCAAGATGACTAGAGTATTTCTTACATGGATTTGATATAGCAAGTTAATACAAGCAACTTGATATAATGGATCAAGTTGACCTGAGTATTGCTTGCGGAACAGACAAGGATTATCTCCTTTCATGCATGACTTGGATTGTCCTCCTTGATCTTAGGCTGATCATATCCTGAGACAAGTGCATACCGTAATAAGAGATAAAACCTTTATCCAGTTTGGTTGAGGTAGGAGGAACCAAAGAAAGAGCATTGTACCTCCAAACAAATAGTATATACATAAAGAATAAAGAATATAGATCCTTGGTAATGGTTCATGCTCATATGGTTGAGGTATACGCTGTAGTCAGCAAGCCGTAATGATCTATGAATGCATTTGGCATAAGATCACATAGCTTGGTGAACTTACCACGTAGACACCATTAGTACATGCCCCAGAACTTCATCGAAAATAATGCGCAAACGATACAAAACAATGTTGCAAGATCCTGATACAGATAAACAAACGATTGTACTCACAAATCAACCAAGTATTTGATAGCTTAACATAATTTTCTTGTCAAAGAAAACGTCACTTTTGTCTTTGTTTTGGTAAGGAATGATGCATCCTTGTTGAAGACAGTTTGATTGTTGATGTTGATTGTGAGGTTGATTGGTAAATGGTCATTGTGTGAGTAGTTTGTCAATGTTTATTTTGGTATCTGCATGGATGGGTATGTACAAGGTGTTGCCATGTTTTTGTGTGATTTTTCAATGGTTTTGTCGATGTTTTTGGATTTTGAATTGTTTTGAATGTTTTTGGTATTTTTGCGAGATATTTTTGAATGTTTTTGGATTTTTGATGATTGTTTGAATGAAGAACTTAATGAATTATAAGACAATGTAGAATCCACTTCCATCAATAGGTTAAAGGCATTGCCCCTAGTTTTAGACATGACTATGAAAAAGCGGGATGCAAGATGTATGGAGTACTATCATAATTGCAGAGGAATAACAAGCCATGGTTGATGGATGGATGGATGTATGTATGAAGTAGATGTGATCGCAATGAGCCTGAAAGACAATGGAGCCATAGCCTTTATGAGTGGCGCCTATTTTCCAAGTTTTCACCATCGTACTTACCCAAGGTGCCACCAGAGTGGTTGTTCACCGTTTGGATGCATGATTTTTCTTTACTTTTTTTTGAATGTTTTTGTATTTCTTCATGGACATTTTTCTGAATGTTTTTGGTATTTTCTGCTATGTAGGGGAGCCTGATGCTCTGTACAGCTTAGGTATAAAACCGTTTGAGGTGCATGCTATTGATTGGATCTACAAGTGGTTCTCCTTCTGATGTAGCCAACTGATATGCCCCGGACCCGAACACAGTAGTGACAACATATGGGCCCAGCCAGTTTGATTCAAACTTGCCCTGATGTTCTCGGTTTGGTTTGTTGCGAGGATTCTCTCATAGAACAAGATCACCTACCTCAAATGTATGAGGTTTAACTCGGTGATTGTAGCTTCTGCTCATGCGCTGCTGATAGGCTTTGAGATGGTTGTATGCAGCTTGTCGCTTCTCATCTAGTAACTCCAAGTCCTGGAGATGGGATACTCTATATGCTTCATCATCTATCAGATTATGCAAGGAAACCCATAATGATGGTATCTCAACCTCAATAGGTAAGATAGCTTCTGCACCATAGACCAATGAATAAGGAGTTGCACCTATAGGGGTTCGAATGCTAGTTCAATATGCCCATAGTGCCGGATTTAGTTGAACATGCCAGTCACGGCCGACATCATTGACTGTCTTCTTTAGGATCCTCAATATGTTTTTATTGGATGCTTCGGCTTGACCATTGCCTTGTGGGTAATAGGGAGTGGAAAAACAGTGTTGGATATGAAATTTCTCACAAAGCTCATGGACATCCTGATTTTTGAAAGGAAGACCATTATCTGTGATGATGGACATGGGCACACCATACTGGCAGATGATGTAGTTGAGGATGAATGAGGCGATCTGCTTGCCGGTGACTTGGGTAAGTGGAACAGCTTCAATCCACTTTGTGAAATATTCGGTGGCGGTAATAATGAATTTGTGGCCATTGGATGAAGGTGGATGGATTTTACCCACAAGGTCAAGGCCCCATTGATAGAAAGGCCATGGTGTCATGATTGGTTGCAGTTCCTAGGCCGGTGCATGTATCAGGTCGCCATGAACTTGACATTTCTTGCATTTTCTAACAAAGTAGTAGGAATCCTTTTCCATAGATGGCCAATAATATCCAGCTCGCATGAGTTTCTTGGCTAGTGATGAACCACTTGAGTGAGTCCCACAAATTCCTTCATGTACCTCTTCCAAAGCCTTTGTTATCTCATCTTGTTCTAGACATCGAAGGAGAGTACCATCAAGACCACATCGGTATAGGGTTTCGGCAATAATGGTATATCGAGCAGTTTGGCGAATGAAGGTTTTTCGTTGGTTATTCGATTGGTTGGGAGGAAGGGTATGATCGCGGAGATAGGTGTAGAACTCACCATACCATGGGGATTCGGAACCAACAAGGTGACATATCATTTCGGATTCAAGGGTATCATAAGCGGGGATCCAAAGCTGTTCTACTAAGAACTCATAGCGTGTTGAATTCTGTGGAAGATCTAGGAGAGATGCGATAGTAGCCATAGCGTCAGCAGCTCAATTTTGATCTCTTGGTATCTGCGCAAAAGTGATAGTAGTAAATGATGTCTTTAGAGTGTCCACTATTTGCTTGTATGGCATGAGTTTATCATCTTTGGTCTGATATTCATCTGTTGCTTGTCGAATGACTAGTTGGGAATCGCCATATACTTGTAGTTCTTGTAATTTCCATTGTACGGCTAACCTGAGTCCTGTGTTCAAGGCCTCATACTCTACTATGTTGTTTGTGCATGTAAATGTGAGCCTGTAAGACTTTGGGATGCTATCACCCTGAGGTGTGATAAACAGAATGCTTGCCCCCGAGCCGTGCCTAGTGTATGAACCATCAAAATATAGTTTCCATGGTTGTGTTGTTGTGATCATGAATATCTCTTCATCTGGAAAATTGGAAATGAGAGGATGATCACCTATGAGAGGTGTATCAGCCAACTAATCTGCAATAACTTGACCTTTGATAGCTTTACGGTCTACATACTCGATGTCAAATTCACTTAGAATCATCACCCATTTGGCCAAGCGGCCTGTCAATGCTACTTTGCTAAGTAAGTACTTGAGTGGATCAATCTTTGTGATGAGTTGTACCTTGTGCGTCAATAGATAGTGCCGCAATTTAGTGGCTGCTAAGATTACTGCTAGGCAAGCTCGCTCAATAGGTGTGTAATTGAGTTCATAGCCAACCAGTGTGCAAGAGATGTAGTATACAGCACACTCTTTGCCTTTTGCATTATGTTGTGCCAGTAGTACACCCAATGCTGTACTTGTCATTGAGATATAAAGTAACAATGGTCTACTTGGATCTGGTGGCATCAGCAATGATGGATTCATGAGATAGTCTTTAAGTACCTGAAATGCTTGTTGGCATTTGGCATCCCACTGAAAGTGGATGTTCTTGTGTAGCAGGTGTGTGAATGGGTGACACTTATCAGTCAATTGTGCAATGAATCTTTGGATGGATTGAAGCCGTCCTTGTAGTGTTCTTAGCTGACTGATATTCTTTGGAGGTGGCATGTCCATGATAGCTTTTACCTTTGCTGGGTCAACCTCAATGCCTTTGCTTGAGACAATGTATCCTAGAAGCTTCTCGGAGGTCACTCCAAAGACACATTTCTTTGGGTTGAGTCGAACATGGTATTGTTCTAGTCTATCAAAGATTTTATCTAAGATGTGGAGATGCCCATCTCTAGTGAGTGATTTTGCTAGTAAGTCATCCACATAATCTTCCATCATAGTATGCATCATGTCATGGAAGATGGTAGTCATTGCTCTTTGATAGGTCGCTCCTGCATTCTTTAGACCAAAAGGCATTACATTCCAGTAGTAGGTGCCCCATGGACATGTGAAGGCTGTCTTATGTTGATCTTCGGGTGTGATTTTTATATGATTGTAGCCAGAAAAGCCATCCATGAGTGAAAGCATCGCATGTCCTACTGTTAAATCCACTATGATGTCTATATTTGGTAGGGGGAAGTCATCCTTAGGATATGCCTTATTCAGATCTCTAAAGTCAGTACAAATGCGGATGCCCCCTTTTGGTTTGCCGATAGGCACAATGTTGGAGATCCATTCTGCATAATCAATTGGCCTAATGAAACCAACATCTAGGAGTTTCTTGAGTTCTATTTTTACTAGCACTACAATCTGGGGATGCATCTTATGAAGCTTCTGCTTGACAAGTTTGGCTCCTTCTGCTACTGTGAGGTGATGCATGACTAAATCCGGATCAATCCCAGGCATGTCTGCATATGACCATGCAAAGTTGATCTGACGCTGCTGGAAGAACTCTATAAATTTAGGCTGTTCCACTGGAGTGAGAAGAGATGCTAGATGTATGATATGAGGGTTTTCAAGAGCCCCCACATTGTATTCTTTGGTCTCCTCAATGAGAATCATTGACCGTTCCCGTTGTGCATTAGTAGGGAGAATGTCAAACCCTTCATCCTTAGGTGCCTCAGAGAGGTTTTCACCATTAGATATGCTCTTTCTTTTTACTTTTGTTAGATCAAACAGCGCCACAGTGTGGTTTTCACTGGAAGATCCATGTTTTATTGTTATATTTTTGCAGCTGAAGGGTTTGGCATCCACCCCGAAGTATGCTGCACTATTAAGTTGAATGGCGAATCCAACTTTGTGATCCCCACTTGGTAGATTATCCCTTAATTCCAAAAAGTCAATGATAGCCTCATCATTTTGGAAGAGGTGAAGACATGGGGGATTTGATTGGTTCCATTCAATGAGTTCAGGGTGGATAAGGGGCATTACTTCATCGATTAGGTTAAGTTCGTTAGAGGTATCAGTGAGGGTTAAGACAATGTGGTGAAGGTCATTGATGGTACTCTCCCTATCAGAATCAGGCATAGGATGAGACGTAGGGTCTGTGGAAGATGTTTCCAGCTCAGGAACCCAAGGGGTCTTTATCTGTGCTTCTCCATAAATAGGGATGTCTTTGCGTGGCAGAGGTGGTGATGTGTCTTCCTCATCTAAAGTGTTAAGCTGTACCGAATCAAATTCCCACTCATGTGAGTCAGTTTCTGAGTCACTTTCCAGCATTCGATTGCTATACCATACTGGGATGTCGCTGGAGTTGAATACTGCAGGCGTGATTGGTTTATGTACCTTTGTAGTAATCGGTGCTGCAGGAATTTGGATGGGGATTAAAGGATTTGTTACTGGAAGTATCAGCAGTGTTGACTTAGTGGCTTCTGTTGGAACAGCTGGTGCCATAGATGCTGCTGTGGGTTCGGATACAGTTGTTGCTGCGAATGGTTTTATTGATGTGATGGCTGCCACGGATGGGATTACTGATTCGATTGGTGGGATTTTTGGCATTGATGATGGTTGCGGTGGGGTTGTGAGCCTCGATGGGGCAGTGGGGATAGTGCTTGATGGTGCTTTGATTATGAAAGGTATCCTCTTTGCAGTAGGTGGGCAAAATGGTTTGCTGGATTTTCCTTTGAATCTGAGTTTAGGAAGGATCTCTTTTTCAAAGCCCAGGCCTATATTACCTTTGGGTTTTAATTCTAGTAGCAGAGGTTCATGTTGTCCTTGTTTGTAGTATCCCAAAGCACTCTGACCATCATATCCCATTCTTTGCATAATGAGGAGGCCTTTGCCATACTGTTCCGTAGGAAGTGTAACTTGCGGTTTATCAGTGGTGATGGGATCTTTATAGATCCATTCCGCTAGGTCCTCATCTTGTGTCTCTTCCTCTTGACTCTTTCCAAGGATGAAAGGTGTCAAGGCACATGCAGGCATGATTAGTGGTTGCTGGAGTAACTATTGTGGTTTACCATGTGTTCTAGGAGAAGTAGGCATTTGTCCCACACAAAAGAGCTAACTCAAGTTGTATTCTCTAGGACCTTCCTCTGCTACTTTCATTTTAAGTTTTTCTTGCTTGGGTATAGGGGTGTTCGAACTGGCAAGAGAGGCGAGATTTACATATGATGTGGAGGAAATGGCTTCCCTATTATTAGGAACAGTAATCTCTGGTTGATGGCTGATATTATGGCAAAAAGCAAAGGGATTTGCATCACCCAGGATTGTGATCTCTGTACTGTTATGTGGGAACTTGATACATTGATGGTAGGTAGATGGAACAGCTTGCATGGCATGTATCCAAGGTCTCCCTAATAATAGATTATATGGCAGAGGAAGGTCCAGAACCTGACAAATGATATGCTTTACCACAGGGCCCACTCGGATTGGTAGTACCACAGCTCCTTTGGATGAACGCTCTGCATCATCATAGGCCTTGATGGTGATCTTCTTGCAAGGATCCACTGATTCTATTGCATATCCCAATGCTATGACCAACTATAGTGTACAAATGTTTAGGCCTGCTCCATTATCTATCAAGACTCGCTTGATCCTGTGTTGGTTGATAAAGCCTTCAATGTGTAGCGAAGCATTATGAGGTTGTTGGAAAGAAGAGTTGTCACTTTCAGAAAAAGTGAGACAAGGTGATGACTTTAGATTTCCAACCATGGCTTGAAATTGGTCTGTATTCAGGTTTGCAGGGACTGACGCCTCTTGGAGTGTTTGATCCAAGATTGTTTTATGAGATGGCGATAGGCACAATAGCTCTAAAATGGATATAAGCGTAGGGGTTTTGTCTAATTGTTCCACAAGATTGTATTGCTTTGGGATGGAGGTGGTGCCTTGTGGAGCTACCTTAATGGTGACCTTGCCATGACGTGTAACAACATTGCAATTTGAGGTGGGATTTTTGAAGGTTATAGTTGCAATTTGTTCACTGGCATCATACAGATGATTTACAGTGTAGTTATATGCAGCCTGCGTATAATCAGTGGTATCAGTGCCTCGCCTGGAAGTGGAAGGACCCCTTTGATCTTGTGATGGAAGTGGATTTTTGAACATCAGATGATCATTATTTGTTGTTTTTGGGTCATGTCCTTCAATCTCAATTTCTCCTCTTTCAATAAGATCCTGAATAAGATCTTTCAATCGGTGACAATTACTTGTCTTGTGTCCTCTTCCTTGATGGAACTCACAGTGTTCAGTATCTCTCCACCATGCTGGTTTGACCTAAGGGTCATAGTTGGATAGTTTAGGTAGAGTGACCAAATTCTGAGAAAGGAGTTGTCGCAACACTGTTTCAATGGGTTCCCCTAAAGGAGTGTATGTGCATTTTTGTTTTTGTGGACAAGGTCTTGGTTCATCCTGAGATGTGATGTGACCTTGATTAGGAGAAACATTTGTGTTATTCTAAGGTGGAGGATTTTGTCCTGCAAACTGAACCACAGGTTGTGCATTTTGGATAGTCCGAGCATCCACAACTCCATCGTTGACAATATTCTTGTTTTTGTTCCAGAAGTTTGGTTTATCACTATTGAAGCGCGGGCGAGGACCATCTTTTGGTTCATTAAAGATTTTGATGAGTCCTTTCTTGATGAGTGCCCTTTCACATTTTAAACCCTTGGTGATCATATCATTAAAGGAGTCTGTGTCTTTGACATCTAGGTGAAATTCCATTTCTTCGTTTAAGTTGGAAATGAAAATTTCCACTAGTTCTCATTCAGGTAACTGAAGAGAACGTCTGCTAGACATTTGGCGCCATCGTTGCAGGAATACTAAGAATAATTCACCTGGTTTTTGTTTGGTGTTGCATAGATCAGCCATGGTGATGTCGCGTTCAATATTATAAGAGTAATGAGATAGGAACTTCTAGATGAGTTCCTCAAATGTTCTAATGCCACCTGGTAGTCGAGAAAACCATGATGTGGTTGTTCCTCCCAAACTTTGGGGAAAAAGGCGCATTAGGTATGTGTCTTCATATGCCACTTCAAGACAAGTGGAATGAAATTCTAGGACATGATCACGGGGATCTCCCTTTCCTCTATATTTTTCAAATTTGGGTGTTTCGAATCCTCATGGAAAGGGTGGCATATAAAGATTCCTATCTAACGGATAGGGATAGATGTCGTTAAGTGAGAATTGATTGGTCTTAACACCACTATGAAGTTGTTGGGCGAGATTCTCGACTTGTTGCCGCAACATCTCCATTTCATTTGGAGGAGGAGGTGGTGGGTTACCTCGAGGAATGTTATATTTGATGTGATTTCTTCCTCTTTCCTCCTCATGGCGACTTTGTCTTTCTGATGCTTGTCTTAATTGGGCAAGATCAAAGTCAGAGGGGAGTTTGGCTCCTTCTTGAGTGAGTTTTAAGAAGTGAGCATCTGCATTGGTCCTGATTATTTCATCAAACAATCTGTTAAAGTGAGGGTTATGCTGAGCCCTTTCGATTGTTGCAGGAGTGGGAGTACTTGGGTTGTCATCATTTATATTTCCTCCAAGTGCTTCTTGAAATTCATTGAGATTTTCATCTTCTTCTTCCTCAATTTCTATTTCTCGTTGCCTTGACCGTGATCGGGTTTGAGCCATTTTGTTTGCAAGTTTGTGTTGAAGTTGATTGAAGATGATGATGAGTTGTTGATGAAAGATTGATGATTGGTGATTTGTATGTAGATCTCTAGCACTCTAAGGTAGATGTAACCGAAATTCCTTCTTTAAATTGCTTGTTTGTTTGAGGAGTTTGGATGTGATAAGGTGTAAAGAAATCTGAGATGTGTTACAAATTTTGACTACCTAGCAATGAGAGGATTCACTCATGAACTAGTTTTAACCTGCGTAGATGTGTCTCTTAGGATGAGCTTATCCTAGATGTAGAAACAATCTAAAAAGTGATGTGATGTGTTTGATTCAAGCAATATCTAAAAAGGAATCTTGGGACAAGAACCTCTTAATGTTTTGAGAGTTTGGGATGGATTGATGATGAAGTGATGATGTATGAGTTAGATGATGGATGTTTTGTTTTCAACTGTCAATAAAAACTTTGTGTTACAAATGGAACAAATTCTACTGCTTCCCTTTCAGGCATTGGTGGCACTTCTCGAGCTGTGTTGTAGGTGATACAGACGTTTGGGAAGAAGTTGGGATTAATCTTTCCTCCTTGATTTTTGTGATAACTCAGAGCTCTATATTGCATAAAGCTCTGCAGTTCAATGATTCTGAATCAAACTCGTTTGTTTTACCTTGAAGGTATAGATGCATGTGATGTAGAAAGACTCTATGTGAGACAAAGATTTGTCTATTGAGATAGAAGAATTTCCTCCTTTTGATCAAAGCCTTTGAGCTTAATGGTCTCCTTTTCAAGTTGATATTCTGATGACACTTCTTCTTTCGTAAGATGTGAAGAATGGTCATAAAATTTGACTCTTTGTTGTTTGCACTTTGTTTTTGGTATTTTTGGTTGTTTTTGAGAAATGTTGGATGAGTACTTTGTTTTTGAAAGTGATTTTCTGATTTTTCTTTGACAAGAAAACAAAAGCAAGCACACAAACACAAGAATGTTGCCCCCAAAGGCACAAATGAGTATGGGTCTAGATCAACCCAATCCTTGGACTTGTATATGACCCTTCCTTTAGATTTATTTTTAAAGTGTATTTCCAAAGCCTGAAGTCGGCTCAATTTGCACTAGGTCTTTAAAACGAACACATTTCAAACACTTTTTATCCCTAAGGTCAAATGGCTAGTTGTGATAAATTTAGCCGACATCTTGATATTTCTTCGACTTTGGTACTACATACCTTATGAATCCCATCGTGGTAGGTAAGGATGTGATATACTAAGTCTTGCATGAGCATAACAAATAGATGATCCCTATGATGGGGGAGTCACCACTTTTATCAAGCCACAAGTGACTTTTCAAAAAGCTATGTTTCTACTCAAGGAAATATGTATGGTGAGTATCTTGGGAGCAAAACCATCTATGCTCTTGCACTAAATTATATTGCAAATATCCTCAATCAATAGAATGGGTGGGCTACTACTTAAAGGTGTTTAGTCATGTTTGATGTTTTTGGACATAAGTTCATTCTGCAGTGACTCACTTAAGAGCCTTGTAACTGGTGGTGGGGCCCATTTGTCCTTTCGACTAGTTACACTGTAGGAACAGCTATACCCAAGGCTACAACTTTTTCTCACACTTGATTTCTATAGCGGCTCGAAGGATTTACCGCTCAAGGTCATTCCCAAGAGTGATGTGTCTCTTGGCAGGCCTCTCTTAAAAAGATAAAATTTTGAGTGTTACTAACACTTTTCTCTTGCACCTAGGACCACGAAAGCCAAGGGAGAGGATAGTGTGTGTTAGAAGTAGGACCACTCGACCAACTCTTTGCACAAGTGTGCCAAGCATGAAAAACACTTGTTCTTTTTAATCTATCATTGCAATGTGATCTAACTATTTGGAGATGTTGCTCCAACAATCATGGTGTTCTTTTTAATTTTCAAAGACAATTGTTTGAGTAAACTAGAATTGTAAAATCCTGGTCAACTTAATGAAAAACACGTTTGCATGAAGTAAAATTGCTTTGAAAATGAAGTTGATTGTGAATTTTATTTGCACCAAAAATGGAAGTGTGGATTGTGAGTTTTATCTTGATGCAAGAAATAAAATTTGCCTTGTTGATTTTAAGCACCAAAACGAAGTTTGTTTCCTAACTTGCAAAAAAAATAAAGTTGTTTTTGTATAAGTTTGTGGTTCTTTTTACCTTGGAACAATGAAATTCTTTTTAAGAGCCCCAAACAAATGTGTGATTCTTTTTTAAAAGCCCAAATTTGAAATGTGAAGTTAATTTTAAACCAAAATAAAAAGTGAATTCATTTTTAAAACCAACTTCAAAAACAAGTTAGAAAAAAAATAAATCTACTTTTTAATCTAATTTAAATCTACACAAAAGAGAAAAATAGTTAGTAAAATCCGCTTATTTGGTGGGCTTCTACAAGCCTAATTTTTTTTTTTTTTAATTGGTTACAAGGTGATTTGTACAACGTTTTGTTACAATAATGCTAATCTGCGTTTGAACAGAGGCACTATTTAACACAAACGCACTAAAAGAAAGGGAAAGATAGAGAAGGGAAAAGCACTGAAATAGGGTGAATAGCACCAAAATAATGTCAAACGCACCAAAACAGTGTCAAAAGCGCAACCTGTGTGACATTTTCAACATTCAAACATGTTATTGGTTAAAAAAAAAAGAAAAAAGTTGATCTTTTTGGTGTTTGGATTCACGTCAGGTTCACCAAATGATGCTCTGCAAAAAGGATTAGAAAATCTGTTTGATGGCAACACACACAAGAGCACAAGAAACAAACGTTAGTGTTAGCAACAAAAGATTATCCTAAACAGGCATATCAAGAGAGATATTAAGCATGAAATAGAAAGCATATAAACATAGAATAAAATATCTAATCAAGATGCTCATAGTTGCTCCTCCCTTGTTCCTCTCCTCTCCAAGTCCCAAATGAGTGTAGCTCTCAGCTTTTAGCACTAGCCATGGATGTCATATGGAGATTCAAGATGGTTGAATATGATAAGCAAATACTATGCAAGAGTAGATAGTGATGCTATGAAAAAGCTCTATGCTAATGCCAGTATAACAACAATACTCTAAAATGCTTCCTTTTTTGCTTGAGGAGAAGGGTTCTATTTATAGAAGAAATGGGGAAATGAAGGGTTAAGATTGAATGGTTTAATCAAGGGCCAAGTTTGAAAGTTGGGGATCCATGTGCACAATTGGCACCAATAAAATAGTGACAAGTGTCAACATAGGATTGGGTTGAGAGAAGAGGTTGGAGGCATTAAAGGCCTGAGAAGACGTCATGGTTATCTAGAGGCTAAGGGTCAAGTCCAAATTAAGATTACCCACTGGATTAAGAGTTAATCCAAGGATAAACCTTTGTGCAAATGTTTAAGAGATAATCATGGTCAAAGCATTAATGGCCTGATGAGACCTTTGGGTTGGGTAGAGGTTGAGTCAAAACAAATGTTTTAACCATGTGGGAGGGTTTGAGGTAACCATTAATGGTTATTGGAGACTTTGGGGATTAAGTGGTTGAAGGTTGAAAGCCTTCAATGGTTATCAAAGACTTTGAGCCATTTAGTGGTTGAAGGTTGAAAGCCTTTAATGGTTATCAAAGACTTTGAGGGTTTGAGAAGTGACTTCCCTTTTTCTTAGGAATGTGACAAAGTTTAGTGAAGGGGTTAGGTTATTTAGAAGTGATTAGAAAATTCTAGAAGGGGTTTAGGCATGCAAGTGGATTTTGTAGGAAAATGCAAGTGGGAGAAATTTTGGTATTTTCAATTAAAATAAAATCATTTATTTCAATTAAATGGTGTAATTTGCATTTGGATAAATATTCAAATAAATATTAATTTATTTAAATGAGAAAAATGAAGATAAAGCATTAAAATGCTTGAAGACTTTGAGGGAAACCATTAAAGGCTTGAAGACTTTAAGGAAAACCATTAAAGTCTTAAGAAGACTATAGAAGGAAGCCATCAAGTTTGAATACTTTAAGGGAAACCATTAAAGGTTTCAAGTGGGTGAGGATAAATAGGATTTTAAATAAATAATTTATTTAAAATAGTTGTGCAACTTGCTTTTGTGGGAAAATACAAGTGGGTGGAGGATAAAGGTGATTTAAATAAATTATTTATTTAAAATAATTGTGCAACTTGCATTTGTAGGAAAATACAAGTGGGTGGAGGATAAAGGTGATTTAAATAAATGATTTATTTATTTAAATGTGAGAGGTGGGATTTTGGGGGATTTAAATAAATATTAATTTATTTAAATGTGAGAGAAGATTTAATTAAATAAATATGATTTATTTATGTAATTAATGGTCTGAATTTGGTTAAGTGAATTAAATCAAATAAATTGAATAATTTATTTAATTAATAGGAGAAGAGGGTTAAGATGAATTAATTAAATATATTAATTTAATTAATTATTAATTGATGGTTAAATAATCAAATAAATATTCAATATTCATTTAATTAAGTGGACAGATTTATGTGACTACAACACCAGATTTAACGTGGAAACCCAGATAGGGAAAAACCACTGTGAGATTTTGGACCCACTAAGAAATATACTCTTCTAGAGTATGCCTCGTTAAAAGCAAATCCTGTTAAAGATTACAAACACATTGCTAGATGTGACCCAGTTAAGGGATTTCCCTTAGATCTGTTAGGATCTTCACTTTGTTAGAAGTGACCTTGTCAAAGGATTTCAAACACTCAACTAGAATGTTACCTGCTAGAGGGTTTACACATAAGACTGTTAGGTCCACTCGGTTAAGAGATTTTCTGTCACTTACAAAATAACAGTAATAAAATATATCTGCAACTTCACATCTAAAATGCTAAAGCCAATTCTATTTGCTCAAAACAATATTGTCATAGGACTTATCTTGTCCCTCTGGTAGGCTCCCTACTCTGTTATTCAAATAGGTCTTCAAGCTTCTATGCTCGGTAATCACTATGTAGCATCCCCATGCTTACACTTTCCCACATACATTCTTTATCAACAATTTCTTATCTATAAACAATTTTCTAACCGCTTAATCTCCTTGATCACATTTCCCATGATCAATCATAGCCATTAGATCTTCAATCTTGACTAGGTTCAATGTATCCTTCAATTTGAAAAATATTTTACCTCACCTTGGAACTTGCATTCCTTCCTAGGAACTTGTGCTAGGTTATTGTGGTTCAATCTGTGTTGTAGATCTTCCTTCTATATTTTCCATTGTCATAGATCTTTAACAAACTTCATGCATGACATACCAATCATTTATTCAACTCTAGCTCATCAGCATTCTTCATTAAATAATGCTTTTATCCATCCAATGCTATCTATTATAACTCGGTTGTTACTCGGTTAATACTAAACTTTACTTGGTAGACATTCTGCCTTCTTTAACTGATATCGATAACCTTAGGGTTTACCAACTAGGTTCCTTAGGGTTTACCGACTAGGTTCTTTGTTCGGTGACATAGAATAGTATTAACCTTATAATCAACAACATATGTAGGATATCAAAACAATTAAAACATCATGATATCATCATTGTCTAACTCAGTAATAGTTTCCCATTGAATAACTTATTTCTCCCCTTGTTATCACATCCTTTCTGTGTCACTTACCGACCTCTTAATACTCATCAATACATGCTTCTCAAGATATGGCAACATCATACTGAATCACAAAATCAATCTCTTGACATCAATGACAAAATAATGTTATAAAGATAGTTATCATCCTTCTTTAGTTATATCAATAATCTTCTTCTATTGAAATGACAACAGCTCTGTCATGTTGCCACTATCAACATTGTCTGCCTTAACCTCTGAATTATCTTTATCCATAATAATATTTACTTCTTGAGTATCCACATTCATGGTAAAGAGTATCTCAGATTCAAGATTTGTATCATCATGTGTAATACCTTCGGTGTCAGTAATTGGTGGATCTTCTGAATGTACCACTGCATTATCCAAAGGTGGTGACGGTAGATTATCAGTGATCTTGATGTTTGTAACTCCACCAATTTTTCCTTTGCCCTTGTCCTTGTCCTTCTGATACACTTTGAATGTCTTTTTAGGTTGGTTCATTTCCTCTTGTTTTTCCTTTTCCATAAAAACATATCCCAATTATTCGTAGTCTCATTTCCAATCTCTTTCACTCTTCCTGCCATTAAGCTCACTTGTCGGTGTCCACTAGCAATACAGATCAGTTAGCCTTAGAAATAAGTTCATCAATTTCTTCACTTGAATTAACATGTTGGAAAACTAGAAGTTTTTCAATTTTTCAGTTTCTTGTCTAATTCCATCACTGCTATCCTTTTTGCTTCCAATCTTCTATAATGTTCATTTGGTAAATCATCCACAACTTCAATTAGAACCTTCTTATAAATCTACAAGCATAGAATAATGCTATTTTCAATACTCTCCCTGTTAGAATCATTAAATTTATTCTCCAATTTGTGTACATTAGCCAAATTGCCATCATTAGTTATTTCATTTAATAAATCATTCAAAAAAGGGGTAACTGGTTGCTGTTAGTTTCTTGGGCGGATCCCTTACTACCCATTGTTTCTTTCTCAAAGTCCTTGTTCTCTTAGGTGAAGGGGAGGGTTCCATTGAAGGTTTTCTCTTCTTCCTTTCAACTCTTTTAAATTATGTTGCCTTATTACTATTAGTTCTAGAAGATGTGTCAACCAGTGAAATATGTGCCTCCGGTTGAAGTCCTTCTAGCTCACTAGCTGATATGCCACTAAGGTTCATGAAATTTTCTTTGATTTCCTTTACTTTCTTAGAAGCATCTCTAATGTTTCTTTCTCTTTTCTTTCTTTTCTTCAACAAATTTACATTACTCTCAATAGTCTTAGCACTAACAATGACCTTTTTTGATGGTTCTCTCGGTGCATCCAGTAAAGCTTTGGCATATGTCTCCAGAATAGTAAGATCAACTTCATATCCCATCTCGGTGACCTAAATAGTCCTAGGGAGCACTTTCTCCATCCATGTCTCATCTCTTTTGATAACAAATCAAATTTCTTTGTCATATTTATCTACTAAACTCTGTGGTATCCTTTCTCTAGCTCTCATCTTAGCTTGGAAAATTTTAAAGTAATATGTTATGTTGTTGTCTCTAGCAGTTCCCATGCTGGTAAAAGATTCCAGTAGTTATTTTCCTACCAGTGTATCATAACCAAAGTCTTTGGGTCCTGTACTAGGGATCTCTTTAACAAAGTACAACATCAAACATACCAACAAATTTCCAAAATGGAATGTGCCTTTCTTGTCTCCCTTAATCTTTTTTAAATTATCAATAAGCTCATCTTTTAACCATTCACACACATCAATCATTTCATTGTTGCTTACCATCTCATAAGAACTATGTATACAGAGACTAGAAACAAAATTTAGTCTGTTAGTATGTGTGGCCTTGAATCCTAGCACCATACTTACAAATCTCACATGGATGTCCTTAATATCATTTACTCTAAGTGATATATTGTCAAATGTTGCTCCGGCTAGGCTCATCACTTTGTTGTTGGGAATCTTCTTTGTCTTATCATGTCTACTACTGGTTGAGGGTAAACTAGTCACTGCCCTAATTTCTTGTCGGGTTATCTTGCAGACATAATCCAACCATAAGAATTCTCCATGTTCTCTACTCAATACAATCCTTACCACTTCCTTTGTAAATTGAGGGATATTCAGTATCTCCATAAAACCTAAAATTTCCACAATCTTGGGTTCGGGTTTAACAGTACCATGTTCATCACAAATGACCTTTTTAAAAAAATTAATTAATTCCTCAGAACCTAGTTCTTCTATATTACAATGTATATAAATCCCAGGGTTTTCTGCAAATTCTACACCTTTAGGAATTTTTGAAAATGCCCCTACAGAGTCATCTTGCTTCACAATTTCGAGAATTATCTTAAACACGGGCCTAGGGAGTTTCACATTTTCCACAATGGTAGGGTTTAGAATAAATTTGAGAACAAAAGAAGAGGCCATTGAAAAATACCTTTTACTGCTTGAAAATATTCTAAATATCTGAAGAAATCACTTCACACCTTTGCCTTGAATGCCTTCGCTCAGTTTTCGTGCTCTCTGATAATTTGAATGTTCGGTGAGTCAAAAATGAGGGAAATCAACTGATTTATAATGACATATCTTTCACCAACCGCATTAAATGCTTGTTGGTTAAGTGAAAACTTAACACTTTTGCCGGTAAAGAAGAAATCTATCTGCAGTCACACAAATCTATCCAACTTAATTAAATAAATATTTTCTATTTATTTGATTAAAAATCCACTAGCCATCAGTTAATTAAATTAATATTTAATTAATTCATCTCCAAACATTCTTCTATTAATTAAATAAATTATTCAATTTATTTTAATTAATTCATTAAATCAAATTCAAATCAATTAAATAAATAAAATCTATTTATTTAATAAAATCCCCCTTTTCCTCTTTTAAATAAATTAACATTTATTTAAAATCATTTAAACCCCCCCCCCCCACTTGCATTTTCCTACAAATGCAACTTGCACACATTTATTGAAATAAATGAATTTTTATTTTAATAAAATCCTATTTTCCCTCACCCACCAAATCCACTTGCAAAATCTAATCCCCTTCTAGATTCTTCTAACCCCTTCCTAATTAGCCTAATCCATCCCCTAATTATTGTCACATTCCCAAGCAAAATGGAGTCACTTCTCAAAACCTTCAAAAGTCTTTGAAAAGCATTTAATGCTTTGTGTGTTCAACAAATTAACCCCCAAAGTCTTCCAAGACCACTAATGGCTCTTACATGACCATTTATGGCTCTTACATAACCATTTATGGTTATTTCAAACTTGTCTCCACAAACATTTATTGTTTTGACCATATTCATCCATTTCACATTTGCACAAGAGTTTATCCATTGGATAAAAGCTTTATTCTTTGAATAAAGAGTTTATTCATTCAACCAACCTTGACTTTAACTCCCAAGGTCATATCAAGCATTTAATGCTTATTCCCTCTCCTCTCAACCTATCTCACATTGACACTTGTCATCTTGGGATTGGATTGAAAGCCCTCACATGGATTTGAAATCATTCAATCCTGACCCTTGTTAAGATTGCTCAATCTCAACCATCCATTGCTCCATTTTCCCTATAAATAGAGCCCATTTCTTCATAATCCAGATCCTGAAAACTTGTATGCATTTAAGCCATAGGCATTTTTAAAGAGCATTTAGCATAGCATAACTAAAATCTTGTCTTTTTGGTAAAATCAATCATTTTAGCATCAATAGCATAGTATTTAGCTTTTCATTTCATATTTGAAGCTTAAATATAAAATCTCAATCCTCCATAAGCATCCATAGTGCAAAAAGCTGCTGAGAGCTACACTATTTTGGAACTTGGAGAGGAGAGGAACAAGGGAGAAGGAACTAAGAGCATGTTAGGAGGTATTTGGAGATGCCTCATCATGTTTGCTTGGATAGTTAAATATGCTTGCATGCTTTTAATGTCTCTCTTAGTATGCCTTTTTAGATTAGTTTTTGATTGACTAACACTAATGGTTTTTATGTCTTTTGTGTTATTTTGTCATTGACTAACCTTGTGCCATTTAGGAGGGCATCATTTGGTGAACCCGACGTGAATCGAAGCACCCAAAACACCATCATTTTTTTTAACTAACATGTCTGATTGTTGAATTTGTCACACAGGTCGCACTTCGGTGCTATTGAACTCGTTTTAGCGCTACCGACACTTTTCTTTTAGCGCTATTGTTCTTAAAATAGCGCTATTGTAAAAGTTTCAGCGCTTTTGACCTATTTTAGCACTTTTGTTCTTATTCTGGCGCTATTGAAGATCTTTTAGCGCTTTTGACTCTCTAGTTTTACCCTTCTTTCAGTGCTTCTGTTTAAAATAGCGCTTCTGTTTAATGCAGACTAGCGCTATTGCAACAGAATGTTGTAAAAATCACCATGTAACCACAAAAATGGAAATTCTTAGGCTTGTGGAAGCCCCCCTTAAACATCGATTTTACTAACATGTTTTTGTTTGTGCAGGTTAAAAACTCACCATAAAAATCACGAACTTGTCTTTTGGTGTTTAAAAACTTGAAACAAAGAAATTTGTCATGCTTTCTAGTTAGGATCATTTGTTCTTTTGGTGCTTAAAATCAACAAACAAATTTTCTTTCTTGCATCAATCTTAAAAATCACAAGCCACACTTCAATTTTGGGCAAGTAAAAAGAACAATCAACTTGTTTCAAAATTTTTTGCAAAGTGATTTTTCCTTCATACGTGCTTCAAATTAAGTTGACCAGGATTTCAAATTCTAGTTTACTCAAACATATTGCCTTTGAAGTTAAAATGAACACCATGACTGTTGGAGCAACATCTCCAAATAGTTAGATCACATTGTGATGATGAGTTAAAAAGAACAAGTGTTTTACGTGTTTGGCACGCTTGTGCAAAAAGTCAGTCAAGTGGTCCTACCTCTAACACACACTATCCTCTCCCTTGGCTCTCGTGGTCCTAGGTGCAAGAGAAAAGTGTTAGTAACACTCAACATTTTATCTTTTTAAGAGAGGTCTGCCAAGGGATCGATACTCTTGGGCACGACCTCAAGCGGTAAATCCTTCAAGCCGCTATAGAAATCAGGTGAGAGCGAAAGCTATAGCCTTGGATATAGCTGTTCCTACAGTGTAACTGGCTGAAAGGACAAATGGGCCCCACCACCAGTTACAAGGCTCTTAAGTGAGTCACTGCAGAATGAACTTATGTCCAAAAACATCGAACATGACTAAACACCTTTAAGTAGTAGCCCACCCATTCTATTGATTGAGGATATTTGGGATATCATTTAGTGCAAGAGCATAGATGGTTTTGCTTCCAAGATACTCACCATACATATTTCCTTGAGTAGAAACATAGCTTTTTGAAAAGTCACTTGTGGCTTGATAAAAGTGGTGACTCCCCCATCATAGGGATCATCTATTTGTTATGCTCGTGCAAGACTTAGTATATAAAGTGGTGACTCCCCCATCATAGGGATCATCTATTTGTTATGCTCGTGCAAGACTTAGTATATCACATCCTTACCTGCCACGGCGGGATTCATAAGGTATGTAGTACCAAAGTCGAAGAAATATCAAGATGTGGGCTAAATTTATCACAACTGGCTATTTGACCTTAGGGATAAAAAGTGTTTGAAGTGTGTTCATTTTAAAGACCAAGTGCAAATTGAGCCGACTTCAGGCTTTGGAAATACACCTTAAAATACATCTAAAGGAAGGGTCATATACAAGTCCAAGGTGTTGGGAAAAATGGTGTCTCAACCTTGCATTTATGCGAGGTTACTATTTATAGTAAGTTTTCATTTGAGCATGAAATGGTGCGAAACTCTCCCTAAAGCTTCTGGTTGGTTAGATAAGCATTCCGGTAAAGTTGCGTCACAAGGTCACAGCTAGTTTTGAAGATATTAATGTTTTCGTCTTGGAGGGGTGCAATAAAATATTTAAACTTAATTTTGGGGACTTTAGAGGCTCTGAAACGCCCTAAAAAGTGGCCATAACCAGCAAAGCGGGTTACGAGGTGATAGATCACTTTGTGAGCTTTCCGGCGCTTCAAACGGTTCGTCAATCGGACACCCGGTTCTCAAGTTATGGCCTCCGGAAGTTTGTACTCCTGAAATAGGAAAAATAATTTATATCGGATACATAAATGAGCTATAAAAGGGAGCGACACATGTTGATGTGTGCTTTAACATGTCATAGAAGGGAGATAAGGTCGGCTACACCTTATTGGGTGGTTTTAGCCCATGGTTTTGTAATACCGTTTGACGGTTTCTTGTATTGTATCTCCTATTTATGAGGTGTGTGAGATAGAGGTTGTGTGTAAGAGTCTTATGGCTATTGAGTTGCCTCTGAATCTCTGATTAGTGGTACTCCTACGAAGAGCTTGCTCTACAAGTATGTTGTAATCTGTTTTTGATTGCTGAATAAAATATTGAGCTGCTTTTGGAGGGTGGGGTTTTTCTCCCGAAAGGGTTTTCCCCACGTAAATCATTGTGTTGTGGTATGATTGCTATTATATCTATTTCTATTTTCTGTAACTGTTGTAATGATCTGAAAAAATTTTGCATTACCCTCCTCTCAAGGTTAGTGTAGGAAGTTGTTTCCGCTACTTAACTTCCTTACAAGTGGTATCAGAGCCTGATCACCTTTGGTTTCAATTGTGGGCAGTTGGGTTTTTTGAACTAATCCAGATTTGAGTGGGAGCTTGTGCAGAAGACACTTTTTGATCTTGTTGTAGGAATATTCAGATGGTGAGTTCGTCAGGGAGAATAGAGGTGGAGAAATTTAATGGAAGTAATTTTGAGATGTGGAAGTTGAAGATGGAAGATCTGCTAATAGATCGAGATCTTTGGGATGCTGTTGATGCGAATGTCCAAAGGCCCTCAGATCCTACTGCGGCAGCTCAGTATGATGTTATGGACCGAAAAGCCAAGGGTCTAATCAGACTGTGCCTGGCAGACTCTGTTCTAATCAATGTCCATGAAGAGAACTCTGCAAAGAAGCTATGGACTAAGCTTGGTGAGATGTATCAAGTGAAATCTTTATTAAATCAAATTTTCTTAAGAAAGAAATTGTATTCCTTAAAGATGGAAGAGGGTGGATGAATTGCAGACCACATGGAAGCATTCAATATGTTGGTGGCTCATTTAGTATCCGTCGGTGTTAAGATGGATGAGGAGGAGAAATGTCAAATCTTGCTTTGTTCTTTGCCTGATTCGTGGGATTCTCTTATTATGGCTATCGGTAGTACTTCTGTTGTTTTGAAATCTAAAGACGTGGTGGGTGCCCTACTCGGTGAAGAGATGCAAAGGAAGGTATCCATCAGTTCAAAGGAAGCCCTAACCATTCGTGGAAGACCTAAGGAGAAAGGCAAGAAGAATGAGAAGTGTGACAAGTCCAAATCCAAAGGGAGATCGAAATCTCCTGGAAAGTCCAGAGTCATTTGCTAGAACTGCGGTAAACCGGGTCACATCCGTAAGGATTGCAAAGAAGAAAAGAAGAAGAAGAAAAAGAAAAAGTTCGATTTTGATTCTGAGTCTGATAAGGAAGATGGCGATGCATTTATTGCGGCTTTGGCGACTCATGCAAGTAATGATGCCTGGCTAATTGACTCAGGTGCATATTTTCATATGACTTCCAATAGAGATTGGTTTTCTGAATATGAAGGATTTAATGGAGGTAAGGTGTACTTGGGTGATGATTCACATCTAGACATTGTTGGTCAAGGTAAAGTTAGAATCAGGTTTTCTGATGGTAGAATAAAAAGGATTAATGGTGTGCTGCATATCCCTGGATTAAAATGAAACCTGTTATCTGTAAGCAAACTGATAGATACGAGTGTGCAGGTAGTCTTTTCTGAAGCAGGATGTAAGATGATTAAGGGTGCTATGGTAGTTGCTAGAGGTGTCAGGCTTGGCACTTTGTATAAGCTTGAAGCATACACTGTTGAATGTAATAGCACTTCTGTAAAAAGCAAATCTGCGGATACTTCACCGGAAGATTTGAAGGTTTCACCTTCAGCAGATGGAAATGGTTTTTGGGTACCTAAGGGTGCTCTTTCGTTTGAAGCAAAGTTACCTGCAGAGAAGACTATGTTATGGCACCAGAGACTTGGCCACATTGGAGAAAAGGGTCTAAGAACCTTGAAAAATAAAAACCTTGTTGAAGGTTTGAATGACTGTAATCTTGATTTTGATTTCTGTGAGCATTGCATTTATGGAAAACAAAACCGCGTTCAGTTTTACTCGAGTTCTCATTAAACTTGTAGTGTTTTGGATCTTATCCATTCTGATGTGTTTGGTCCAGTAGATGTCTCTTCGATTGGAAAATCCACATATTATGTTTCATTTATTGATGATTTTAGTAGAAGGACATGGGTTTATTTTCTAAAGAGTAAATCTGAAGTTTTTAGTTGTTTTAAAGAATTTAAAGCAATGGTTGAGTTGCAGACTGGAAAGAAAATAAAATGTTTGAGAACTGATAATGGTGGTGAGTTTTTCTCTAATTATTTTGATAGATTCTGTAAAGACTGTGGAATTAACAGACTGAAGACAACTCCGTATTCTCCATAGCAGAATGGAGTTGCAGAAAGAATGAACAGGACACTGATGGAGAAGGCTAGGAGTATGTTGAGTGGTGCTGGTCTCGAACAAAAGTTTTGGGCTGAAGCTGTTGCCACTGCTTGCTACCTGATTAATAGGTCTCCTACATCAGCTCTTGTTGATAAAACGCCTATGGAAGCATGGTCAGGTCACAAGCCTTCATTGAGACATCTTAGAGTTTTTGGTTGCGAGGCATATGCACATGTGCCAAAGGAGAAGCGAACAAAGTTGGAGAACAAGGCTGTGAAATGTATCTTCATCGGGTATAGTTATGGTGTGAAAGGATACAAGCTTTGGGACCCTATTGCACAAAAGGTAATTCACAGTAGAAGTGTTATTTTTAGAGAAATTAAGTCTCCTTCTGTTACATTGCAGCCAGAACAGACTAAAAAAGAAGATGTGATTCAACTTCCTTCTACACATGAAAGAGTTGAATCGAGACCCCTAGATAGGCAAGAATTTGAGGAGAGCTCGTCTAGCTCTGAATCTTCAGAAGAGGAGGAAGAACCTCCAACTCAGCTTGTTCAAAGGTCTACAAGACATAGACAACCACTTGAAAGGTATTCACCTGATGATTGGAGATGTATTTTTGCTCTGAATACTAGTGTGGATGAACTGAAATCTGTAGAAGAGGCATTAGGTATGAATGATGCAGAATCTTGGAAGATTTCTATGGAGGAAGAAATGGCAGCTTTGAAAAAGAATGATACATGGGATCTTGTACCATTGCCTGAAGGACAAAAACCTGTTGGTTGTAAATGGGTGTTCAAGAAAAAGATTGGTTCAGATGGAAGCATTGAGAAGTATAAAGCAAGGTTGGTTGCAAAAGGCTACTCTCAGGTTGAGGGTGTTGATTACGGTGAGATATTTTCTCCTGTTGCAAAAATGACGTCCATTAGATTTTTGCTTTCTATTGCTACTGCTTATGATTTAGAGGTTGAGCAAATGGATGTGAAAACTGCTTTCCTTCATGGTGATTTGGAGGAAGATATTTATATGACACAGCCAGAGCACTATGTGGTGAAAGGCAAAAGTAATTTGGTCTGTAAATTGAAGAAATCTTTATATGGCCTCAAACAAAGTCCTAGGATGTGGTACCAGAAATTTGATACATATGTGTTGAGTTTGGGATTTGAACGTTCTAAATCAGATCACTGTGTTTATTATAAATCTTATGGTGATCATTTCTTATTCATTGCATTGTATGTTGATGATATGTTATTCATTAGTAAAGGGAAAGGTATGATTTCAGAACTGAAGTCTCAGCTCACTGCTAAATTTGAAATGAAAGATCTTGGTGCAGCAAAGCACATTCTTGGGATGGAAATTAGAAGAGATAGGGTAAATAGAAAGCTATGGCTAGGCCAGAGTAAGTATGTGAATTCAATGTTACAGAGGTTCAACATGCAGAATTGTAGACCATTGAGTGTTCCTTTTATAGTTGGAATGAAACTATCTATTTTAGATTGTCCTACATCCCCATTGGAGATGGAAGACATGAGCAAAGTGCCTTACCAGAGTGCGGTTGGAAGCTTGATGTATGCTATGGTCTGTACTGGACCAGATATTGCCCAAGCAGTGGGAGTACTTTCTAGATATATGTCTAATCCTGGTAGAGTTCATTGGGATGCAGTCAAAAGAGTCTTCAGATATTTGAAGGGTACTTCAGAGTATTCTTTGTGTTATCATGGTAATTCAGTTGGAGACATGACTTCCTTTGATATCCATGGTTATGTGGATTCAGATTGGGCAGGTGATATTGATAGCAGAAGATCCACCAGTGCTTATGTGTTTACTTTGTTTGGTGGTGCAATTAGTTGGATGAGTAAGCGACAGGCTGTGGTTGCTTTATCCACTACTGAAGCAGAGTATATGGCAGCTACTCATGCTTGTAAAGAGGCCATTTGGCTTAAGAGACTATGTTCGGATATTGGAATAAAACAAGGTACAGTGACAGTTTACTGTGACAGTCAGAGTGCAATTAGCCTAGCTAAGAACCCGACATTTCATGCCCGGACCAAACATATTGATGTTCAGTATCATTTTGTTAGAGATATGGTCGAAGATGGTAGGGTGAAGCTAGTTAAGGTGGAAACTTTGATGAATGTTGCAGATGCTTTAACTAAGGCTGTGAGCACAGAGAAGTTCAGATGGTGTTCAGAGTCTATGGGCCTTATGGCCCCTAGCAACTGATTCATTGTGTTGACATTCCCTTCCACTCTTGCAAGGTGTTCGACAAGTGGGAGATTTGTTGGGAAAAATGGTGTCTCAACCTTGCATTTATGCGAGGTTACTATTTATAGTAAGTTTTCATTTGAGCACGAAATGGTGCGAAACTCTCCCTAAAGCTTCTGGTTGGTTAGATAAGCATTCCGGTAAAGTTGCGTCGCAAGGTCACAGCTAGTTTTGAAGATATTAATGTTTTCATCTTGGAGGGGTGCAATAAAATATTTAAACTTAATTTTGGGGACTTTAGAGGCTCCAAAATGCCCTGAAAAGTGGCCATAACCGGCGAAGCGGGTTACGAGGTGATAGAGCACTTCGCGAGCTTTCCGGCGCTTCAAATGGTTCGTCAATCGGACACCCGGTTCTCAAGTTATGGCCTCCGGAAGTTTGTACTCCTGAAATAGGAAAAATAATTTGTATCGGATACATAAATGAGCTGTAAAAGGGAGCGACACATGTTGATGTGTGCTTTAACATGTCATAGAAGGGAGATAAGGTCGGCTACACCTTATTGGGTGGTTTTAGCCTATGGTTTTGTAATACCGTTTGACGGTTTCTTGTATTGTATCTCCTATTTATGAGGTGTGTGAGATAGAGGTTGTGTGTAAGAGTCTTATGGCTATTGAGTTGCCTCTAAATCTCTGATTAGTGGTACTCCTGAGAAGAGCTTTCTCTACAAGTATGTTGTAATCTATTTTTGATTGCTGAATAAAATATTGAGCTGCTTTTGGAGGGTGGGGTTTTTCTCCCGAAAGGGTTTTCCCCACGTAAATCATTGTGTTGTGGTATGATTGCTATTATATCTATTTCTATTTTCTGTAACTGTTGTAATGATCTGAAAAAGTTTTGCATTACCCTCCTCTCAAGGTTAGTGTAGGAAGTTGTTTCCGCTACTTAACTTCCTTACACAAGGATTGGGTTGATCTAGACCAATACTCATTTGTGCCTTTTAGGCAACATTCTTGTGTTTGTGTGCTTGCTTTGTTTTCTTGTCAAAGAAAAGTCAGAAGATCAATCCCAAAAACAAAGTATTCATCCAACATTTCTCCAAACAACCAAACACATCCAAAACAAAGTGCAAACAACAAAAGAGTCAAAATTTATGACCATTCTTCACATCTTGCGAAAGAAGAAGTGTCATCAGAATATCAACTTGAAAAGAAGACCATTAAGCTCGAAGGATTTGATCAAAAGAAGGAAGTTCTTCTATATCAATAGACAAATCTTTGTCTCACATAGAGTCTTTTTACATCACATGCGTCTGTACCTTCAAGGTAAAACAAATGAGTTTGATTCAGAATCATTGAACCGTAGAGCTTTTATGTAATATAAAGCTCTGAGTTATCACAAAAATCAAGGAGGAAAGATTAATCCCAACTTCTTCCCAAACGTCTGTATCACCTACAACACAGCTCGAGAAATACCACCAACACCCGAAAGAGAAGAGGTAGAGTTTGTCCCATTTGTAACACAAAGTTTTTATTGAAAGTTGAAAACAAAACATCCATCATCTCACGCATTCATCATCACTTCATCATCAATCCGTCCCAACTCTCAAAACATTAAGAGGTTCTTGTCCCAAGATCCCTTTTTAGATATTGCTTGAATCAAAAACATCACATCACTTTTTAGATTGTTTCTACATCTAGGATAAGCTCATCCTAAGAGACACATCTACGTAGGTTAAAACTAGTTCATGAGTGAATCCTCTCATTGCTAGGTAGTCAAAATCTGTAACACATCTCAGATTTCTCTACACCTTATCACATCCAAACTTATCAAACAAGCAAGCAATTCAAAGAAGGAATTTCGGTTACATCTACCTTAAAAGTGCTAGAGATCCACATACAACACAAATCACCAAACATGAATCTTTCATTTCATCAACAACTCATCATCATCTTCAATCAACTTCAACAAAAACTTGCAAACAAAATGGCTCAAACCCGATCCCAATCAAGGCAACGTGAAATAGAAAGAGAAGCAAAAGAAGAGGAAAATCTCAATGAATTTCAAGAAGCACTTAGAGGAAATGTAGATGACGAAAACCCAAGTACTCCCACTCCTGCAACAATCGAAAGGGCTCAGCATAACCCTCTCTTTAACAGATTGTTTGATAAAATACTCAGGAGCAATGCGGATGCTCACTTCTTAAGACTCGCTCAAGAAGGAGCAAAACTCCCCTCTGACTTTGATCTTGCCCAATTAAGACAAGCATCAGAAAGACAAAGTCACCATGAAGAGGAAAGAGGTAGAGATCCCATCAGATATAACATTCCTCGAGGTAACCCACCACCTCCTCCTCCAAATGAAATGGAGATGTTATGGCAACAAGTCGAGAATCTCGCCCAACAACTTCATAGTGGTGTTAAGACCAATCAATTCTCACTTAATGACATTTGTCCCTATCCTTTTGATAGGAATCTTTATATGCCACCCTTTCCATGCGGGTTCGAAACACCAAAATTCAAAAAATATAGAGGAAAGGGAGATCCTCATGATCATGTCCGAGAATTTCATTCCGCTTGCCTCGAAGTAGCATATGAAGACACATACCTCATGCGCCTTTTTCCCCAAAGCTTGGGAGGAGCAACCACATCATGGTTTTCTCAACTATCAGGTGGCATAAGAACATTTGAGGAACTCATTCAGAAGTTCCTGGCTCATTACTCTCATAACATTGAACGTGACATCACCATGGCTGATCTGTGCAACACTAAACAAAAACCAAGTGAACTATTCTCAATATTCCTACAACGATGGTGCCAAATGTCTAGCAGATGTTCTCTTCAGTTACCTGAATGAGAACTAGTGGAAATATTCATTTCCAACTTAAACGAAGAAATGAAATTTCACCTAGATGTCAAAGACACAGACTCCTTTAATGATATGATCACCAAGGGTTTGAAATGTGAAAAGGCACTCATCAAAAAAGGACTCATCAAAATCTTTAATGAACCAAAAGATGGTTCTCGCCCACACTTCAATAGTGATAAACCAAGCTTCTGGAACAAGAACAAGAATATTGTCAACAATGGCGTTGTGGATGCTCGGACTATCCAAAATGCACAACCTGTGGTTCGATTTGCAGGACAAAATCCTCCACCACAAAATAACACAAATGTTCCTTCCAATCAAGGTCGCATCACATCTCACGATGAACCAAGACCTCATCAGCAAAAACAAAAAAGAACATACACTCCCTTAGGGGAACCTATTGAAACAGTATTGTGACAACTCATTTCTCAGAATTTGGTCACTCTACCTAAACTATCAAACTATGAGCCTCAGGTCAAACCGGCATGGTGGTGAGATACTGAACACTGTGAATTCCACCAAGGAAGAGGACACAAGACAAGTAATTGTCACCAATTGAAAGATCTCATTTAGGATCTTATTGATCAAGGAGAAATTGAAATAGAAGGACATGATCCAAAAACAACAAATAATGATCATCTGATGTTCAAAAATCTACTTCCATCACAAGATCAAAGGGGTCCTTCCACTTCCAGGCGAGGCACTGATACCACTGATTATACACAGGCTGCGTATAATTACACCGTAAACCATCTGTATGATGCCAGTGAACAAGTTGGAACTATAACCTTCAAAAATCCCAACTCCAATTGCAATGTTGTTACGCGTCGCGGCAAGGTCACCATCAAGGCAGCTCCACAAGGTACCACCTCCATCCCAAAGCAGTACAATCTTGTGGAACAATTAGACAAAAAACCTGCACTTATATCCATTTTAGAGCTATTGCGCCTATGACCATCTCATAAAACGATCTTGGATCAAGCACTCCAAGAGGCATCAGTCCCTACAAATCTGAATATAGACCAATTTCAAGCCATGGTTGGAAGCCTAAAGTCATCACCTTGTCTCACTTTTTCTGAAAGTGACAACTCTTCTTTCCAGCAACCTCATAACGCCTCACTACACATTGAAGGCTTTATCAATCAGCATAGAATCAAGTGAGTCTTGATAGATAATGGAGCAGGCTTGAACATTTGTACACTACAATTGGTCACAACATTGGGCTATGCAGTAGAATCAGTGGATCCTCGCAAGAAGATCACAATCAAAGCCTATGACGATGAAGAGCGTTCATCCAAAGGAGCTATGGTACTACCAATCCGAGTAGGCCCCGTGGTAAAGCACATCATTTGTCAGGTTCTGGACCTTCCTTTGCCATACAATTTATTGTTAGGAAGACCTTGGATACATGCCATGCAAGTCATTCCATCTACCTGCCATCAATGTATCAAGTTCCCACATAATGGTGCAAAGATCACAATTCGGGGCGATGCAAATCCTTTTGCATATTGCCATAATATCAACCATCAACCAGAGATTATTGTTCCTAATAATAGAGAAGCCATTTCCTCCACATCGTATATAAGCCCAACCTCGCTTGCCAGTTCAAACACCACTATACCCAAGCAAGAAAAGCTTAAGATGAAAGTCACAGAGGAAGGTCTTGGAGAATACAACTTGAGTCAACTCTTTTGTGTAGGACAAATGCCCATTTCTCCTAGAACACATGGTAAACCACAGTAGTTACTCCAGCAACCACTGATCATGCCAGCATGTGCTTTGACACCTTTCATCCTTGGAAAGAGCTACGAGGAAGAGACACAAGATGAGGACCTAGCGAAATGGATCTATAAAGATCCCATCACCACTGATATACCGCGAGTTACACTTCCTATGGATCAGTATGGTAAAGGCCTCCTCATTATGCAAAGAATGGGGTATGATGGTCAGAGTGCTTTGGGATATTGCAAACAAGGATGACATGAACCTTTGCTGCCGGAATTCAAGCCCAAAGGTAATATAGGTCTAGGCTTTGAGAAAGAAATATTTCCTAAACTCAAATTCAAAGGACAATCCAGCAAACCATTATGTCAACCTACGGCAAAGAGGACACCTTTTATTATCAAAGCAGCATCAAGCACTATCCCCACTGCCCCATCAAGGCTCACAACCCCAACGCAACCATCTACAATACCAAACATCCCACCAATCGAACCAGTAATCCCATCCACAACACCCATCACATCAATAACACCAGTAGCAGCAGCAACTATATCAGAACCCACAGCAGCATCTATGGCACCAGCAGTATCAGCAAAAGCAACTGAGTCAATATTACCACTGCTCCTTGTGCCAGATGCCTTGATCCCAATCAAACTTCCTGCAGCACCGATCACTACCAAGGTCCATAACCCAATCACACCTACGGTATTTAACTCAAACAACATCCCAGTATGGTATAGCAATTGGATGCTGGAAAGTGATTTAGAGACTGACTCGCATGAATGGTAATTTGACTCTGTTCAACTTAACACTTCAGATGAGGAAGACACATCACCATCTCCGCCACACAAAGACATCCCTATTTATGGAGAAGCACAGATAAAGACCACTTGGGTTCCTGAGCTGGAAACATCTTCCACAGACCCTACGTCTCATCCTACGCCTGATTCTGATAGGGAGAGTACCATCAATGACCTTCACTACACTGTCTTAACCCTCACTGATACCTCTAACAAACTTAACCTAATCGATGAAGTAATGCCCATTATCCATCCTGAACTCATCGAATGGAACCAACCAAATCCCCCATGTCTTGACTTCTTCCAAAATAATGAGGCCATCATTGACTTTTTGGAATTAAGGGATAATCTACCAAGCGGGGATCACAAAGCTAGATTCACCATTGAACTTAATAGTGCAGCATACTTTGGGGCAGATGCTAAACCTTTCAGCTGCCAAAATATAACAATAAAACATGGATCTTCCACTGAAAACCACACTGTGGCACTATTTGATCCCACAAAAGTAACAAGGAAGAGCGTATCCAATGGTGAAAACCTCTCTGAGGCACCTGAGGATGAAGGGTTTGACATTCTCCCTGCTAATGCACAATAGGAATGATCAACAATTCTCATTGAGGAGACCAAAGAATACAATGTGGGGACTCTTGAAAATCCTCATATCATACATCTGGCATCTCTTCTCACTCCAGAGGAACAACCTAAGTTTATAGAGTTCTTCTAGACATGCTTGGGCTTGATCTTGATTTAGTCATGCATCACCTCACCATAGCAGAAGGAGCCAAACCGGTCAAGCAGAAGCTTCGTATGATGCATCCCCAGATTGCAGTACTAGTCAAAACAGAACTCAAGAAACTCCTAGATGTTGGTTTCATTAGGCCAATTGATTATGCAGAATGGATCTCCAATATTGTGCCTATCGGCAAACTAAAAGGGGGCTTCCGCATTTGTATTGGCTTCAGAGATCTAAATAAGGCCTGTCCTAAGGATGACTTCCCCCTACCAAATATCAACATCATAGTGGATCTGACAGCAGGACATGCCATGCTTTCACTCATGGATGGCTTTTCCGGATACAATCAAATAAAGATCGCACCAGAGGATCAACATAAGACGGCCTTCACATGTCCATGGGGCACATATTGCTGGAATGTAATGCCTTTCGGTCTAAAGAATGCAGGAGCAACCTATCAAAGAGCAATGACCACCATCTTCCATGACATGATGCATACTATGATGGAAGATTATGTCGATGACTTACTAGCAAAATCACTCACTAGAGAAGGGCATCTCCACATCTTAGATAAAATCTTTGATAGACTGGAACAATACCATGTCCGACTCAACCCAAAGAAATGTGTCTTTGGAGTAACTTCTGGAAAGTTTCTAGGATACATTGTCTCAAGCAAAGGTATTGAGGTCGATCCAGCAAAGGTTATGGCAATCATGGACATGCCACCTCCAAACAATATCAGTCAACTAAGGATATTACAAGGATGACTTCAATCCATCCAAAGATTCATTGCACAATTAGCTGATAAGTGTCACCCCTTCACACACCTGCTACACAAGAACATCCACTTTCAGTGGGATGCCAAATGCCAGCAAGCATTCCAGGCGCTTAAAGACTATCTCATGAATCCACCATTACTGATGCCACCAGATCCAAGTAGACCATTGTTACTCTATATCTCAGCGACAAGTACAACATTGGGTGTACTACTAGCACAACATAATGTAGAAGGAAAAGAGTGTGCTATTTACTATATCTCTCGCACACTGGTGGGCTATGAACTCAATTACACACCTATTGAGCGAGCTTGCCTAGCAGTAATATTAGCAGCTACTAAACTGAGGCACTATCTGTTAACACACAAGGTACAACTCATTGCAAAGATTGATCCACTCAAGTATTTACTTAGTAAAGCAGCACTGACCGGTCGCTTGGCCAAATGGGTAATGATTCTAAGTGAATTTGACATTGAGTATGTAGATCGTAAAGCTATCAAAGGTCAAGTTATTGTAGATTAGTTGGCCGATGCACCACTCCTAGGCGATCATCCTCTCATTTCCAATTTTTCAGATGAAGAGATATTCATGATCACAACAACACAACCATGGAAATTATACTTTGATGGTTCCTACACTAGACACGGCTTGGGGGTAGGCATTTTGTTTATCACACCTCAAGGTGACAGCATCCCGAAGTCTTATAGGCTCACATTTCCATTCACAAACAACATAGCGGAGTATGAGGCCTTGATCACAGGACTCAGGTTAACAGTACAATGGAAATTACAAGAACTGCAAGTATATGGCGATTCCCAACTGGTCTTTCGATAAGCAATCGATGAATATCAGACCAAAGATGATAAACTCATGCCATATAAGCAAATGGTGGACACTCTAAAGACATCATTTACTACTATCACCTTTGAGCAGATACCAAGAGATCAGAATCGAGCTGCGGATGCTATGGCTACCATCGCATCTCTCCTAGATCTTCCATAGAATTCAACACGCTACAAGTTCTTGGTAGAACAACTTTGGATCCCCGCGTATGATATCCCCGAATCCGAAATGATATGTCGCCTTGTCGGTTCTGAATCCCCATGGTATGGTGAATTTTACACCTATCTCCACGATCACACCCTTCCTCCCGACCAATCAAATAACCAACGTAAAACCTTTATTCGCCAAACTGCTTGATATACCATTATTGTCGAAACCCTATATCGACGTAGTCTTGATGGTACTCTCCTTCGATGTCTGGAACAAGGTGAGATAACAAAGGTTTTGGAAGAGGTACATGAAGGAATTTATGGGACTCACTCAAGTGGTCCATCACTAGCCAAGAAGATCATGCGAGCTGGATACTATTGGCCATCTATGGAAAAAGACTCCTACTACTTCGTCAGGAAGTGCAAGAAATGTCAAGTTCATGGTGACCTGATACATGCACCAGCCCAGGAACTGCAACCTATCACAACACCATGGCCTTTTTGTCAATGGGGTCTTGACCTTGTGGGTAAGATTCATCCATCTTCATCTAACGGCCATAAATTCATTATTACCGCCACCAAATATTTCACAAAGTGGATCGAAGCTGTTCCACTTATCCAAGTCATCGACAAGCAGATCGCCTCATTCATCCTCAACTACATCATCTGCTGGTATGGTGTGCCCATGTCCATCATCACAGATAACGGTCTTCCTTTCAAAAATTAGGATGTCCGTGAACTTTGTGAGAAATTTCATATCCAACATTGCTTTTCCACCCCCTATTACCCACAAGGCAATGGTCAGGCCGAAGCCTCCAATAAAAACATATTAAGAATCCTAAAGAAGATAGTCAATGATGTCGGCCGTGATTGGCATGTTCAATTGAATCCAGCACTATGAGCATATCAAACTAGCATTCGAACCCCTACAGGTGTAACTCCTTATTCATTGGTCTATGGTGCCAAAGCTATCTTACCTATTAAGGTCGAGATACCATCACTACGGGTTTCCTTGCATAATCTAATAGATGATGGAGCATAGAGAGTATCCCATCTTCAGGAATTGGAGCTACTTGATGAGAAACAACAAGCTGCATACAATCATCTCAAAGCTTATCAGCAGCGCATGAGCAGAAGCTACAATCACCGAGTTAGACCTCGTACATTTGAGGTAGGTGATCTTGTTCTATGAGAGAATCCTTGCAATCAACCCAACAGAGAACATCAGGGCAAGTTTGAATCAAACTGGCTGGGCCCATATGTTGTCACTACTGTATTCGGGTCTGGGGCATATCAGTTGGCTACATCAAAAGGAAAACCGCTCGCAGATCCAATCAACAGCATGCACCTCAAACGGTTTTACACATAAGCTGCATAGAGTATTAGGCTCCCAGATATACTGGTAAAAATACCAAAAACATTTGGAAAAATGTCCTGAAGAAAATACAAAAAACATTCAAAAAAGTAAAGAAAAATCATGCATCCAAATGGTGAACAAACACTCCGGTGGCACCTTGGGTAAGTGTGATGGTAAAAAAAAAAAATTGGCAAACATGCACCACTCGTAAAGGCTATGGCTCCATTGTCTTTCAGACTTGTTGCGATCACATCTACTTCATACATCCATCCATCCATCCAAAGCCATGGCTTGTTATTCATCTGCAATTAAGAAAGTACTCCATGTGTCTTGCATCCCGCTTTTTCATAGTCAGGTCTAAAACTAGGGGCAATGCCCTTAACCTATTGATGGAAGTGGATTCTACATTGTCTTATGCGTCATTACATTCTTCATTCAAGCAATCATCAAAATACCACAAACATTCAAAGATGACTCTCAAAATACCAAAAACATTCAAAAATGTTCCACAAAATCCAAAAAACAACGAGCCACCATCGAAAATCACCACAAAAACATGACAGCACTTTGTACATACTCATCCATACAGATACAACACAAACATTGACACAATACTCACACGATGACCACTTATCAATCGACCAAAACAATCAACATCAACAATCCAAAACTGTCTTAAACAAGGATGCATCTTTCCTTATCAAAACAAAGACAAAAGTGACATTTTCTTTGACAAGAAAATTATGTTAAGCTATCAAAATACTTGATTGATTCATGAGTAATTCATTTGTTTATCTGTATCGGGATCTTTCAGCATTGTGTTGTATCATTTGCGCATTATTTTCGATGAAGTTCTGGGGCATGTACTAATGGTGTCTACATGGGAAGTTCACCAAGCTACGTGATCTTATGCCAAATGTAGTCATAGATCACTACGGCTTGCTGACTACAGTGTATACCTCGACCATATGAGCATGAACCATTACCAAGGATCCTTATTCTTTATTCTTTTTGTATGTACTGGTTGTTTGCAGGTACAATGCTCATTCTTTGGTTCCTCCCCATCCAAATTGGATAACGGTTTTATTTCTTAGTACGGTATGCACTTGTCTCAGGATCTGATCAGCCTAAGATCAAGGAGGACAATCCAAGTCATGCATGAAAGGAGATAATCCTTGTTTGTTCCACAAGCAATACTCTGGTCGACTTGACCCTTATATCAAGTCATTTGTATTAACTTGCTATATAAAATCCATGAAAGGAATACTCAGGTCATCTTGAATCATTATGTCAAGATGCTTGTATTCTCTTCCAACATTTTAAAGCTCAATGATGAAAATCGAGCACTATGGATCGTCATTTCATCTCATCTATTTATATCTATTACATTCCGTTGCATATCACCCATCCATTCACTCATTCATATATAGGATTTATATGCAAAAATGTGAAAATTAAAACTAGTCTTGAATACAATCATGACCGAGTACTCTGATACATCATCAATGCACCATGCAAAGTCTCAAAAACCTTGCATTCCTCATAGTCATATCATCATTGCATTTTAGTTGCATCTTGCATTAAGTACATTCATGTCATTTTTAAACTTAAAACATTACATATAGTTCATTTTCTTGACATTAGTTTTCATTAAATCATTTACATCATTACATCAATCATAAATAATTAAATTCATTCATGAGATCAAATTGTCCTTGGTTGTTTTAAATCATTTACTAGGCATTTATACAGTGTAGATTATCCATTATCATTTTATCATCTTTTTATCATTTATTATTTGCATACATTCCATTATAGTTAAAAGATGCATTCATTCATTACTAAGTATCTTATTATGTTCATTATAGGATTCATTCACATTGTATTCATTATCATCTTCTTAATTGCATTAAGGTGCAGTTAGTAAACCCATAAGTTATAGTATCATCCCATTATCATTTATACTTAAATCATTTAGAATCATAAATCCACTTGTTTATTAAACATTGGTTCATACCATTTTTATATCCATTTTACATACACATTCATTTAGGCATTATCATATAAAAGCATTTGTACTTTACATTTTGTTTATCCATATTACATTCATCTACACACATCTAGATGCATATTCATACATAAAATCAATCATTCAACCATTGCATCATCGCATAAATCATCTCATCATTATATCATTGCAAAAGGAAACACCACAATCCTGTTCATAAATCATCATAAGCATATATCATCATCATGGCATTACATACATAAAGCATTACATCAAAAAATCAAATACATCATACACATATAAACCTGCATTCATATGTCAGTATCCCACATCATAAATCATCATAAAAACATGCATAAAAGAAACATCTCATCAAAGGCATACATATACACATATCCATCTAAGCAATAAACTCATCATCCTGCATCAACATCCATACATAATCAACTGCATATCATCAAAATATGGGATCTCCTCATATATCTCATCTCATATATCAGAGTACAATGAAGTATACAAAATCGGCTACCAAGAGCCATCCAAGATACAGTCCAAAAAATAAATAATGATACAAATACATGTATGCATGAATGCTCTCTCAAATGCCACTCTGGCCCGATGCTGTCCCAACACCTCTACCTTCTCCACCACTGGTGCCTACACCACCTGATCCATCTCTCCGTGGAGGCCTCATCGACCCCCCACTCCCTCCGGCATCTCCTGATCTCTCCTGCCTCAAAGGACCCATCACACCCCCACTGCTCTATGCCCTCTATGATCGCTCTGATCTAGTCTGCCACATCTGTGAATAGCTAAGAGCTCGCTGGCTAACTGGCACAACCTGCTTATATAAACCTCGCCAATAGTCTATCTCTGCCTGTGCTCGTCGCATCTCCCTCATCACCTCCCCTGTAGGACCCTGTGCTCCTACTTTAATCTGAACTCTCTCCTGCAACTCCGCTAATCTCTCCACTGCAGTATCTCTCTCCTGCAGCACCACCGTCAGCTTTGACTCTCATGCAAATAGCTGCACATCCCTAGCTGCCACCTCTGCCTCCAAATCCTCTATCCGTGTCTGCAAGCGCACTATGATGTGATCCTGCAGATCTCTAGTGGCTCCCTCCCCAGTGTCCATCACTGCCTCCCCTGCACCACCCTCTCCAGTAGTCCCCTCTCCTCTATCCATCGGGATCTCTCTCTCCATCCTTCTCCCACTCAGCTGCACTCCCCTCTATACGAATGGTCCCTATGATATCTGTAGAGGTAGTCCACCTCTCCCTCTCGGCTGTCTCTGCAACCCCAGCCCACCTCCTCCTCCACCTCCTCCATCTCCCCCTCCTCCTCCTCCTCCATCTCCTCGACCTCCTGCCCTCCTCCGTCCCCATCCTCGTCCCCTCTCATCCTCAAACACTGGGATCAGCTCGGCTGGATTTGATATCTGCGGGATCGGGTGCGCTACCTGGTACTGTGTATACTCATCTGTCACACCTGCATCAACGACCCTCGATCATAGGTCCCATGGCCTCGCCTGCAGTGTCCGAAACTCTGCCAGTGCCTGATCATAAGGTAGCACTAGACCCCATGCATACCTCTCCCGAATCACCCGTGCATACTCCCCTGATTTGCTAGGCAGTCCCTGCTGCCGTCCAAACTGCCTCATCACTCGTCCAGGCACCTATCTCTCCACATAATATGCAGTCCTCCCAATGAGGAATCATGTCATAAATACATAAGGCAGTGCCTCTACGTCATCATCCCATGGCTCACACTCCAAGTAAGGCCGCCATATCACTGCATCCAGGTCATCCAATGCCCGCCGCCACCACTCTAACTTCTCCAAGTGGGGCTAACTCATCATGCCACTGTACATGAACATGTATAGCTGGTCCACTGCTCAGAATCTAAGACTCATTGGTCGAGTCACTGGTAGATGCTCCCAAGCCCAAATATGTAGCAGCATCATGCCCACTGCTAACGAATCCCTCCCCCGATACACTACCTCATGAAGCTCCTGATACATGTGTGCCAGCACGCACGACCCCCACGCAAATCGCGTCCCCTCGGTCATCATCATCTCGATAACCTGTCCCCATCCCACTGCCAATCCATGTGACCTCCTATCTGGACACAGAAGTCCTCCCACAATCCCTCACAAAACTGATGGTAGAGGCTCATATAGTGCCGCTATATCCTCCCATGCGATCGACCCATCATCAATATACACGTCCTCATCAAAAATCCTCTAACATGAAAGAATCCCCCAGGATCTGTCATATGTGACCAGCTCCCCTCAAATCGGAATCCGAAGGATGTGCCACACATCCTCCAAGGTCATGGTTATCTCCCCTTGTGCCAAATGAAAAGTGCACGTCTCACTGTGCCACCGCTCCGCTAATGCTATGATCAATCCGTGATTCATACGAATCACGGGCATGTGCATCACCTCGTACAACCCAGTCATGGCAATACAATCTATCTCCGCCGGCGTTAATCGATCCTGCAACTCCCGTGTCGCGGGATGGCACTCACGTAACTGCAACATGCACAGATCCTCCTACACATAGACATTCATCAATCACCATCAGTTGTTTTGTTTTCAAACTTTTTAAAGTTTAAACCTAGACTATCATTAGATACTTTGATCAAGTATCTTCAGGTCTTAACAGGTAAGCAATCATGGCCACCTAAACTTCATCAGGCATTTATCATAACAAATGACCTAAGTCTCAACAGGCTGCTATGGTTCAAAACAACTCCCACTTCACCTCACCCTCCATCAATCATAGACATCGGGAGATTTTCTTCATCAAAACTGGGGCATCTTTTTATCTTAAGACAAAAGCGCTATTTCACCAACAAACGCGCTAGTTTTTAACAATAGCACTAAAACCCTATCAAAAGCACTCAATAAGCTATACAAAAGCGCTACAACCACAAAAGCGTTAAATCAGCTATACAATAGTGCTACTTGAAATCAATAGCGCTCAATTAATCCCTCCATAGCGCTATAAGTGCAAAAGGGCTAAAACTTGCCTACAATAGCACTAATTTAAAACAATAGTGCTCAAACCAGGGGACAATAGCACTATTGCGGCACAATAGCGCTAGTTTATGGAGCAAAAGTGCCAAAACCAGAGTTCCCGCGCTCTTGCTCCGACTTGACTTGGACTCAGCTAAAAACCTAGTAAAAATGCTTAAAAGTTAAGTTTTTGAATTTGCGTACCATTGGTCTGCAGTCATCTGGGCGTTGGAACTGACGGACTCGCTCGAATCTATGCTCGGCTATCGAAATCGGCATCCTGGCAGCTACTCTCTCCTCCAAATGTCCCTATCAAAGCTCTGGTTTTCAAACGGTCGTGGTCACAAATGATCTTGTTTTCACCCCTTTCCCCCCATTTATACCCTTCGCCATCACCGTAACTTCCCCCCGCTCATCGCCGTGGTCCTCGTGAACTTCTCGAGCCCCCCATTTCTCCCTTCTTCCCCCGTTTACTTCTATTTTTCACCAGTATAACCAACTCCTTCTCTTCTACCACCCTGCCAATTTTCATTCTTTTTCAAGAGATCGCCCGATTTTTCAAAATTTTTGGCCCATCTCTCGAGGGGGCATACCACCCATTAAATTTACATTTTATGGGGGATTCTTTCACACCAATTTTTCTTTCTTTGAAACGACGCGATAAACCGCACCGTCTCAAAGAGGGGCAAATCTAGTCACACAAATCTGTCCAGCTTAATTAAATAAATATTTGCTATTTATTTGATTAAAAATCCACTAGCCATCAGTTAATTAAATTAATATTTAATTAATTCATCTCCAAACAATCTTCTATTAATTAAATAAATTATTCAATTTATTTTAATTAATTCATTAAATCAAATTCAAATCAATTAAATAAATAAAATCTATTTATTTAATAAAATCCCCCTTTTCCTCTTTTAAATAAATTAACATTTATTTAAAATCATTTAAAACCCCCCCCCCACTTGCATTTTCCTACAAATGCAACTTGCACACATTTATTGAAATAAATGAATTTTTATTTTAATAAAATCCTATTTTCCCTCACCCACCAAATCCACTTGCAAAATCTAATCCCCTTCTAGATTCTTCTAACCCCTTCCTAATTAGCCTAATCCATCCCCTAATTATTGTCACATTCCTAAGCAAAATGGAGTCACTTCTCAAAAACTTCAAAAGTCTTTGAAAAGCATTTAATGCTTTGTGTGTTCAACAAATTAACCCCCAAAGTCTTCCAAGACCACTAATGGCTCTTATATGACCATTTATGGCTCTTACATAACCATTTATGGTTATTTCAAACTTGTCTCCCCAAACATTTATTGTTTTGACCATATTCATCCATTTCACATTTGCACAAGAGTTTATCCATTGGATAAAAGCTTTATTCTTTGAATAAAGAGTTTATTCATTCAACCAACCTTGACTTTAACTCCTAAGGTCATATCAAGCATTTAATGCTTATTCCCTCTCCTCTCAACCTATCTCACATTGACACTTGTCATCCTGGGATTGGGTTGAAAGCCCTCACATGGATTTGAAATCATTCAATCCTGACCCTTGTTAAGATTGCTCAATCTCAACCATCCATTGCTCCATTTTCCCTATAAATAGAGCCCATTTCTTCATAATCCAGATCCTGAAAACTTGTATGCATTTAAGCTATAGGCATTTTTAGAGAGCATTTAGCATAGCATAACTAAAATCTTGTCTTTTTGGTAAAATCAATCATTTTAGCATCAATAGCATAGTATTTAGCTTTTCATTTCATATTTGAAGCTTAAATATAAAATCTCAATCCTCCATAAGCATCCATAGTGCAAAAAGCTACTAAGAGCTACACTATTTTGGAACTTGGAGAGGAGAGGAACAAGGGAGAAGGAACTAAGAGCATGTTAGGAGGTATTTGGAGATGCCTCATCATGTTTGCTTGGATAGTTAAATATGCTTGCATGCTTTTAATGTCTCTCTTAGTATGCCTTTTTAGATTAGTTTTTGATTGACTAACACTAATGGTTTTTGTGTCTTTTGTGTTATTTTGTCATTGACTAACCTTGTGCCATTTAGGAGGGCATCACTATCTTCTCACCATCACCTGAGGGTAATCTGTATGATTTTCAACTTGCTGCAATACCCCCAAAGGGTTACTTCTCAGTTGGATGAAGAATCTCTTACTGGAGGAGGATTACTCTGTTCTATCAGTATAGAGATAGTTTCATCAACTTTTTTATCTCTCTTCTTAATCTATTGTTTTGAAAATTCTTGCTTTACTTCATCTACCTTTTCTTTACCTTTCAAACTGGATCCTTTATTGTTTGCCGGTGAAGTCTTGCTTCTACAAAATTTTGCAATATGTCCAATTTTGTTACAAGCATAACAAGCTACATTATTCCTCTGAATAGCCTTTCCATATCCTATGCTGGTTTGTGTTCTGCACTGATTAGATAAATGTCCATGTCTTCCACAAACATAACATTTCACATTCATTCTGCAATTTTCTGAATTAAGACCAACTTTGTTGCATTTGGAACATTGACCGGTGGGTGCATTAATATTCTGATTATTTATAAATCTACACTAATTTTCTCTATGACCATATTTATTGCAATTGAAACATTTACCATTAAATTTATAAGCATTAGGTTGTCTTACTGGTTTGCTCTAATCTAGATTGTTTGTAGTACCAGAACTTTCTCCAACTTCAAATCCAAGTCCATTAGTATCTCCATTAGGTTTCTGACTTTTCAACATATCATCAAGCTCCTTTGAACTTTTCTTCAATTTTTTTTAGTGTTTATTTGTAGTAGCCAATTCATTTTCCAAAATTCCTTTTTGTCTCATAAGCTTAGTTTTATCATGTTGCATGTGAATCAAATCTGTCTTCAACATATCATTTTCATGACTAAGTCTTAGATTTTCATTTCCAACATCATTAAGTCTCCTAGTCAAGTCTTCTTCATTCTTCTTCCTATCTTCAATATCTTTACATAACCTCATAGTCATATCTTGCATTTCATTCTTCATATTACCGTTTTCTTATCTTAACTTGTTTGAAAGTTCTCTAAGAGTTTCTTTTTCATCATCATCTTTCTACATCTTCTCATGAAGTTCTTTTATTTTATTTTGTGCTATAGCAAAGTTCTCCTGAAGTCCTTTAATGAATTCATGTGCAGTCCTTAGATCAACTTAAAGTTTTATATTCTTCAATTTCTCTGCATCATAATCTACAAGAGCTTCTTACAACTATTTTCTTAAGTTCTCCATCTGTATCAGTGTTAGAGTCTTCCTCAAACTGTTAGGCTTTTGAAAATAGAGGACCAAGCTTTGATACCAATTGTTAGAATCAATGACAGTCCCAAAGACACTGAGAGGGGGGTGTGAATCAATGTCTAACCGGTGTACAAAATATTTATACTTATTAAGAATTTTGCATCTCAAAACAGTGTACTGGTAAATAAGAATTAATGTAACAAATAAGAATAACAAAGACAACATAGAGAAAACACCATAACACAAGATATTTAACGAGGAAAATTAGCATGGGAAAAACCTCAGTGGGATTTGTGTCCCACAATATTCACTCACTGGCCAATGAATAAATATTACTTACAATGAGGAGCCTGGACATACAGGAAGGCTAGCAGCTTAGAGCTCACTCCTCAACTACAAAATAGAAGTCTCACTGACTTACAAAATGGATTATCAAAATCCAATACAATGTGCTACTTAAAATCAACATCAACTATGCTAGGTTCAGTATCAGTTTAAGCTCAGTCTATAACCAAAACCTTCACTATCAATTATATCACCTTATACAAAATTCCCTTATACTTCTCATCTATCCTTTATACAAAAAGACCTATAAGATCTCATACATATATGAGTCTTTTACAATATGCCATGTTGGCTTTTACAAGAGATAATTACATTGTAAAACAATAAAAAAAAGTTTATTCCATGTCAGCTTGAGTGCCAGTATGTATTGCTGCTGCTGCCGGTGAAGTGCCTATTTGTGTATGTAGAAGTCTGTTGCCGGTGCCGGTAACTATCGGTTGGTTGCTAGATGATTGCCAGTTGGTTTCCATCAATGATGACATCAACTATTCTCATAATAGTGTAGAATTCCAATAGATACATGATTAGATTTGGATCTACCCCTGACATGTCAGCATAAGACCAAGCAAAATTGATTTTCTTTTCGATGAAGAATTTGATAAATGGTTGTTCTTTCTTTGTGCATGATTCTGCCAGATGTATGGTTTTGACTGCTACTTTAGTGTCGATATTTATTGATTGAGTTGGCTCAATAAATATTGGTGACGTTTCTTGATAATGTTCAGAAAGAGTGTTAAGTCTCCCATCTTTAGGTGCCTCAAAAAGGTTTTCACCTTTAGATACGTCCTTTATTTTTACTTTTTTATGATCTAATACTTCCATTGACTGGTTTTCACCATTAGATCTATTGTTTATTTCATTTTTGTGACTAAGAGACTTGGAACTCCCTTGATTGCAGATACTATTATTTTGTTCACTGGTAGAGAACGTTTTCAGGTTGACTAAGCACATGTATTGGACAATTGATTCATCATTTGGGATAATTGGTATATCATGATGTTTAGGTTCTTCCCAGTCTATGAGTTCAATATATATGAGCAGTAAGGAATCATTTGGTGGGTTAAGATCAGCTGATGTAAGTGTCATGATAGAGTCATCATTATAGTCATTTGGGATACTAGTGAGGTCTATGATATTTTTGAGGTCTTCAATGGTATTCTCTTTGATATTGCCTTGTTCGTATTATCATTGATTGTTCTCACTAGCCTCATAGATATGTCATGGTTCAAATTCAAGGGGTTAGGATTCTAATCCTCATCCCTCCTAAGAAATAGGTGTATGCGTGAATGGTATCCACCTCAATATCTTCAGTAATATCAGAACAAATATCCCACTCATATTCATTGGAATCGATTTTTGAATCACTTTCCCAAGTTACTTCATTGTATCTAACAGGTATGTTGTATGGTGAGAAAAGATCACTGATGATTGACACCAGTTTAGTAGCTTGTTCTAATTCAGGATCGATGCTTGCTTGTACTCTTTGTATTTGTTCATATACCATTTTCCTTCTGTGAGTAGAAATTTCTTTAAGTGGTGGCTCTACCTTGGTTTGATCAGGTTGTTGTACATGATGTACTTTCTTATAAGAAGCTTCCTCCCTTTGGATAGTGAGTTCTTCTTGGTGTCTTTCATTTTCTTGATACTTTTTCTACTTCATTATCATTTTGATTGCCTGGTGTAGTGCTTCTTGCCATGAGTCTTCATTGTATTTTTTCTTTTCTCTCCACTGAGGTTTTTGCTGATGATTTTGCTTCTGCTTAGGTGGAACATGTTGTCCATACCCAAGTCTTGTTTTGTCTCTTGCAAATTGTGAAAGAAGTTGCAAAGGTTCTATGATGCCTTCTTGGTGCTTGCCAATAGGTCCTTTTCCTTTGTATCTCATTCATTGCATGATCCAGAACCCATTTCCATACTATTTTGTTGGTACAACCACTTCTGTGGTAGTAACCGTGACTTCTTCTTCGTCCCTATATAGCCAACTAAGGATGTCTTTCTCTTCTAATTGATCAGCCAATGTGCCCAGTTGGATAAATTTACCATCAAAATTGGTGATAGGTTATGTTGCTTGATGTCTTGATGTTGAGGGTTGTCCATAAGTTTTTGGTGATGTTGGCGATTTAGATAGACATAAGGGTTCAAAAGAGTACTACCCCATGGCTTGGTCCTTTATTTTCATCTTTTTCTTGAAGTCTATGGATAAAGACTTGAGTTCTTCTTGATGATTGGATGTTGAAGAAGCTTGGGCCTCCCTGTTGTGTGGAACCAGGCTATCTTGATCTTCCCCCATAGAATTGCAATACTGGAAATAGTTATTATCTGTAGATATTGAAATTTCCTATCCATTGCAGGGGAACTTGATACATTGATGGTACGTGGAAGGCACCACTTGCATTTCATGGATCCATGGACGACCCAATAGTATATTGTATGTCAAGTCTATGTCCAAGGCTTGGAACATGGCATCTCTTTGTACAAGACCTACCTGAATGGGTAATATTACAGTTCCTTCATATGACCTCTCTTCATCATCATAGGCTTTGATAGTGATTTTATTTTTTGGATCAATAGACTGCTCAGAGAAGCCCAATGCACAGATAAGATTTAGAGTACAGATATTGAGACCAACTCCTCCATCTATTAACACTCTTTTTACTCGATGTTTATATACTAAGACTTCGATATGGAGCAGGGTGTTATTTAGATTATTCAAGGAGGCATCATCGTGTTCAAAAAAAGATACATTGTGTGGCATCATCATATGGGCCACCATAGCTTGGAATCGATCAATATCCAATTTATTTGGAACGATTGTTTCGATAAGTGCTTGCTCCAAGATATCCTTGTGTTTTGGAAAAAGTTTGAGTGAATCAAGTATAGATATCTAAGTGGGTGTTCTCAATAGTTGATCAACCAATTTATATTGAGTCTTGGGGAGATTTGTTGATGTTGATGTGTTCTCTTTTAAGACATATTTCTACGCTCTTGTGGTCACATTTATCAACACATGTTCCTATTTGTCTTTGATTTTTATGACATTTACTTGATTGTCATATGCCGATATGTGATTGATGGTGTTTTCATACATGTGATTAATATGAGCTCCTTTGGTATTGTTGGTGTTGGCATTATAATAGACAAGGAGAGATTGTTGGTATTTCAATAAGGATATTGAGAAGGTTGTTGATGATTATGGATATAACTAATTAAGGGTGTTTACTGTCTTAATATTATTAGTTTGTCATTGATGTCAAGAAATTAATTTTCTAATTCAGTATGATGTTGCCATATCTTAAAAAGTATGATTTGATGAGTATAAAGATGTTGGTAAAAGATACAGAAAGAATGTGATGAATAAGGGGAGAAATAAGTTATTCAATGGGCAACTATTACCGAGTTAGACAATGATGAGATCATGGTGTTTAGATTGTTTTGATATCCTACATATATTATTGATTGTAAAGTTAATACTATACCATGTTACCAAGCAAAGAACCTAGTTGGTAAACCCTAAGGAACTTAGTCGGTAAACCCTAAGGTTATCGCTATCAGTTAATGAAGGCAGAATGTCTACCGAGTGAAGTTCAGTTTATACCGAGTTGCAACCGAGTAGTAACAGAATGCATTGAATGAATAAAATCACTATTTAATGAAGGAAGCTGATGAGCTAGCTATGATTAAATGATTGGTATGTCATGCATGAAGTTTGTTAAGAATCTATGGCAAAGGAAAATTGGTAGGAAGATCTACAGCTTAGATTGAACCGCAATACCCTAGCACAAGTTCCAAGAAATGTATGCAAGTTCCAAGGTGGGGTAAAACATTTTCAGATCGAAGGATACATTGAACCTAGTCAGAGTTTGAAGATCTGATGGCTATGATTGATCATGGGAAATGTGATCAAGTAGATTAAGCGGTTGGCGAATTGTTTATAAATAAGGAACTATTGATAAACAATGTATGCGGGCAAATGTATGCACAGGGATGCTACATAGTGATTACCGAGCACAGAAGCTTGAAGACCTATTTGAATAATAGAGTATAGAGCCCAACAGATGGACAAGATAAGTCCAATTGTATTGAGCAAATAAGAATCTACTTTAGCATTTTAGATGTGAAGTTGCAGATAGATTTTTATTACTGTTATTTTGTAAAGTGATAGAAAATATCTTAACCGAGTGGACTTAACAGTCGTATTTGTAAAACCCTCTAGCAAGGTAACATTTTGATTGAGTGTTTGAAATCATTTAACAAGGTCACTTCTAACAAGGTGAATATCCTAATAGATATGAGGGAAATCCCTTAACCAGGTCACATCTAGCAATGTGTTTGTAATCTTTAACATAATTTGCTTTTAACTGAGCATACTCTAGAAGAGTATATTTCTTAGTGGGTCCAAAATCCCATAGTGGTTTTTCCCTATTTGGGTTTCCACATTAAATCTGGTGTTATGAGTGCTATGATGTTTATATGCTTTTGAGTTTGCATGTTTAGCAGTTTTGGTTATATTACTGAAGTATATGTTACCGAGGTTGAATCTGTTGTTTTTATGGAAGATTAAGTTTGTATGATTCACCCCCCCCTCTCATCTTATTAGCTATTGGATCTATACTTACATTAAGTATCATAACTATCAATTGGTATCAGAGCTTTGGAATGCAGAAGAAAAGTATAAAGGTACTTCAAGCAAAGATCTAAAGATGTATAAGAGGGATGCACCGAAGCTGAACAAGTCAAGTTTCTCTACATGGTAGAAAAGGATGAAGATGCACCTATCAGGAGTTGGAGAATATGTTGTATATTATCTGGAGAATGATTTCATTATACCGAGAACCTATCCATTGAAAATAGAAGAGATAAAGGCAAAGCAAGAACATATTCAAGCAATGATTGAAATAACATCTGCATTGACTGATTCAGAATTTAATGAACTAGAAGGCTACAATGGTGCAAAGGCAATGTGGGACAAGCTCATATCTATGTATGGTGGAGATGAACATGTTCAAAGAGAAAAAGTGGATAGTCTAAGAGGACAACTTGAATCTATGAGGATGAATGAAGGTGAGAACATAACCCAGTATAGTACAAGACTAAAGGATATTGTCAATCAAATCAAAGGAGCAGGTGGAACTATTGAAGAAAAGGATATAACAAGTAAGTTATTAAGAACCCTTCTACCGGCATATGCAATCCGAGTCTCTGCAATCAATGAATTAAGTTTTGTACCCAATATGCCGATTTATTTAGATGCTACTATTGGTATGCTACATGCATTTGAGTTAAGTAACTTTGATAACAGTGGGTCATTGGTAAATAAAGTTGAATCTGCATTTAGTTCTTTTCATATTGATGAATCTGATGATTACAATGATAGAATGAGTAAGTACACTAAAGGGGATCATAGTGGAGCAAGTGAAAGATTTCACAAGAACATGGAGGAAGTACACAAACTATATGAGGAAATCAAAAAGCAAGAAGAGTTTGAAGCACTATTAGCCAGAAGGTTACCGAGAGGCAAAGGTAAGTATAAAGGAAACTACCTTTGAAATGTTTCAATTGTGATAAGATAGGACATATGGCTTCTAACAGTCCTGACAAAGATTCTACTGAAAAGAGAGATTATGGAGATGACAGACAGAAAGATAATCATTACAGAGGACACCGAGACTTCAGAAGAAGAGATAGAAAGTCATGCGTAATAGCTGATGAGGAATCCAATGATGATAAATCAAATGAAACTGACATAGAGGAAGTAGTTTATGTGGCTATGAAAGATGGATCAGATGAAGAAAGGTATGAAGAAAAATCCCTAATATCTCACATAAATACTAATGATTATTGGATCATAGATAGTGGATGCTCACATCACATGATAGGTGATAAACACAAGTTTGTTATGTTAGAAGACTATGATGGAGGCTATGTAAGATTTGGTAATGATGCACCATGTCTAGTAAAAGGTAAAGGATCTATAACACTTTTTGAAAATGCAAGATGCAATGATGTTTATTGGGTTGAAGGTTTGAAATACAATTTGTTGAGTGTAGCACAGCTAAACAATACATGATACCAAATAGAATTTCATAAAGGAATTGTCAAAGTTCATGACAAGCATGGAAAGTTAGCTGCTACCGGGACACAAACAAAAGGTAACACATTTCACCTTGACTCAACTCAGAACAAGTGTTTGTATGCAAGGATAGATGATACCTAGTTATGGCATAAAAGGTTTTGTCATGTAAATTTTGATAATTTGATCAAAATAAGCAAGAAGCACTGAGTAAGAGGTCTACCGAGTTTGGAAAAGCCTGAGAATGTTATGTGCCGAGGATGCCAGATGGGAAAAATGACAAGATCAAGGTTTACAAGTAAGTCCTACACTTCAAAGGGAATTTTAGATCTTGTGCACACTAATCTTTGTGGTCCTATGAAAGTTCAAAGTTATTATGGTGATAAATATTTCATATTATTTGTGGATGATTACTCAAGGATGATGTTAGTAATGTTTTTAAAAGAAAAATCAAAAGCTTTTCAAATGTTTAAATGGTACAAGGAAAGAGTTTAAAATGAAATAGGAAGACAACTGAAATGTCTTAGATCAGATAGAGGAGGAGAGTTCACATTTGATGAGTTCAACTTATTCTACAACGATCATGGTATTAAAAGATAGGTCTCTGCACTGAGAACTCCACAACAAAATGGAATAGCCGAGAGAAGAAACAGATCTATTGTGGATTGTCCTAGAACCTTGATGATTGAAAAGAAAGTGCTACAAACATTTTGGAGAGAAGAAATAAGCACATCAGTTTACACCCTGAATCAAGTACAACTGAAGAAAGGAACATTGAAGACACCATATGAAATCTGGTATGACAAGAAACCTAATGTAAGTTATTTTAAAATCTTTGGAAGTAGATGCTATGTACACAAGGATGATAGAAATGGCAAGTTTGATCAGAAAGGTGAAGAAGGAACATTTCTTGGTTATTCTTCTAGAAGTAAAGCATTTAAATGTCTGATCAAATCATCTAACAAAATAGTAGAAAGTGCAAATGTGAAAATTGACGAATTTGCAGAAAAAAATGATGAAGGAATTCCAAAGAACCAGAAGATTATGATGAATTTGTCTATGTTCAACTGACAAGTCCTATCGAGAAAATTGTAGAAGGAAATGAAGAGAATGTCCAGTTACCGAGTGATGAAGAAGATCATATAAAGCCTATCGAGCCTGTATTAGCCAAGTATGTCAGAAGACATCATGCATCAAGTAAGATTATAGGAGATAAGGATGATCCAGTGATGACAAGGAACAAACTGAGATAGAACACATGTCTAATATCTGAATTTGAACCGAGAATAGTGAAAGAGGCATTTAATAGTGAAGATTGGATAAATGCTATGATAGAAGAGATTGATCAAATCAAGAAGAATGACAGATGGACACTGATGCCAAGACCGAAGGACAAAAATGTAATCGGTACAAAGTGGATCTTTAGAAATAAGCTGAATGAAAAAGGTGAGGTCATTCGAAATAAAGTAAGACTAGTTTGCAAAGGTTATGCCCAAGAAGAAGAAATTGATTATGGTGAGACTTTTGCACCTGTGGCAAGACTTGAAGGAGTAAGAACATTGTTGGCATATGCTGCTTACAAGAATTTCAAGGTATATCAAATGGATGTGAAATCTGCATTTCTGAATGGTATATTAGAAGAAGAAGTTTTTATTGAACAACCCGAAGGATTTGTTGAAGACAATAATCAAGATTAGGTATGTAAATTGAACAAAGCTTTTATATGGTTTGAAACAAGCACCTAGAGCATGGTATGAAAGATTGCACTCTTATTTAATCAAGATTGGTTTTATAAGAACAAGTGAAAACAATAATATGTACATGTGTAGCGTCCTAAAATTGTGACACTTGCAATTTCGACTGCATTTCGGTCTTCACGATGGCGACGCAACACGTAACCTGAATGGAGACCCTGAAACTTGCTCACGACACTGAAAACTGCATTTTTCAAGCACCCTGGCCTGAACCTCCTTGCACCCTGTTGTCCCGGGAGGTGGGACCAGAGCGCCCAGCACCCTGGTCCCTCAGGACCAGGGCGCCCTGGTCCCCAGGACCATGGTGCCCAGCGCCCTGGTCCCTGGGTCCTATTTTGGGCCCGGTCTCCTAAGGGGCTCAGGTCTTTTTGTTTGCAATTTGGAAATTATATTTCCCTGGTCGGCCTAAGGTCGGGAAAATCAGTCTATCAGCCCTAATTGACAAGTATATAAATGACATTTTCCTCTTTCATTCGATATGATGGAAAAGGCGTGGAAACTATACTCAAGCATTCAAGCATTCAAGCATTCCTTCAAGCAATTGATCATTTCAAGTCTCCATTCAAGGCTAAGTGTTGCATTCAAGACAAGGATTCAACCATTGAAGAGGAGATCACATACTACATGCTACAACATACAACATACAACATACAACATCTAAACCTTTGCACATAAGGATACAAACATCCTTAGAACAAGGTATTAGTACTTGTTTTATAGTCATTTACATTTACAGCTCTTGCTCATTTCTTGGTTAATTCCAAAACCGGGGTTTGACCTAAAGGCAAACCCCCAATCCCTAACCCCCCAATCGTCTTCACTTTTCTGTGTGTAGGTTGCAGGTACGTGGCTGAAATTGAAGATCTAGAATCCTTGTGCAGAGATGAACAGATCCCCCTTCGTTTTGCGGATTTTTTGGAGGACCGTGGCGCCGGGCGCCATCGTCCCAACAACTTTTTCTCAAATTTGCAGGATAGCGGCATATCGACATTTTACTACTAATTCCAGGTCCGCAGCTTCATCCTATAACCTGAACTCAGTTTATAAGCGAATCTTTATGACTTTCTATGCATTCTTAGCTTAATTTTCTTAACAACATTCTTTACAAAAGAGGGTAGCCTTGCTTTCCTAACCCTTGAAATTCATTTAGCATCCAATCTTGCATTGCGTGGGATTGGATCTTATGAGTTTCAACCCCTCTTTTGAATGTAAAGTCTCTCCCCTAAGTGAAAAACCATCGAATCCTAGCGAACCTCCCTTCTCTCTCCTCGGAGTCGGAAGAGGGGAGAACAACTAGGGTTCGATCACGATTTTTCCGCTTTACAACATGAATAATGATGAAAATGGAATATTGATCTCAACCATATTTGTTGATGATATTATCTTTTGTGGAAATGACTCTTTATGCAAGAACTTTGGAAATGAAATGAGCAAAGAATTTGAGATGTCATTAATCTGTGAGATAAAGTATTTTATAGGTTTACAAATATTGCAAATGAAAAATGAGATTTTCATTACTCAATCCAAGGAAATCTTGAAGAAATTTGGAATGGAGGATTCAAAACCAGTAAGTACTCCTATGACTACCAACTGTAAACTATCAAAGAATGATGAATCTATATCTGTTGATGAGACACTTTACTGATCCATGATTGGAAAGCTACAATATGTTGTTCACAAGTGGCCAGATATAGCACATGTAGTAGGTATAGTTGCAAGATTCTCTGCAGATCCTAAGGAAACACACATGACAACAATCAAGAGAATTTTCAATAAAAGTTTATACTGATGCTAATTGGGCAGGCAACATTGATGATAGGAAAAGCACAAGTGGAGGAGCTTTATTTTTAGGAGAAAGGCTAGTGAGTTGGCTTAGCAAGAAACAAGGATGTGTTTCACAGTCAACAACAGAAGTTGAATACATTGCTATAGCATTGAATTGTACCAACATAGCATGGATCAAACAAATGTTGGAAGGTATAAATGAGAAATTTATCAAGCCAGTAAGTATATTCTGTGACGATACTAGTGCCATTAACATTTCAAAGAATCCAGTTATGCACTCTAAGACAAAGCACATCTCTATCAAATATCATTATCTTAGAGAAGAAGCTCAAGAGAAGAAAGTGGTGTTGGAGTATGTTAGCACAAAGGAACAAATAGCAGATATCTTCACCAAGCCACTGCCAAGGGACACTTTTGAGTATCTCAAAAGTTGGTTCGGGGTCCTACCCCTATCTCTCATTCACTGACCGAGTTTGGTGAAAGCATCAATTCGATGATTCTACAAAATATCTTTTAGGAGTTGATGCTGATTTACACACTTTAGGATGTTTTCTAAAGGTGTACAAGAAACAATATAGGGGACAAGAATTGAAGACAAAATGCTCTGACCGAGACTAAGTTGACACATAACAACAGGAAATCACTTCATACAGGAAGAAATTATGTTTTAGTTCTTTACTTTTTGGCATTGTTGTCAAAGGGGGAGAAGACTAGAGAAAAGGAATGGATACTAATGTATGGGGGAGAAGACTGATGCTAGGGGGAGAGCATTTCAGCATTTCAGAATCTCACAGCAATCTGAATCAATTAGATCAAATCAATTGGTTTTGTCATCAATGCCAAAGGGGGAGATTGTTGGCATTATAACAGACAAGGAGAGATTGTTGGTATTTCAATAAGGATATTGAGAAGGTTGTTGATGATTATGGATATAACTGATTAAGGGTGTTTACTGTCTTAATATTATTATTTTGTCATTGATGTCAAGAAATTGATTTTCTAATTCAGTATGATGTTGCCATATCTTAAAAAGTATGATTTGATGAGTATAAAGATGTCAGTAAAAGACGCAGAAAAAATGTGATGAATAAGAGGAGAAATAAGTTATTCAATGGGAAACTATTACCGAGTTAGACAATGATGAGATCATGATGTTTAGATTGTTTTGATATCCTACATATGTTATTGATTGTAAGGTTAATACTATACCATGTTACCGAGCAAAGAACCTAGTTGGTAAACCCTAAGGAACCTAGTCGGTAAACCCTAAGGTTATCACTATCAGTTAATGAAGGTAGAATGTCTACCGAGTGAAGTTTAGTATTTACCGAGTTGCAACCGAGTAGTAACAGAATACATTGAATGAATAAAAGCATTATTTAATGAAGGAAGCTGATGAGCTGGCTATGATTAAATGATTGGTATGTCATGCATGAAGTTTGTTAAGAATCTATGGCAAAGGAAAATTAGCAGGAAGATCTACAGCTCAGATTGAACCGCAATACCCTAGCACAAGTTTCAAGAAATGTATGCAAGTTCCAAGGTGGGGTAAAAAGTTTTCAGATCGAAGGATACATTGAACTAGGTCAAAGTTTGAAGATCTGATGGCTATGATTGATCATGGGAAATGTGTTCAAGGAGATTAAGGGGTTGGCAAATTGTTTATAAATAAGGAACTATTGATAAACAATGTATGCATAGGGATGCTACATAGTGATTACCGAGCACAGAAGCTTGAAGACCTGTTTGAATAACAGAGTATAGAGCCTAGCAGATGGACAGAATAAGTCCTATTGTATTGAGCAAATAAGAATCTGCTTTAGCATTTTAGATGTGAAGTTCCAGATAGATTTTTATTATTGTTATTTTTTAAAGTGACAGAAAATCTCTTAACCGAGTGGACTTAATAGTCTTATTTGTAAAACCCTCTAGCAAGGTGACATTCTGATTGAGTGTTTGAAATCCTTTAACAAGGTCACTTCTAACAAGGTGAAGATCCTAACAGATCTGAGGGAAATCCCTTAACTGAGTCACATCTAGCAATGTGTTTGTAATCTTTAACAGGATTTGCTTTTAACCGAGCATACTCTAGAAGAGTATATTTCTTAGTGGGTCTGAAATCCCACAGTGGTTTTTCCCTATTTGGATTTCCAAGTTAAATATGGTGTTATGAGTGTTATGATGTTTATATGCTTTTGAGTTTGCATGTTTAGCAGTTTTGGTTATATTACTGAAGTATATGTTACCGAGGTTGAATCTATTATTTTTATGGAAGATTAAGTTTGTATGATTGACCCCCCCCTCATCTTATTAGCTATTAAATCTGTACTTACATTAAGTATCAAATCTATCAGTTGGATGTTGATGCTCCTCCTTTGTCATAATTTGGAAGAGGAGTTTTGAAAGCTTTATGGTCACCATTTGTTTTATGGCCATCAACCGTTAAATCTCCCTTGTCGATCATGTCTCGAACTATGTTCTTCAGCCTCATGCAATCATTTATGTTATGCCCTTTGTTTCGATGAAAATCACAATAATGTGAGTCATTCCGCAAGGTGGTTTGAATTGGGGTTCAAAGTTACTTGTGGCTGGTAATGTGATTATTTTATTTTCCAGTAGCTCTCGAAACACTGATTCTAAGGTTTGTCCTAATGGTGTGTATATGCATTGATACGGGAAAGAATTAGTATTGCCTCTTTGGTTTGTATTGTTTCCTTGGTTGGTTTTGTTGTTGCCTTGATGATTTTTGTTGTTGTTTGACATTGAAGCTCCTTGGTTGGTATTTCACTGATAAGTGTTAGTGCCTTGATTAACACTTTTTTTTATCATTATTGGATGGTGGGTTTTCTGATAAAGTCAACACTAGTTGTTAGACTTCACATTGTTGGCATCAATTTCCCCATTATTAACAATGTTTTTGTTCCTTGTCCAAAATCTGGATTTGTTTGAATTGTTGTTATGGTTTTGATTATTAAAGGTGTTATTGTTTGATAAATTAAAACCTTTCTTAAAGAACTTCAATGTTCCTTTCTTGATGGAAGCTTCCTCTACTTGGATACCATTTTCTATTAATTTTGCAAAAGATGGTATACATTGTAGTTTGAGTTGATAACTCATCTCACTATTTAGATTGTCTATGAAGATTTCCATCTTTTCCTTTTCAGGTACATCTCGGGGATATCTGGAAACCATGCACCTCCAACATTGCAAAAACACCATGAATATTTCATTTCTCTTTTGTTTTGTGTTACACACATCCAACATGGTGATTGCATGTTAGATGTTATAGGAGTATTGTGTTATGAATTTGTTTACCAACTCATCAAATGATCTGATGGGAGGTGTAAGTTTATACAACCACTCAATTTTTTTCCCTCCCAAACTTCTTGGGAGTAATCTCATTAAGTATGTGTCATTGTGAGAAAACTCTAAGCTCATTTCCAAGGAGTATCGTACCGTGGTCCCTTGTTGCATGTCCTACATTTGTCTTTGAAGTGTTTGGAGTTGTGTAAGAGTAGCCATGGGTGCATTTGTCCTTTGATGGGAGCTTCCCCGCGTTCATTAAGATTGTCCCGATTATGGGCATGGTCTTGTTCATGAGTGTTGTCTTGTTCATGGGTGTGATCTTGGTTGTGTATGTTTTCTTGATCATGTGCCTCTTCTTCTCTTTACTATTCTTGATAAGCATAGTTTCTTACTCTTATTCTTGAAATTCTCTCATCTATATTCCTTAAGTTTTCTATATTAAAATCCTCAAGAATGTTGATTCCTTTGCTAGTTAGCATGAGTAGATATTTTTCCTTATCTACTTCTATAAGTCTTTCTATGAGTTTTTGGAAAGACTCGTTCTCTTGACATTCTTGGAGAAGTTCTTTGGTGATTCCTGTTTCTCCCATATTTGCATATTCATCAAAAGGATTGGAAAATCTATGACCCATACTTGATTCTAGTTGTGATTCCTTCTTTTTGTTTCTCTAAGATCGAGTGACAGTGGGAATTAATATATCTCTACCGTAATAAATTCTTCTTCTATTGGGGTTCTTGGTGGAGTTGGTGGCTCAGGTCGAGCTTCATTGTAAGTCATAAGAAAATTTGGGAATAAAGTGGGGTTAATCCTTCCTCCACTATTAAGGCATTGATTGAATACCACTTTCTGAATGTAAGCCCTACTTCTCAAAGGCTCTTTGTCAAATTCGTTTGCTTTTTCTTGGATATACAACCGCATTTGACACAAGAATACGTGATGCGATGCAAAGAGTTGAAGGTTGATATAGAGAAATTTACTCCTTTTGATAAGTGCCTTAGAACTAGGTTGTCTCTTCTTCAAATTAGTCTTTTGATGAAGACTTCTTCTTCTCAAAATATGAGGCGTGGTCATACACAAATGATCAATGTTTTGATATTGATATTTATGTTGGATATGGATACTTCATTTGGAAACTCAAGTTTACTTGATCAAGTAGAGGTTTAGTTTGATTCGCCTCCATGCTAAAGTGTGTCAAATGATATGAGTCAAGTTTCCTGATGTAGATAATTAATTTGAAAACTTGAGGACATAACTAGGTATTATTTTGATAGGATTCGTTGGATGGTGGAAACTTTGATCACTATTCTGATACTCTTTAATTTTGTTGGATGAAATCTGATCTCAAGCTAGTTTGAAGTTTTGAAAACTCTATCTAAGAGGGCTTTTTTTGATTCATATTTTTCTCACTTATGATCCTTTTTCAAAGTTTTGTTGCTGGATTTTTCAGAGGACCTAAAAGGGTATCTAAAACTGTTGATAAATTTTTTCCAAAGTGGCTGATTTGCTCTCTGTTTTTTACTATTTTTTATCATGCACCAAGATAGAGACCTGATGTGTTAAAGGATGTTCTCAAAGAACTATAGAATGTTTCATATGTGCTATACTACCTCTCCCACATGTTGTTGTAGACTATTTAACAATAAATTTGTTGGATAGGTTATGTGCTAATATGTCCCTATGACATGCTGATGTTTGGTATGAGCGCTATAATATGCTTTGAACGCGCTAGGCTGATTCTTGTATGCGCTATAGTGATGTTGACAAGCGCTATCTGAAATTTCACTAGTATGACATTGATCATGCACTAATGTGAATAATAAAAGCACTAAATTTTGGTTGGAATGTGCTATTGCATGGTTGAGATGCGCTAGGATGTTGCTCCTATGTGCTAACTATCTTGTTTTCTCCATTTTGATGCTTTTTGTTGTCATGTTGAGAAATAACTCTCGTGATTTTGATGGATGATTTTTTTGAAAATGACATGAAAACACAATAGATAGAAGAGATAAAAACTTGCCTATGCTAAACAAATACTGTATGTTCTTTTGGGAATGTTTTCAAATCCTGATGTTTTCACTAGTTTGGATTACAAAAATACAAATCAAGAAGACTCTTTATTCAAGGGTCATTGACAAAATCATAGACCACTAGTCTTGATACTCTATCAGCTCAAACAACCTTGTCACCCCCTAGTGGGTGCCCATTTTTTTGCCTTTTGCCAAAAATTTTCCCAAGGTGAATTGATTCATAGTTGGGTAGTTATCTTAGGAGATATATGGTGAGTGATCTTGGGGGCGGATTCTTCTCCACCCTTGTACTATGATATTGCCAATGTTTGGTAACTGACTTGGCTCAAAGTTTCTAATTCTATGGTTTTTAATTAGGCTTTCATTCAAAATTCAGTGATAAACTCCCTTGAGAGGCTTCCCAACCTTTAGAACAAAAGATTTATGTATCTTAAATATACTAGGGGAAGGCTAATCAGTGAGCAACACTATTGGAGGGACTTTCATCAACCTCCACATTTGATTATAGTGGGTTGGAACACTTGGCGATAAAGCCATTTTCCACTTAGGTTGTTCCCCTCTCACCGACCATTAATGGCGCCCTAAAGGAAACTCACGAGGTTAGACCTTCTAAAGGATTTAAGTGTTTGAAGTAAAAGAAAGCATGAAAGAGTGGTTTGGTGTTTTGGTCACCCAATTAAGGGGAGAGCATATCCCTTCCATTTTTGAGACAAGGAAAACAAGTGTTCTTTTTAACCTTTAAAGCATTGATGATCTATCCTCTATTTGGAGATGTTTCTCCAACAAGCATGGTGTTCTTTTTAGTTCCTCATACCAATTTGTTTGTTAATCTAGGAAATAAAATCTTGGTCAACTTAAGATAATGCATGTTGCTTGAAAGTGAAATGCTTTGTAAGAAATGGACAAGTTGATTATTTCTTTTAATCTTGCAAAAGGATGTGGATTGTTCTTTTTATCTTTGTGCAAGAAAATTAAAAAATTGATGTTCTTTTTAGAGCCCAAAATGAAGTGTTTTCCCTAATCTTGCAAGAAAGTAAATGTGAATTTTGTTGTTTTTTTTACCTTGCAAATTTGATTCTTTTTAAGCCCAAAGAAAAAATGTGGTTGATTTTAAGCCCAAAAGAAAGATGATGTTCTTTTTAATTCAAAGGAAAAATGAGTACTTTTTATCCAACTTTTAAAAACCTAGAAAGAAACATAAATCCTAATTATAACTCCTTCAACCTGCAATACACTATTAAAACTTGCAAGAAAAAAAGTTAGAAATCAAAGAAAAATATGGTGGGCTTACACAAGCCTAATTTTTCTGACTCTATTACAATTTTTTCCTTCTCTCTCTCAGAGTCATGTGCTAAACTTCCATATAGATGAGCTATAAAATGGTATAAAAGCATTAAAAGACAACCCTTAAGTGCTACTTTGATATCCGAATGTGCTATGTTGATACTGATATGCACAAAAAGGTAGAGAAGGTTATGCGCTAAAAATAAGTTGAAAAGCACTGAAATATAGGTCCTATGTGCTAAACAATACGATGAATGCGCTACAGTTTGCCATAGATGCACTAAAGTATACTCCAGATGTGCTAAAAGGGTATTCCAGCGTGCTTGTAATCCATAGCCTACACAAAAAATGATTTTTTTTTGGGGGATGAGCCCCATGGTGGGCACAATAAATGTATGCGGGAAAATGTGATGACGAAAATGAACAAATTGAATCTAAAAAACCCACACACCAATGAGACTTTTGATGCAAGTATATGAACTAATTCAATTAGTTCAACTTCTCAAGGGGTGTCCCATTGTTTTCTATCTCACAGGATCCCTAAAGTCAATGTTTTTCTCTTAGATCATTGAGCAAATGACTTAGGAATGACAACTTCAAGAATGAGTGATATTTGATTTATATGCATGAATGCAATCTAAGATCTATATGATGTTAAAACTATACTGATTAAGCTTAAGATGAAGATAATGATATGATAAAAGATTGACAAATTATCCTAACATGATATACTATCCTAATATGAATATTCTATGATATGAAAAATACTTCTAAATGCTATGATGATATTATAACAAAGAGAGGCTAAAATTCTTAGTAATTTAGGCTATAATGTAGATGTATGAAAGATTGGATCCTTTTAAAATGAAGAATGAGAGCTCTATTTATAGGGGAAATAGGGAAATGGATGGTCAAGATTGAATAATCTTAACAAGGGCTAGGATTGAAAGTTAATCAATCCATGTTTACAATTTTCACCAATGAAATGGTGACAATTGTCAACAAGAGGTTGCTTGAGAGGAGATGCAAGAAGCATTAAATGCCTGAGAAGATATGAAGGTTACCCTAGGAGGTAAGGTTATGGTTAGGTTAGGGTTATCCAATGGATAAAGATTTTACCCAAGGGGTAAACTCTTGTGCAAGGGTTAAAGGGATAACCAAGGTTAAATCCATAAAAGCTTGATGAGACCCCTGGGTTAGATGAGGGTTAAGTTAGAGAGAAAGTCTCTAACTATGCAAGAAGGTTGAGTTAACCATTAATGGTTAGGAAGACTTTGGGGACAAATTTGTAAGAGTCCTTCCAAATTTGGGGGAACTCAACAAGTTAGCTTGTTGAATGGATAAATCTTTTAATGCATTTAGAAGACTTCATTCCAAATTTGAGAAGTGACCTCCTCAAACCTAGGGAAATGATAGGATAAGAAGGATTAAGGCTAATTGAAAGGATTTAGAAGAATCTAGAAGGGGTTTAGGAGACAAGTGGGAGTTGTAGGAAAATGCAACTGGGTGAGGGAAAATGATTTTAATTAAAATAAAATTTCTTTATTTCAACTAAAATAGATGCAACTTATATAAATACAAGTGCGGGGATTTAATAAATAAATTAGATTTATTTATTTGCAAGGATCAATTTAATTAAATGTAAATTTAATTAAAAAGGGAGAAAAGGGAATTAATCAAATAAAGTGAATTATTTAATTAAAGACTAGAAATGGTTTAGGTGAATTTAATTAAATAAATTGAGTAATTTATTTAATCAAATAGATGAATGTGAAGAAATTAATTAAATAAAATTTAATTAATAGGAGGAATGGGGTTAAAATAAATATTAAATATTTATTTAGAAAAGTGGTCAGATTTATACGTCTACAATACACACACACACACATATATGTATGTATGTATGTATGTGTGTGTGTGTATGTATGTGTAGACACCTAAAAATGGTCAACGCTTGCGAGGTCATACTTTAACATTTACGCATTGCCTCATTTTAGGTTTTTGCGTCGCATTAACATTTCTCCTATGATTCGCACTTGATCTTTATCATTTGAGAGCATCGATTCATTCTTCTATATTCTTCATTCACCTCATCTTCGAATTTGGTCTTGTCAACAACAATCTTCAGTCATGATTTTGGTCGATCTTTGTCCTTGTCAATCTTGTCATATTACGATCGATTCGTCATCGATCCTTGTCCTTTTCAATCATGTCAATTTGGTCAATTTGTCATTGATTTTTGTCAACCAATCTTAATCAAATCATTTATCAACACTGGTCATTTATCAATTCAAAATCATGATCGAATCGATATCAACTATCCTTTGTCAAGACCTAATTGTCATCTTCGCATTTCTAATTTATCTTCTAGGGTTTCGTGATTTAATCATTTAACCTTGATTGTCATTTCTCTCTCTAGGATTAATAAATTATTTATTTATCCTAAGTCTTCTCATCGCAATTAAATATTCATTTAATTGGCTAATTATTCCTCTTTGGTGAATTAATTAATAAATGACAAATTATTAATTAATTTACCTAATTTACCTAATTCCTAGATTCCTCAATTTCAATTTTCTAATTTCTTAATTCCTAATTTCAATTTCCTCCTATTACTCTCCTAAATTCATGGAAATGACATGTCAATTTGTCATAAATTTGTCATAATTGACAATCAATCAATTTTGACATGGAAGTTGTCATAATTTGTCATAAATCATCAATCAACAAATTGTGCATAGAAAGTGCATAATTTGTCATAATTTGTCATATTGATTTGCAATTTCCATTTGGATTGAATCATGCTAATATTGTCATCTCTCCAATTCTTCTATAAATTGGATGATTTTCTTCAATCCAATCCCTAATAATAATCCTTAATCAGACTATTGAATTTACGCTTCGAGTATTCTTGTGTCAATGTCAATCTTGCTTTCACAATTAGGTGTATGCACTTGAAGGTGAGATCCACAACAAACCTATTTGGAGAAGAAAGAAGAACAATGGAGCTGCATGAAGGAGCATTCAAATCACATCTTTGGTTTGCATAATCTTTTCTTTTGAATGTTTTATTTCATGTCTCTATTGAATGTGTTTAGGATTAGATCATTGCAATGTGTGTTTGTGATTGAGCTAATAATGTCTAATGTTTATATACTCATTTGTGATGATTTCTGATTTCCTAACGTACATTAATTAGTGAACCTGACGTGAACACTAACCATCTAACCTCTTTACTGTGTTTTTGAGTGCTTTCAAGTTGATTTGCAGGCCAAAAAACCCAATAACAGGGCAGTGCAGGGCTTTCTGGAGACTTCTGCGCCTGTGTAAGACAACCTGCGCCTATGTCAAGCAACTTGCGCCTGTGTTGAAGACATTCTGCACTTGTGTCATGACTTTTTCACCTGTGTCATGACTTCTACGCCTGTGTAAAGCCCAGAACAGAGGTAAAAAAATTCAGTGTTTTACTTGAAAATTGTTTGTTTTTGCATTCTATTTTCTATTTTTTGGTGTTTGGTACTAATTATCTGTGCAGCATCTTGGCATATACATTGCAAAGACAACAAATGAAACTACTAACATGTTTATGTAGATTCGATAGTCAAAGAACAAACACCTCAAACTTCTAACTTGGGTTTTGTAGGTTGCCTTGGAGAAACAACTAAACTTGGTGTTTGTCATTAATGTTTTAGGCACCTAGTGATTTCTAATAGGTTGGAATGAACATGTTTTTGCTTTGATTGTTGAGTGTGACATTGGGGTAGGAGAGTATGCTCTCATCCTTCTTAGGGTGATCAGAAATCCAGATCTTCGATACCATGCTCGTGTCTTTGATTGTGTGTCACCTTTAGAGGGCCTGCCTTCCTGACCACTTTGCTTTTGCAAGCAAGTGATAATCATGAGAAGGGAATGACCCAAAGTGAGTATGGCTAGAATACCTTGGCATTCTAACTCACTATAAACAAATACCTGATGAGCGAAAGCTTTGAAGGAAGTGTTACGTGGGAATTGTAGTTACTTGGGAAGTGATGACCCTTGGACTCTTTCTCATATCAACATCTAAGTAGGGCCTCTTGGTCTAAATCGTGCTTGTGTGACTACATTTGTTGGGTATCTTGATGGGCTTAATGTCTCAATCATGCTTGTGTGACATCAAGGAGTAACACTTAATAGAAATCCTTATTAAACACCTTGTTTTTAGAGACCAAAAACCCTTCTAGTTGCTTGAGAAGGACAAGTTTAGATACTTGGAAGAGATACTAAGTTCGCCATGGGGAGATTTCCATGGGGACTGATGCTTGGCTGCCCTGAGAAGTGAGTGTTGTGGAGGGGAGCCCGTGGGGTCAAGCATCTATGTATTCTCCTTGAATCCCATAATGAGTCTACCTCTCAAGTACCTAATGTCCTTGCCTACCATAAGAAATGTGTGAATGAGCATGATTGTCTTGAGTCTAAGTTGAAATATCTTGTCTTCTTTGTTTGTCAAAAGTTGAAATTGTATCTCATTTCAAGAACATGGCAAATTGATTCAAAACAAGGTTAAACACAAGAACATTTTATCCAACAAAATTCAAAACACCTTCAAACATGGTTGTCAAACATTCTTCAAAATCTTGTCTCAATATTCATGTCACTTAGATTTAGGTTCATCCTACGTTTGCATTTTGTAAGATCATTGTCAAGGTTAAGTTTCATCTAAGTCATACTCCTTTGCATATCAATAAGGGTCATCCATTTGCATATGTCCTCTTGCATTAGAGTAATATCATTGTCATACATTGGCATTTGTATACCCTAAGTCTCTTCATTAAGCTTAAGTCATTATCATATCATAGCAATTGTCCCATTTGCATATAGTGTCAAAACTAGGTCTTGTCATACTTGAGTAATCCAAATCTTTGTAAACCCTAAGTCATTGTTAGGAAGTTTAGACCTTATCAAACCTTTTGTCCTTTTGTCATCAATATCATTTCGTCAAACCTAGCTTAGTATCCAAGCATATAGGGGAGACATTGTCATCTTGTCCTTTATCACTTAAGTCCTTTTGTCCTTTGAGGTCTAGACATCATTTCAATTTCCTAAGGGTCTCTTTTTAGATTTGCATTTCAAAAAGTTTGTCAAAATCTCGAAAAACAACCAAAAACATAGGGTGCACTCTTGCCATAGATTGCATTTTCATTGGTTTAGTTTGCATTTAGTGGCATATCATATATTATCCTTGAAAATTCCAAAAAATATTGCATTTGCATAGTGACATGTCTATTGAAACAAGGTTCCAAGTACCAATGATGCAACAAAGTTTGACATATCAACCACCAATGCAATCACAATTCTATCCAACCCAACAACAAGGCAACATTGATCAAACTTTTTATGATGAAACAAGTCTCCAAATACAAAAGTTAGAGGAGAGGCTAGCTCAAGAAAATGAGATATTGGAACAAAGAGTGAAAAACATTGAGAAGAATAGATCACAAATGTCCAAAATGTTTCAAAAATTTCTAGGTCAAAATCAAAAGATTGAGCCAATTGATGTAAGATCTCTTCTTGAACGATCAGACATACCAGCTCTCCTCTCCCAAATAGAGATGATGAAACAATTTCAAGAAAAGAGACAACATCAATTTCAACATTATGTGCCTCCACATCAAGAACAAGAAGGTGTTTACTATCAATCACATTTTCAACCATCACAACCAATGGTCCAACATATGCAACCAACACAATCAATGGTCCAATTTCAACAATATGTCCAACCAACTATACAATGTCCACAAATAGTTCAACCAATGGTGGAATATCAACAAGTTCAATCAACATATCAATGTCAACAACCGCCACCAAACATTCAAAAACAAAGGTTGCAGCACACACCAAGCAAAGTTTTAAACATGTCAGAACAATTGAACCAAGTCCAATATCAAAACCTGACATTAAGCCAGGACCAAATTCTTGCCAAACAAGTTCAAATTCCAGATACAACCATGTCAAAACCTCAAAAGAAAGGTGGCTTTATTGCAAGGCTCTTAAGGAAACTACCAAGTGAATTCTTTGAGGAAGATAAAGATAATACAATTATGTCTAGCAATGCTTCATCCCCTCGCAAGCAAATTAACTCTCCAGTGGCATCCATCCCTACACCTCCAAAAGTTCCACAAGAATCTTCTAAATTGTCCTCATCAAATGATACACCCAAGGATGAAATTATCCAAGAGCTATCCATAATTGATTGCCAAAATAATCCAATTCATGAGGCACATCCTTGTCATGTTTCAAAAATACAAGACCCAATGCCATCATGCACTTTATTGCCATTACCTGTTTTAGAGGACCCCCTTCAAAGTCCCTCTTCCTCATGTTCAAGCATTGATTCCTTGCTAGAATCCATCACAAATGTTCAAAGTGCATTTCCTTCATGCCAAAACATTGATTCCTTGTCAGAATCCTCCATGCATATCCAAAGTCCAACCTCATGTCAAGAGGATAATTTAGGGCATGAAGAAATGAGTCCTAAAGAAAATCAAGATCAAGATCCTGAAACCTTATCATCCCATCCAATTGTTGACCAGGACCCCATGTTCCCAGACACTCATGATGATTCCCCTATTCTTGTCCATCCTATCCAAAGCCTTATTGACACTCCATTCCCTGAGCAAGATCAAGATATCCCAGTCCATCCAATCCCAAATGATCCCCTTCCATTCCAAGAACACAATATCCTTTCAAATCCCATTGACATTCCACTTCCTAAACAAGATCAAGATATCCCTCCCATCCTTTCTGATGATCCCATTAAAAGTCCAGAGCAAAGCACCTTTAAAGAGGATTCCAATGATCTTCCTCCTTGTCAAGATCAAATTATTCCTTCAGATCCTCCATAAGATCCACTTGTTCCTCCATCTTCTTGTCTTAATGCTCCATGTACACTCCAAGATCGCATTTCTTTTGATGATCCCATTATTTCTCCCATTCCATCTCTTGAAGAGTCTGTCATTGAACCATGTCCACTACACAATCCTAGTCCCCCTCATGATCCTGATACCCCTCATGATTCTAACGTGTCAGTGCAAGATGTTCATGAACCCTCGACATGCATCATGGGTCCTTCCACTTTGGTGCAATCCGATCCACTTCAAGATCTCATTATTTCTCTCATATCATATCCACCTCGTAATGGACTCACGTCTTCTTCCCAAACAAAAGAGTATCCTACAAGTCAAGATATTCATAAAGGCAAAGGAGTAGACCTTCATGAGCAAGAACCCCTCCATATCAAAGAGTATACTAATGGTCATGGCTACAGAGCTCACACTTAAGGAATTGGTATCCCTTCAAAGTCAAAATCCAAATGTCCACCTTCCCCATCATCGCTTCCATCCATTCTAGGTCCCTATATCCCTTCGTCCTCTATGCAAGGTCAGCAAAGGCACACATCCTTGAGTAAATTTCATCAATCCAAAAGAACTCCATTTCATTCATATCCATCCATGCATTCCTTTTCCCCTCCAAGAAATTTGGATGCCAAGTATAAGCATCATAAGTCTAGCAATCCACTTGTATTCAAAGATCAACATGTCCAATCTAATCGACATGTCAAAGCAAAGAACAATATGATCTATAAAGAAAAAGAAATATCCAAAAGGCCACAAAGGTCCACTGAGCAAAATAAAGAAAATTCAAAATATATATGGGTTCCTAAATCCCTTGTGCAAGCAATGCACTCCAAGGAACCACAAAAGCATGAAAAATCAAAAACCATGTGGATCCCTAAGCGGCTCCTTGAAGCACAAAAGCCTAAAGAAACATCCAACTTGGCATCCAGAGTTGCTATTCCTCCTCCATCACCTTCTTCATCCATTTTGGGCCCTTATGTCCCAAAATCCCAACCTATTCCTCCATCCAAATCTCAGAATCTGAGATCCATTTGTCCTCCATCAATCCATCACCCCTCATGGTGTGTGCCAATGTCAATCTTGCCAACATTTCCATCCAATGAAGCCCAATTCTTCCAGTACCCTATCCATTATCCAATGCATATTTTCCATCCTTCGATCCCTTTGATCCAATCCTTTGCATAAATCCTTGCCTTAGTTTCATCTCATTTTCCATGTCCTTATCCTACCAACGTCTTTGAAGCATACTTTTAAAGGTCATGGTCCATTTTTTTTCAAAGCTACTATCCAAACAAAAAAAGATGCTTGAGTCCTTCTTCCATCCCTATCATGTGTCCATCTTCTCTTGAAAAAGTCAAAAATAAAGACAAAAGAAAAAAATAAAGAAAAATAATTCGTCCACTGGTGAAAACCTGGCAAACAGGCGCCTTGGGCAGGTACCATGATGAAAACCTAGCAAATAGGCATCATGTGTAATTTATGAACTTCTTGCACACCACACTTGGGGGCAGATTTCCTCCTTCATATCCTTTTGTCCTTCATTGTTCCATTATCCTATCAAACCCCTGTCATTACCCTTCATATACTATTGTCCCTCATGTCCATTTTCCCTTTCTACCTTTGATCTTGACAAGGCTGACGATCTTCATGAGCATCACACATCTTGTTTGTAGCTTTCAGTCTATCATAGCTTTTGGTCTTCATCCATTTGCTTATTATAACCTTTCATCCATATTCCCTAGCTTATTGCAACTTTCTGCCACTATCCCGTATCCTATCCCGACCTTTAGTCCATGTCCCTTATCCATTCTTGGTCTTGCTTATCTTATCCATATCTTATCACTATCCATACACTCTTTTTCATTCCTTGATCTTGATCTGACATAAGGACGCAAAATTTAAACATAGTTTCAAAAAACCTCTTACATGTCCCTCATGCCATGTTCCTGCTTTACGTTGTCATATCCAGTCTCTTGTCCCATCACGCAATAGCTCTTGGAAATTGCATCTACGTTGTCTCCATAATAAAAGGCCTTTGTCTTTCCTCTATCCACCATCATTTCAGCAAGCCTATTTATTCACCTATCATATTCCTTGCCTTGCTAGACACTGGGGGCAAAATCATGGCAAAATCTCAAAAAAAATGGAAAAATGTCCTAAAAAAAAATCATAAAAATTGTAAAATGTCCTAAAAAAAAATCTCAAAAAATTGAAAAATGTCCTGAGTAAAATCCAAAAAAATTTAAAAATGTCTTGAAATAAAAATCTAAAAAATCAAATAAATGTCCTGAAAAAATTCATAAAAATCGAATAATGTCTTGAAAAAATTCATAAAAATCAAATAATGTCCTGAAAAAAGTCATAAAAATCAAATAAATGTCCTAAAAAAAGTTATAAAAATTGAAAAATGTCCTGAAAAAAGTCATAAAAATTGAAAAATGTCCTGAAAAAATCCAAAAACAAACCAATAACGTCCTGAAAAAAAAACCCTAAAAAAATCAAATAACGTCCTGAAAAAAATGAACACAAAAAAATTGTAAAACACTCAAAAACAAAAACACGCATTTTGCAATAAAATCCCCTTTATGCATTGACAGATCACTGAGCATTCCTCCAACGACTCGCAATCAAACACTGTGCTTTAATGAAATCATGCTTTAAACAGGTGAACTTTTTCAATCAAAATCAAACACTCAAACTGATCACAACTATCATGTCAATCAAATATCGGCATCAAAATCGTTTGTCCTTGGCTCTACTATCATGGGTCTTATATAGGGTGTGGTATACTCGAAACCAAACTGTGTCCTATCTTAGATGGGGTACCACATGTCTTGAAACCAGACAACATGATCGTCCTATCAGCACTTTCAACTTTTGACAATGCAGATCAAGATGTTTGTTTGATTTGCTTGAATTTGTGCATCTTATCTTTTTATTGATTTATCTTCGATCATGTTCCTATGTTGCTCGATGATGTCACTGAGTGATTTAGAGTGACTGGGATAGTTCATGATCCTTTTCTTTTTTGATTGTGATTGTTGCTTGTCTATGCTGTGTCTGTCTTTCGCAAATCGGGTTGCATTTCAGCTCTGGCCTTCAATGCCATGATGCTACGCATCCATTTTGCTACATAAAAATAAAGGTTCTCACCTACAAAGTGCATTACTGAAAGCAAGTTTTTCTTCAATTGTCCTCTGTCCTCTATTTCATTTCTTACTAACATTTCTTCCGTCAGTCCGGATAGTCAGTTCGGTCTAGTGCTCCGATCCCCACACACATATGCTGCATCCTGCATTCATTGGTTAGTACATTTGCATTTGTATCAAATATCATCTCATGCATTACATCAAGCATTTTATCTATTTCATATTATAAATGCATCAAAAATACATAAAAATACATCCATACATGTTCATACAAAGTGCATAAGTCATCCATACATAGAAAAATAACTACAAATCATAACATATAGCATCCAATCATATCGATGCATAATATCATAATAATATCGGAGTACAAAATCGGACTGTCTGTCCTAAGTATGGCCTGCAAGCTGACTACATAATATCAAGCTACATAATGTCATCTGTCTGTCATATGGAGCATGTGCCTCTGTCACTAGGTGCTCCCTCTGTCCTCCTCATCACTGCCATGTCTCGCAGATGATGTCCCTCCTAGTCTTGGCTGTGGTGGTCTCATCGGTCCACTCACTCCTATGCTACTCAATGACCTCCGAGAGCATGACCTGCTCTCTGTCCTCGATCGTGCCTGATATGAAGGTGCTCTCCACTCTGGTGGAACTGCACTCTCATATAGTGTCCTCCAATATAGTCTCTCCTCTCCGGTCTCTACCAGCATTTGTGCCATCTCTCGTGCACTGGCATCCCTAATCGACCCAATGAACTCAGTGACTCTCTGTCCCTCTCGCTGTGCCTGAGCTATAGCTGTATCTTGAGCCTCTGTGAGTCTGGCTATCTCCACTCTGAACTGCTCATGTTGTCTCTCCAATGTTGCAATATAATCCTGCTGACTCGCTATGGTAGCCCTGCACATGTCCATCTCCTCTATCCTAGCTATCTCTGGCTCTATGGGAATATCCTGCAATGTCTCCTGATTCGTTGCGTCTGGCTCATCATCGTCCTTCCCACCATCATCTCCCTCATCCTCCTCATCACCCTCATCATCTCCCTCATCCTCCTCATCACCCCCATCAGCTCCATCCTCATCCCCATCTCCCTCATCCTCATCACCCTCGTCATCCTCCTCGTCCTCATCATCTCCCTTCTCTCCTGTGAGTGGGAAGTCCTCCTATCTCCTAGGTATTGGAATGTCAAGATCAGTCAAAGGCACAGGCCGTCATGGTGCAAACCATGTCTCATACTCATCTGTCGTCCTAGCGTCCACCACATCTAACCTCCAATCCCACTGTCTCTACTGTAACTGTGCAAAGTTGGCATATGCTATGTGTGGCTGAATCATACTCCCCCACTGACTCGTCTCTCTGTGAGATCGGGCAAAGCATGCCATCCTCCTAGGTACATCCTGTGTCTCTCCAAACTATCGTCTGACCCTCTCTGGTAGGTACAACTCAATCACTCTCTGGTGATTTATTGGTCTCCCAATCAAGTACCTCTGCTGTCTACAATATGGTAACTCATCATGATCATCTGACCATCCGGGGCAATCTCGATATGGCCTCCATATGAACTCTCTAAGTTTGTCTAGCTCATGTCGCCAGTATAATATGTATCCAGACGGACCCTGTCTCAGTGCTCCCCCATAGCTATACACATATGGTCGGTGTGGTACAATCTATCTCTCTGTAATCGGTCGACATATGGCAATGTGCTCAAATGCCCATACCTGAAGCAATGTGACTCCACAGCTCAGAGTCTGCACTCCCTGATACGCTATCTGATGCAGCTGAAAATATAGCATAGCAAGTACACATGGTCCCTACGCGTACACTGTACCCTCTATCACCATCCGCTCTAGCACTCTTCCCCATCCAATAGGGAATCCATGCCCTCGTCTATCACCTGCTAGAAGACATGCTATCACAACTGCTATCACCACATATCGTTGGTCATACTCAGAAGCCATGCTCTCCCAACCGATCTCCCTCTCAACAATGTCCAGATCATCTATGTCGCACTCAAATAGCCTGCATAATGCATCTCTCCCTGTCACTAGGTCGTACTCTATCATCTCCCCATGTATTGGAATGCGGAGGATGCGCCATACATCCTCTAATGTCACTGTCGCCTCGCTAGTCGCCAAATGGAATGAGGAGGTCTCTGAATGCCATTGCTCTGCCAATGCGGTAAGCAATCCTATGTTTGCCCTAATCTCGGGCATGTATGTGATGTAATATATCCCCAGTCCTACTAATGTGTCTCTCTCTGTGCTCCCGAGTCTATGTCGTAGCATGAAATAGTCAGGTCGATTTTCCCACGTGATCAATGGATACTGTCGACTCTACATCACAATTGGGGCACATTTTGTCAGTTTTAGGGTTTTCTCCTATGGGTTGCATTTCCTCATTTTCATGTCCAATCAAGGTGTTTTTCATCTAAATTGACCTATCCTACCCTTCTCCACCCTTTTCAGGTCATTTGCATGCAGTTTTGAATCAAAAGTGAGTCATTTATGCACACTTGTGCCTGTGTTAGGTAACCTGCACCTGTGTTAGGTAACCTACGCTTGTGTCTTCCTACACAAGTGCAAAAGACATGACACAAGCATAGAATTAGACTACACAAGCGCAGAATTCCTCTTTTGTATCCCCTGTGGGCCCCGCAATGTCCTGCACACGAGTCAAATTCATCAAATTGAAAACATGGGTTTTCACGATACATACCGCTGCTCCTGTGTCATCCGATCATCTGAATGTGTGTACATGTTATCCGAGGTGATCTGCCCTTGGAATGTTCGCCATCTCTCTACACATGTCCTTGTCCAGAGCAACAAATTCTCCTCTTTGGCTAGTAAAAATGAGCAATTTTCACCCTCTTGGTCTCATTTATAGCTCTTTGTCATTGCATAGATGGATGTGCGTCCTCTCCATCTTATGTTGGTCGCGGTCTTGTGCACCTTAAATTGCTTGTCCTTCATGCATCCGATCTCTGATTGTCAATCCGTTCGATCCTATCATTTTTTATCGATCAATTGGCCTCTTTTCCACATGTTTCCGACCAATTCCTCGAGGGGGCATGCATATGTCATTATCAGTTGTTTGGGGCATTTTCATTATTGTTCTTTGAAACAACGCTTAAAATCACATTGTCTCAAAGAGGGGCAAAATGTAGACACCTAAAAATGGTCAACGCTTGCGAGGTCATACTTTAACATTTACGCATTGCCTCATTTTAGGTTTTTGCATCGCATTAACATTTCTCCTATGATTCGCACTTGATCTTTATCATTTGAGAGCATTGAGTCATTCTTCTGTATTCTTCATTCATCTCGTCTTCTAATTTGGTCTTGTCAACAACAATCTTCAGTCATGATTTTGGTCGATCTTTGTCCTTGTCAATCTTGTCATATTACGATCGATTCGTCATCGATCCTTGTCCTTTTCAATCATGTCAATTTGGTCAATTTGTCATTGATTTTTGTCAACCAATCTTAATCAAATCATTTATCAACACTGGTCATTTATCAATTCAAAATCATGATCGAATCGATATCAACTATCCTTTGTCAAGACCTAATTGTCATCTTCGCATTTCTAATTTATCTTCTAGGGTTTCATGATTTAATCATTTAACCTTGATTGTCATTTCTCTCTCTAGGATTAATAAATTATTTATTTATCCTAAGTCTTCTCATCATAATTAAATATTCATTTAATTGGCTAATTATTCCTCTTTGGTGAATTAATTAATAAATGACAAATTATTAATTAATTTACCTAATTTACCTAATTCCTAGATTCCTCAATTTCAATTTTCTAATTTCTTAATTCCTAATTTCAATTTCCTCCTATTACTCTCCTAAATTCATGGAAATGACATGTCAATTTGTCATAAATTTGTCATAATTGACAATCAATCAATTTTGACATGGAAGTTGTCATAATTTGTCATAAATCATCAATCAACAAATTGTGCATAGAAAGTGCATAATTTGTCATAATTTGTCATATTGATTTGAAATTTCCATTTGGATTGCATCATGCTAATCTTGTCATCTCTCTAATTCTTCTATAAATTGGATGATTTTCTTCAATCCAATCCCTAATAATAATCCTTAATCAGACTATTGAATTTATGCTTCGAGTATTCTTGTGTCAATGTCAATCTTGCTTTCACAATTAGGTGTATGCACTTGAAGGTGAGATCCACAACAAACCTATTTGGAGAAGAAAGAAGAACAATGGAGCCGCATGAAGGAGCATTCAAATCACATCTTTGGTTTGCATAATCTTTGCTTTTGAATGTTTTATTTCATGTCTCTATTGAATGTGTTTAGGATTAGATCATTGCAATGTGTGTTTGTGATTGCGCTAATAATGTCTAATGTTTATATACTCGTTTGTGATGATTTTCGATTTCCTAACGTACAGTATGTATGTATATATATATGTATATGTGTGTATATATATGTATGTATGTATGTATGTATGTATGTATGTATGTATGTATGTATACATACATACATATATATATATATATACATATATACATATGTATATGTATATGTATATATATGTATATATACATATATATACACACACATATATGTATATATATATATGTATATATATATACATCAGTGTTTGTGTGTTGGAATTAAAGAACACTGAGAGGGGGGGGGGTGAATCAGTGTTCTGCCAGTTATAATATTTTTATCCTTATTAACAAATCCACTTATTAACCGACATGCATAAAAAAAAGTAACAAGTAATATTAATGCAACCACATGAATCAACACCATAACACATATATTTATACATCGAAAACCTCAAAGAGGAAAAACCATAGTGGGATTGGTGACCCACAATATCTATCCACTGACCAACTGAATAAATATTACAAGAGAGGCCTGCACATGCAAGAAGGCACACTGCCTAGAGCACACTACTCATCACAAAAGGAGCCTCACTGACTACAGATCCAAAGTATTGGATTACAAACAAAATCTGAACTCAGAATGTGTATATTCTATGCTAGATGAGTTCCGGTTTAAGCACTATCTTTATCGGTTATATTATAACCTCCCTTACCAGTAACTTAGATCGGTTCCCAAACCTCTAAACAAATAATCAAGACCGATTACAGATCTTTACATTCGCACTCTATCGATCAAGATCTCGCTCGCATAACATCACATAACCTATTGCATCCCTTATTTGTCATATCTCTAAAATGACCTAGCCCAGATTGACTTATATACCCATTTACATAAATAAACACAAATGCCTTATGTCGACTTAAAATCATATTTCAAAAGATAAGACACATGTCAGCCCAAACAAAATATAAACATGAAACAATATGACCGTTGCCGCTTCCACGCTTGTCAGATCAATATCCTATGTTGGCCTTAGTATACCAGTTCCAAGTTTACTGTTTATATGTCTTCTGGTTCCTTGAATGCCGATTACCATGATTGCCAGATCTACCATGAAGTGTGTTGCCATCAATGACAAAACCTATAACCCAAATGAGTTTCAATTGCCAACAATCTCCCCCTTTGGCATTGATGGCAACACTCATGAAAAATGGATCATTGAAGTGTTGTACCAGTTTCTATCCAAAATTTGATCTCTCAAAATGATCTCAGAAGGCTGCTCCCCTTAAGCTATACATTACTTTTTATGTCCCTTAACATTTTTCACATCCACCTCTCCCCCTATGACAACAATGCCAAAGGCTAGGGCAAAAAAAAAAAAGAAATGAAATTTTGTACAAATCAAAACTATGAATACCAGATCTAAATGTACTTGAAAATATCCAGTTAAGCACCCTTCAAAAATGCCAAATAAGTATCCCAACTGGATTTTAAGGTTCCTAAAATTGATACAAATCTGTTCAGAATGTAAGCATGCAATTCTTCTTCTATTAGGGTTACCGGTGGGGGAATATTCATCTGGTCCATACATTCCCACTTATGAAGTAACAAAGTATTAATCTAGGGACTTACCAAACCTCTCAATTCTCTGGCCCACTGGATTAACTTATCCTTTTCCTTCTCCAAGGCTGAAATTTTAGACTCAAAAAGAAAAATTTGACCATCAACAGAGCTTGTCAAAGAATCAGTACCATGAAAATTGGCTACAAGTTGTTCAAACTTGTCCTTATCTACCTTAAATTTATTATCTAGGCCTGTTGTTAGTTTTGTTGTGTTAGTGCTAGACCAGTATATCTGACTCATTGATGAAGAGATTCATCAATCCTTGTCATCTCTTCTATCAACTTATCTTTGTTGGATGTGATCATATTATCACAGGTGACCTTCCTAGCTGCATTATACCTTTCCACCAACTGTCGGTTTGACACTTGCTGAAGAGTTTTATACTCTTTTGGAATGTGCTTAGTCAAACCTTTCAACTTACCTGATGGAATTTAAACCTAATCTATCTTGCATTCCTGTGCAAGCTACTACTTTGGAATAGCCTTCTCAATAACTTGCTTATCTTTTGATCCTTCCTTCCTCAAAATATGAGCTGCAACAAACATCAATTCAAAACTGCTCAACTGCTCAATATTCTTATTCTCAAAATGACCAAAATATTCTTGACTGGATGAGTCAAGTGCCAACAATGAGGGACCAATAGCCGGTGAGGGTTCTGGTACCCTGACTTTAGTTCGTTCAACCTGACCTTTCTCCTCTTCCTTCTGATCAACTGCACCCCTTACCTTCTCCTCAGCACCAGTGGCTTCACCACTTGGTGCAATTATTTCTGTAGCCTCTACCTCATGAATTTCAATTGTATCAACATCAATTACCAAAGAAGGATTGTCTTCTACCAATATAATTATCTTTACATCATGTACATGTGTTATTGCTAGAGGAATGTCCTCAGTTATTTTTTGTTCCAAAACCAGTGGATCTCCATCTAGTATACCTTTACCCTTAGCATCAACCGGGATGTCTGGAATGTCAAACTTAGGTAGTATATTTAGTGATGTAAAGAAACCCAGTTTATCAACAAAGAACTTAACCCAAACCTCATGAATTTCCTTGACTATTTCATTTACTCTGCCCACCATAAGAATTATATGCTCGTATCTACTCTGGAAAATTGTTTTGTTAGCAAAATCTAGACACTGCTGCATCTCATCTTCAATGCTTTCTTAAATGATTTGAAATAAACCCACATAATGGAGTCTCTGTCCTGCCCCAAATTCCTCAAGACATCCTTAATCCATTTTCCTACCAGTATATCAAAGGCCCTTTGCCTCTTACCGGATCCCGATATCTCATTTAAAAAGAAAAGCATTAAACAGACAATGAAATTTCCATACCAGAATGTACCTTTCTTTTCTCCCTTAATCTTTCTCAAATTTGAAATAAATTCATCGCACATCCACTAACATAGATCATATTTCACATTTTCTTTTACCATCTTATGTGCACAATAGATATAGGAATTGGAAACAAAGTTCAACCAGTAGGATTGAGTTACCTTGTATCTAATCACCATGCTTGCAAATTGAACATCTTTATCTCAAATGGTGCTAATCCACATCGACCAGTTGTTAAAGGTGCAACTGGTTAGCTTGTTCAATTCATTGTTTATAATATTCCTCCTGCCTGGTGTCTATCTGACCTAGGGTAAATTGGTGATAGCACGAATTGCCTCCTTGGTGATTTTGTAGGGCCGATCAAGTCCATGAACTCACCATGGAATAGACTCAACATGTAACAAATCATTTCATCCTCGAACTCGAGCATCTCTAGAATATCGGTGAAACCCCGATCCTTCAGAATTTGAAATTCTAGTTTGATCAATTCATCCTTGTTCAACAAAGTAGACAAGTGTATTGATTTTATCTCATATGATCCCAGATCCTCTAGAGTACAATGAATATATTCTCTCACATCTTCCATATAGAGAACTCCATGAGGAAACCTATAAAATGCGTCGATTGAGTCATTGACCTTTACAATTTGACGGCATTGCTTGAATTTTGGATGTGGACGGTCCTTAATGTCCACCACAATAGGGGTAGCCACATTTGTTGGAGCAGGAGCAGATCTAGAAGCCATCATGATTTCAAAAAAGTAGTGTGAAAAATAGAGAAAATACCTCTTAATCTAAGATGGTGAAAACCTTTGAAAATCTGCTCAGAGAATACTAGGAATCACTGGAAAATGCTCTTAATCTCCTTGATCACCTCAAATCCATTCTGCTTTGCTCTAAGTGTTGTGTGATCAAAAATGAAGCAACTTATCCTTTTTATCCTGTGAAACCCTAATTTCTTATTAACATTAATGCATGCCAGCATATCATACCGGATTCAAAATCCATTATCTCAGCACTGGTTATCCTCCAAAATGACTTCACCAAGATCTAAAATAAGCTTTTAGACCTCTACTGAGGGTAATGCAAAATCTATCATTAATTCCTCCCCCCCCTAAGGCTAGGACTTAGTTACCAGATGTCTAGCCTGCCAGTGCAGGAACATTCTGCTCTCTTGATTGAGTAACTGGGGAATTTGCCTCTACCGATTGATCATCGGATTTCCTAACCCACTATTTAGCATGAGCTTGCTAGATTTCATCAACCTTTTTCACTCCTTTCTCATTGGATGTGTCATTTCCTTCCAATGTATTCTTGCTTCTGCAATATTTAGCAATGTGTTCTATTTTGTTGCATGCATAGAAAGTAACTTTGTTCTTCTAAATTGCCTTGTTGAGTCCTTGACCATTCTTTGACCTACATTGATTAGCCATATGTCTAAACTTTCCACATGCATGACATCTCACATTGATTCTACAATCTTCTATTCTATGACCATACCTCTTACAATTTGAACACTGACTGGGAATTACATTATGATTCTGATTTGCTCTATTCCTGCATTGACTTGCTCTATGATGAAAATTATTGCAAAGAAAGAATCTACCATTAAAATTATGTGCATTGGATTTCCTTACCAGTGATTTTTGATTCCGATTGTCTGGTGGATTCCCCTAATTTGCAGTATTGGAGCTTTCTCCATGCTCAAATCTAAGACCTCTAGTGTCTCCAGTGTCTCTTTGATCCTTCAATAATTCATCAAGCTTTGCAAAACTAACCCTAAAATTTTCTTTGTATTCATTTGCAATATCCAAATCATTTCTTAGGACTGTCACCAATCTTTCCAACTCTTTCTCATTGTTATGTGATTGCACCAATTTAGTTCTCAACACATCATTCTCATGCACCAACCTAATGCATTCCTCAGATCTGTCTTTCAAAGACATAGCAATATTTTCTTCATTCTTCCTCCAATCTTCAATCTCCTTGGACATCCTCATGGTCATGGCTTGCATTTCATTCTTCATGACATTACTCTCTTGACTCAGCTTCTGACATAATTCCTTAAGGGCATTCTTCTCTTCATCATCTAGACTTTGTAAGAGTTCCTTCCTTTTAGCTTGAGTAAATGATAACCTCTCCTGTAGGGTAAGGATGAAGTCCTTTGTAGAATTCAACTCATCCTACAGCTTCAAGTTCTTCAACCTTTCAACATCATAGTCTTCAAGTGCTACTTCAAGTTCCTTTTGTAGACTCATCTCCATGGATTCTAGATACAAGATCTTCCTCAAGCCGTTATACTTATTCTAAGGCACAAGGCTTTGATACCAATTGTTGGAATCCAAGAACACCGAGAGGGGGGTGAATCAGTATTTTGTCGGTCATAATATTTTTAGCCTTGTTAACAAATCCACTTATTAATTGGTATGCATAAAAAAAAGTAATAGCAAGAAATATTAATGCAACCACATGAACCAATGCCATAACACAAATATTTATACATGGAAAACCCCAAAGAGAAAAAACCATGGTGGGATTGGTGACCCACAATATCTATCCACTAGACAACTAAATAAATATTACAAGAGGGACCTACACATGCAAATAGGCACACTTCTTAGAGCACACTGCTCATTACAAAAGGAGCCTCACCGACTAAAGATCCAAAGTACTGGATTACAAAGAAATAATGAACTCAGAATGTGCATCTGCTATGCTGGATGAGTTATGGTTTAAGCATTATCTGTACCAGTAATACTGTAACCTGCCTTACTGGTAACTTAGATCTCTTCCCAAACCTCAAGATAAATTATCCAGACCGATTACAAATCTTTACATTCATACTCTATCGATCAAGATCTCGCCTGCATAACATCACATAACCTATTGCATCCCTTATCTATCATATCTTTAAAATGAACTAACCCAGATTGACTTATGTACCCATTTACATGAATAAACACAAATGTCTTATGTCAACTTATAATCATATTTCAAAAGATAACACATGTCAGCCCAAACAAAATATAAACATGAAACAATATGACCATTGTCACTTCCATGCTTACTGGATCAATCTCCTATGCCTACCGGTTCCCTTAATTCCGATGAAGTGAATGCCAGTTACCATGATTTTCGGATCTATCACGAAGTGTGTTTCCATCAATGACAACACCTATAACCCGGATGAGTTTCAATTGCCAACAATATGTATATATATATATGTATATTATATATATACATATATATACATATACATATACATACATACATACATACATACATACATACATACATACATACATACATACACACACACATATATACATACATACTATTAGGGTTTCTAGCAGATCCAAAGCAAATATGAACTAACAATTATATGTAGATTTAAATACAAAAGATAAAGGAATAAAACAGGACACAGATAACACAAAGATTTAACGTGGTTCACCCAGAATGAGTTACGTCCACCATACGCAGTTGTCTAATCTTTCTTATTATCCAGCAAAATAATACATCAACTTTACAATGCCTTAAGCATCCCAGTCGCTTATAACATGCATTTGTAGGGAAACAAACAAAGTCATCCTTTTTAGGGTTTTATTACAATGTTGGTTTTCATCATAAAAAAATGTATTTTTTTTCTTGGGGGCTATCGCCCCTGAATCCCCACAACGGGCTTCGCCCACTTTCCCAGGGCCCAGCCCGGCCCCTGACCCCGAAGAGGATACATGCTGAGTGTACAGTACTTTAGTGATCAATCACCACATATCAACAATCTCCCACTTGGAGACTGATACAAGACAACACCACTGTACTTGCAACATCCACTAGATAAAACACTTGGACTTGATTGGTATAAATTCCACACTTATCAATCAAGAAGACCAATAGAAACGGATGAAGAAATCAACTTCTCATGTGGAACTACCTTCATTGAACATATCGATAGGATTCTCACTTGTGTGAATCTTCTCAAGCAGTAACTGACCCTCCTCCAAAACAGTCCGGATGAAATGGTACCTGAGCTAAATGTGCTTTGTCCTTGAATGAAAAGAGGAGTTCTTTGCAAGATGAATGACACTCTGGCTATCAGTATACAATGGGTGATCCTCTTGTTTTTGATCCAATTCATCCAGAAAATATTGTAACCAAATCATCTCCTTGCTGGCTTCTATAGCAGCAACATACTCAGCTTCAGTGGTTGAAAGTGCAACAACCTTTTGCAGCCTAGAAATCCAACTGAGTGCAGTTCCCCCTATAGTAAAAACATACCCTATAGTACTCCTCCGTGAATCAATATGACCTACCAGATCAGAGTCAACGAATCCACTTAGAGCACCATTAAATCCTTTGAAACATAATGCCTTCGTAATAGTTCCTTTTAAATACCAAAGAATCCATTTCACCGCATTCCAATGTTCCACACCCGGATTACTCATAAACCTGCTCACAACTCCCACTGCATGTACAATATCTAACCTTGTGCAAACCATTGCATACATTAGACCACCAATAGCTAATGAATACAAGATGTTAGACATTTTCTTTACCTCTTCATGTGCCTTTGGGCACATCTCCTTAGTCAATTTGAAATGACTAGCTAAAGGTGTACTAACTGCTTTTGCATCCTGCATGTTAAATCTTTTCAACACCTTTATATATTCACTTTGGGACAAATTCAAGGTTCTATTTTTCTTGTCCTATGTAATCCTCATACCAAGAATTTGCTTAGCTACACCCAAATCCTTCATAGCAAATGACCTAGCTAATTTCTGTTTAAGATCATTTATATGTTGCATGTTAGACCTAGCAACAAGCATGTCATCAACATAAATCAATATGATAATATAACTGCCACTATCCAATCTCTTAAAATATACGCAATGATCAGAATGACATCTATGATAACTGTGTTCAACCATGAAACTATCAAATTTTAAATACCATTGTTAGGATGCTTGCTTTAGGCCATACAACATTTTCTTCAACCTGCACACCAAGTTCTCCTTACCTTTGACCTCATATCCCTGTGGTTGCAACATGTAAATTTCCTCCTCCAAATCTCTATGAAGAAAAGCTATTTTGACATCTAATTGTTCAAGATGTAAATCATCTGCATCCACAAGACTAAGTACAGTTCTAATTGAAGTCATTTTTACAACTGGAGAAAATATTTCATCATAATCTATACCCTTTTTCTGTGCAAAACCTTTTACCACATGTCTGGCCTTATATCTTTTCTAACCTCCTTCCTCCACCTTCAGCCGATAAACCCATTTGTTAGGCAAGGTTTTTTTTTTTGCAAGTAAAGGGACTAAGTCCCAAGTCTTATTTTTCATCAAGGAGTCCATCTCCTCTTTCATGCCTAGCTCCCACTGTTGTTTGGCATCCACCTGCATTGCTTCTTCATATTATTTTGGTTCACCAGAATTAGTTAATAATATATAATACAAAGAAGGAGAAAATCTTTCAGGGGGTCTACTTGACCTCGTAGAATATCTAACACTTGCAGGAGTTTGTGGGACAATCTATTGTTGCTGAGCATCAAGTACTTGTGGCATTTCATTTTCAGGAATCTCATCCAACACCACATATTCTTGTTTGTCTTGTTCATGCTTATTTTCCTGCATCTGTTCTTTATACATAACCTTCTCATTGAATATAACATCTCTACTTCTAATTATTTTCTTATTTTCAAAATCCCATAACCGACAGCCATATTCATCTATCCCATATCCAATGAATGTACATTTATGAGATTTAGCATCAAGCTTGGTTCTATTTTCTTTATCAATATGGACAAAAGCTTCACAACCAAAGGTTTTCAAAAAAGAATAATTTACTTTTTTACCAGTCCATGCCTCCTCTAGAATACCACCATCCAAAGGGGTTGAAGGTCCTCTATTTATCAAATAGACCGCAGTATGTACAACATCTGCCCAAAAATGTAAGGGCAATCCAACATGCAATCCCATGCTCCTCGCGCATTCCATGATAGTCTTGTTCATTCTCTCTGACACACCATTTTCCTGTGGAGTTCCTGGAACTATCTTCTACTTTCGAATCCCATTTAAGGAGCAGTAATCTTCAAATTATTTGTTGCAATACTCACCTCCATTATCCAATCTGAGACACTTCAAATTTTTTCCTGTCTCATTCTCAACCAAAGCTTTCCATTTCTTAAAAGTTTAAAAAACATCTAATTTTTGTTTTAGGAAATATACCCATGTTTTTCTGATTGAGTCATCAATAAAAATAACATAATAACAAGCGCCACCAAGAGATGATACCTGAGCCAGTCCCCATACATCTGAATGCACAAGCTCTAACTTCTCACTCTTCTTCTCTTTCCCAACCTTGAGAAATCTGACTCTTTTCTGTTTACCATAAACATAGTTTTCACAAAACTCTAAATCAATCTTCTTTAGTCCTAACAATAGATTTTTGGAGTGAAAGATTTTCATCCCTTTCTCACTCATGTACCCAAGCCTATGGTGCCACATTATCAAATCTATTCTTGCAACATCTATTGTTGTTGTCCCTACAGTAACTTTATCTATAGCAGCTAGGCTAGAGTAAGTGTTACCAGTACATAGATATAATGTGCCTACCTTCACACCTTTAGCTACTACTAATGATCCTTTACTAACCTTCCAGATACTATCTGAGAAGGTAACTATGCAACCTTCACTACCTAGTTGCCATGTAGAAATTAAATTACTTCTTAAATTAGGAACATGTCTTACCTCCTGTAGAAACTTGTCATTTCCATTCCACAACTTGATCTTTATCTTTCCTTTTCCAACAATTTGACAGGGCTCATCATCACCCAAATATACCTATCCAAAATCACCTTGAACATAATCTAGAAAATATTTTCTATGGGGTGTAGCATGAAATGATTCCCCAAAATCTATTACCCATGAATCATTAACATTATCCAAACATAAGATTAAAACATCTTGTAAAGTATTACTTGCAATATTAGCTTCCTTACTGTCATTTTCATTTTTGTCTCCTTCTTTGTTTTTTCGAGACCAACAGTCTTTCTTTAGATGACTAGGCTTTCCGCAGTACCAACAATCTTTCTTTACTCTAGATTGAGAACGTCCTTTCTTTGACTTCCCTCGTGACTTTGCATTCTAAGGGCCTTTTCCTCTTTCCTTTGATCTTCCTCTGTTCTCCACATTCAAAACACTACTTGATGATGTTGGAGTCTCACCTGTACTTTTCCTTCACATTTCCTCGCTTAGGATAACACCAACAATATCATCAAATACCAAAGTATTTTTACTAGAGATAGAGTTACTTACAACCATAACCAAGCTATTCCAGCTTTCTAGCAAAGAACATAAAATCAAGAGAGCCCTAACCTCTTCTGCAAAGGAAATTTTTACTGAAGACAATTGACTGGTGTATACAGTGAAAAGTGGAAACAACAAGATTGAAAGACTAAATGAATTCAACCACAAAACCCTAGCCTAACAACAACAAAGATCCACCATAACATATGAAGATTACCTAAGACAATGCAAATCAAATAAAATCACAAAGATTATACCATCACATGTCCAATAGGGTTTGAATCTCCATTCTTCCTATCTCCATTGATCTTGCTTGATATATTTGCTCTCAGATTTTATGTGCACAAGAGCTCAACAAAGAATAGAAATGTGGTTGCAAGTAGGCTTGATTGCATATGCAAGTTCAAAAGCGTAGTGTAGTCAAGTAATCAAGTAGTTAGGGTTGATAATGGAGGAAGAATCTCTTTATATAGAAGACACTATATGAAATGGAGGGATAAGATTGAGAGGTGTAAAAGATAAATGGTTGGCTATGATTAAAGGGTAGGTAGAGAAAATATGAAAATAATGAGAGGGTAGGTAGTGTAGGAATTAAGAGATGAATGACATGTGTCATAAGTAGAAAAAGCTAATGAATTAATTAAATAAATAAAGATTTATTTAATTAATAGAGGAAGTGGGATCAATTAAATAAATAAGATATTTATTTAATTTAGGAAAAAGGATAATTTAAATAAATAAATGTATTTATTTAAATGAGAAATAAGGCTAGAAGAGGATAAATGAATTAGTTAAATAAATAAAGATTTATTTAATTAATAGAAGAATTAGGCTAAAGTAATTAAATAAATAAAGATATTTATTTAATTAGACATGACAATTTTAGGTGTCTACATTTTGCCCCTCTTTGAGACAATGCAACTTTTTGCGTTGTTTCAAAGAAGATAAGATGAATTAATACATAGTTGCCCCAAGATGGGAATGATATGCCCCCTCGAGAGATTGGATGAAAATGTTTGGAAAGATCGCAGATAATCTCTCGATAAGAAAGAAAGGTTAGAATGGTTTGACCGGATATGATAGAGTGACAGAGTCATGGGATAATGAAGATTGACTCAGGAAATAAGGGCTAGGGCTAGGGTAGTCTATAAGATAGACCACGAGGGGAATACATCCTTATTGTCATCCACACATCCAATAGATCGGAGTGTAGAGAGAGAATAGAGCAGCAACATTCAACAGCGATGACATTGGTGCATAGATTCATTCATGTTCGTTGATTTCAGAGGCCAGCAGATGCAGGAGAGCTAGTAAGTACCTCAAAACCTCCTTGTACTTTGTCACAATAATTGTTGTCATTAATGCATCTTAGGTAGCACATTTAATGTGCGTTTAGGTAATGTCAAAAAAATGTCAAAAATGTCGAGGCGTGTCTGCGTTGGTGCTAGGCACGTCTATGTTGGCTAGGCGTGTTTGCATTTGTGCCAAGCGCATCTATGCCAGAAAAGGTGTTTGTGCCAAATGCGAGCGCGTCTGCATTGTGCAGGCACGTTTATGTTATGTGGGCGCGTCTGTGTAGGACAGGCATGTCTGTGCAAAGCAGAGGCATGTCTATGTATTTTAGGTGTGTCTATGCAGAGTAGGCGTATTTATGCAGTATGTAAGCACGTTTATGTCATGAAGGCACGTTTATGTCTTCTAGGTTGAATCGGTAGTTCTGCGATGAACATATGTTGTCGATTGGATAAGCTGCTGAGAGGATACACTCAAGCAGGTCCTCTAGGGATGACTAGGATAGCTAATAGGGCTAGGATTGATAATTCTGTGATAGAACATACATTGCCAATTAGGAAACTACTCAAGAGGATACACTCAAGCAAAAGCCCTAGGATAAGATAGATCGAGGCACTTTGTGATGAACAAGGAGTACCAAGATAGAGTACTTTGTGATGAACAGGGAGTACTAAAAAAGAGTAGCACTTTGTGATGAACAATGAGTGCAAATGTAAGTAGCACTTTGTGATGAATAGTGAATACTAAAACATGTAGTAATTTGTGATGAACAGTGAGTATCACTAGGATAAACAACAACACTTTGTGATGAAAAATGAGTGTCACTTTGATAGAGTATCATAAGTACTTAGGATAATAAGCAGCATTTTGTGATGAACAGTGAATGCCACTTTGACTGACATAGTTGATTTGCTTGAATACAAGAGTACCTACCTATGTTGGAGTCATGAGAGAGATTTCCATCGACTAAGAGGTTATGACTTGAGCTGACATTTGAGGACTGAGCTGCCATTAAGGTTATGGGCTTGAGATTCATTCTGTATGTGCCTGAGTTTCAGGCAAACATGGGTTTGCTGACTGCACTTGCTGAGAGATGGTACTTGGAGACTTCCACTTGTCATTTGCCGATGAGTTAGATGACAGTCACCTTAGAGGATGTATATAGGATACTGTGGATACTGATCGATGGGTTGTTGATACCCTATGATCAAGATGGAGATAGGGAGCCACTGAGATGAGTGTTCCGGGATCCGAGACTAGAGATGAGGGCAGGACATGTCTTCTAGGACACCATGACAGTGACAGGACTGGCGCTACCAGTAGTGCTAGGAGGAGTGATCAATGGGTTCTTGTGTCCAGATAGGGCAACATGAGGGTTGGCTATGGGCTGGGGGAGAACCTTGGAGACATTGGTGACACAACATACCAGATATGCCTAGGGACCATGCATGCTGACACATTTATATTATGAGCTCCATCAGTTCATCTACCATGGATCCCTAGGATTGGGCTGCGGAGTTACATTGCTACAGGTGTGGGCATATGAGCATTTGCCAGTGACATGACCGATACATTTCAAAGGCAAGGGTCATGGACCCAACTTTATGCATTTGTATGATATGATTACATCATAGCCACAGATTGGTAGGTTGGAGTACTGGCGTTGAGTCCTTGATGAGATTGACACTGTGATATGGAGGCCGTATTGAGAGTGCAAGCAATGGGAGGATGATGTAGTAGAGCTACCCTATACCTTCAGCAGCAAATATCTGATTGGGCAGACACCCTATGTACTAGAGAGGCAGTTGGTAGACAAGGTATGCAGGCAGTTTGGCAGGATCTAGCAGATGCCATAGAGTTCCGGTATGTATGCACAGATAGTGCGAGACTAGGCACACTTTGGGCCACTATTATCATATGATCAAGCTGTGATGCAGCTAGTGGAGATGGTTCTCTTGCCATGGGATATGTAGCTTGAGATTGAAGATGCAGGGATGGATGCAGAGTATACTACATATTGGGCAGAGCATCCATTTCCATGCCTGACAGATCCAGGAGAGCTGATAGATGGAGATGGCGGAGGGGATGAGGATGATGATGGAGATGGTGGGGGTAGAGGCCGACGAAGGAGGTGGGGTGTAGTAGGAGAGAGGAGAGTGGCTCCATGGAGAGAGGGTGGAGAGGAGAGATAGGCTCAGGTGGTGAGGGGTCATGGTGGGTTGCCATTACAGGTGCTAGCAGCACAGGGTCCCAGACAGGTGTAGGGATAGGTATAGGGATGAGGATAGGGGTAGGGGTAGCCACATGAGTAGCCACAGGTATAGGCATAGGTACAACCACTAGTACAAAGACAACCATAGGTAGAGCCATAGGTACAGGGGGCTGAGGAGGAGGAGGATGAGCTATTAGAGTTGAGGGAGATCTGCTAGGGATAGGCAGATGAGATCCAGGAGCTAGAGAGGAGAGGGATTGACTTAAGAGACAGCTTAGGGACACTGAACGAGAGCGAGATCAGGCTATCCAGTGTTACACTGAGGCTGAGATAGCACTGAGGACTGGGAGCTAGGCAATAAAGGACACAGGGGCTGGATACATCTATGTTCTGTGGGTAGGAGAGGAGATAGGTTATTGGCGAGACCTATACTATGGGGTAGTGCCACTAGAGTAGCGGGCTAGGAGCTTCCATAGACCATCATAGATAGTAGACCATTGGAGGGAGTCACAAGAGATAGGTGTCTAGTGGTGGGGTTATGGGTCCTCCACCACCACTAGATAAGGGGGGTAGGAGAGATGATCCTGGGGTGGGTCCTTCCAGGGCTCAGAATCCATCGAGGCCGGGTGGCTCCGAGGGAGGGAGTTCATCATAGCCTTGGAGGGCTCCCTATGTATCAATTTTTGTACCATTTTGTATTATGATGTAGACACCTTCGAGTGATTGTAGCCATATGATTTTGACATCACTATATCATGACACTTATGATTATATACATATGAGATGATTCATCTTTGTGGTAGCTATATGCATGTGTACTTTTATATGATTCATGATGTATGTGTCTATGTGATGGTTTATGATATATTTAATGATGATGATTATGATATGGATGCTAATATGTACATGATGAAATGCAATATTTTTGTTCTTTTATGTTTTATATGTTATGTATGATGCAAATACGAATGTATGAAATGCAAATGAATATGATAATGCAAATATGATGAAAATGTAAGATGTGCTAACATGTGTGGTATGCAGGATGTGATGCAATTGTGATATCTATATGTATGTATGAAATGCTTAATATGTGGTAATGCAGGTGCAACTACATGATATGCAAATTTTTTTGGTTTGTCATTATACTTAGTCATGTGATAGCAGGCTACACAGACTCAAGAAGGACAATGGAAGTCAATCAAGAAAGGGGGATGGAAGGTAGAAGATATGAAAGTGAAAAGAGATTCTTGTGTGTTATCATCATTGAGCTTTATTATGGCAAGTAGGTTATGACAATTGAGGCATATGTTCGACTCAGAAAGTCATTGTATCTATTTGCATGGAGATCAGATAGTTGCAAACAAGGAATGCCCTAGTTCACACTAGACTCATAGTGTCCTCATATCCTTGGACAAGTCATAGCATTACTAAGAGACAATCTATAGACAGCAAAGAAAAATAGGTGATGATACCCCATCCTTGCCTTTCTAGTCTAAGACATCCTGGAGATAAAATCTCTAGTCAGAGACATCCTGGAAAAGCTAAAAGACATGTCACCAAAAAGATAAAATCAAAAGAAAATCAAGACTCGACACCAACATCCACTGTAGTCCTCAAGTTTAGTGTCTCTTGTCAGTTGTATAAGTCTATTTGATTGTGGTTACAATGTTTACTTTCGCAAAAAAGATAGATCGCACTGAACCATAATGTTGTCTGAGTCTGTTGAAAGATTTGATTTTGTTGAAGCCCATTGTTGCTATCGTGTCTCATTTGAAACTGACTGAATCCATGAAGCTGATACTTTATTGTGAAGAAGATGGAATTTTATTGTGGATTGGTGATGCAAGTGTTGCTTTATTGCACATTGTGTGTGGATGGACTGAAGAAAAATGGAAGAAACTATACTCCTTAGAATAGGCGATGCTCTCAGTTCTACAACCCTCACTAGACAAAGGATTTTCCTTAGCCACATATAGGAGCTGATTTATTATGGATGGAAAGGGATGAAAAAGAATGTTATTATGGATGGCAAACCAATCTTAGGTAGATCAATAACAAGCCATGATGGGAGTGGGTAAGTTTATTATGGATGAATAGGTTGTGACTATGTGCAAAGTGACAAGATGAAATGGAATCCTGAAGGAGGGAGGAGCAATGTCTCTACACATGGCGCTGGTGACCCAGTTTTCACCATGGTACTTGCCCAGGGCACCACCGAAGTGGTTTTCACTATTGGATGAAATGTTTTTTGTTTTTCAATTTTTTAAATTTTTTTTTGTGTCACAAGGTGCTTGTTTGCCAGGTTTTCACCAAGTAACGATTTTGTATTTTTATGATTTTTTTGTATTTTTGTATTTTTTGATTTTTTTGTATTTTTGAATTAGGATATTCGGAAGAGCTATGTGTAAAACCTACAAAGGTGCATGTTGTTGATAGGATCCTCCAAAGATTCAACCTCTGTGGTTGAGAGCTGATATGCACCAGATCCATATGCTACTATGATGATGTAAGGACCAAGCCAGTTTGGTTCAAACTTGCCCTTCTTCTCTTTGTCTTGCTGATTTTTAGGATTTTCTCTAAGAACTAAGTCACCCACCTCAAATGTGTGAGTCTTGACTTTATGATTGTAGTTGCGACTCATTCGTTGTTGATAAGCCTTGAGATGATTAAACACAGTTTGTCTTCCTTCATCCAATAGTTCAAGTTCTTGTAAGTGAGAGACCCTGTAGTCTTCATCACTGATAATGTTTTGCAAAGAGACTCATAAAGAGGGTAACTCAACCTCAATAGGCAAGATAGCTTCAGCGTTGTAGTCAAGTGAATAGGGTGTACCTCCTGTAGGCGTGCAGACGCTTGTGCAGTAGGCCCAAAGTTCAGGATTAAGTTGCATATGCCAATTACGGCCAGCATCATCGACTGTCTTTTTTAAGATTTTGAGAATTGTTTTATTAGATGCCTCAGGTTGACCATTACCTTGGGGGTAATAAGGTGTGGAAAAATGATGGGTAATATGGAAGTGGTCACAAAGTTCCCTAACATCTTGATTTTTGAAGGGACGCCCGTTATCGATGATGATGGAAATAGGAATACCATATTGACAAATGATATGTTGGCATTTTTGTGGTTTATGTTGTGATTGTCATTGATGAACACACACTTGTATTGAGATCCCCTTTATATGTATGAGCTCATGCTCAACTGGTATTTGTTCCAACCGGTATGTTGTATTCTAGTCTTTAGACTAGTGGTGATTTTGCAGAATGTGTTTCCCGGTCTGAAGCGGCATGTCGACCCCAAGCGGTTCATAGATCAAAAGTGGTACGAGGGAGCAAAGTGACACAACACATTCTTAATAGTCTTCATTTTTGTCAAACTGGCAATCGGTATTTTGTATGAATCAGTAATACTCTGTGATGAGTTACCAACCGACATTTTGTGATGAGTTACCAATCCACCGATTGTTTGACGGTGCTGACACATTAATGGTTATTCCTGTGTTTTGTTACTAAGTATGTCTAGGTTCATTGAACCTAGGAAATTGTAAAGAAATCCCATTGGACCAACATGAAATCAGATTCCTTTAAAAGGACATCATGTCTAGGGTTTTAGGTTGTTGTGAAAAGGGTTAATGTTGAGTTAGGGTTTAAGGTGGACGTTGAGTTGTTGGAAGAGTGATCTTATCTGAGAAAATCAAGTTGTAACTGAGAGAGAGATAGAGAAGATTGAAGTAATGTTGGAATGCATTAGCTATGAGCAATACTAGATCTAACCAAGAAGTTTGTGCTATTAGATAGATCAAACACTTGTTGATTACTCACATCTTTAACAAGTTTGTAGCCCCTAACCGGGTAGGCCTCAAAGCCTTTGTAAAATCCTCTAACAAGGTGGTTCACACATGTGAATCTAAAATCCTCTAACAAGGTAGTCTTTAATCAGACTTATCTCCTAACAAAGATTGAGATTCCTAACAGGATCTGTTCTGGTGAAGAACATTGTAAGACCTTAACTAGTTTGACCTTAACCAGTCTAGTTTCTATTCTGCAGATAGTGACTTGTGAGTTCCATCTCACCATGGTTTTTTCCTAGTTGGGTTTCCACGTCAAATATCTTGTGTTATGGTTGTATTTCTTTTGTCGGTAATGTTTTATTCGCATTTTGGTTTGCATGTGTGGTAACTGGTTTGACTGTCAAATTGCTTTACTGGTTTATCTTCAGACTGTGTAAGTGTTTATCTTAGTATTCATCAATTGGTGTCAGAGCCAACCTTTCTATAAGTTTAACCACTTGGAAAGAGATATGGGGGAATACACCTTGAGGGAACTTACTCAATGGCTCACTAAGTCTGAGCAAGTCTATGATGATCTTATGGTCAAATACAAGGCATCTCAAGCAAAAAGAAGAGAACATGCAGAGAGGTTGATGGAACTATCTGAATGTAGTTCTGAAGATGAAGCTAACATGGAAGCTATGATTGCTGAAGTGAATAAGCTAAATGATTCAAACTCCAATCTGAGAAAGGAGTTGGAAGGACTGATTATTCGATTCAGTCAAGAGCTTGAGAACCGAAGAAAAGCTGAAGATCTGGTAAAAGATAGAGATCATGAGATATCCAAGTTGAAACATGAGATTAGTGCACTAACTACTCACCTTCATGAGAGCAAAATGGAAAAGGAAGATATGCAAGGAGAAATGAACATAGCCATCATTGAAAATGCAAGTCTAATGGAGACAAATACTGCTATTTCCAAATAACTCTTTGAGTCAAAGAAAATACTTGCTAAGTTTGGAAAAAGTACTGTCAAGCTAGAGCAAAAGCTTGAGTCATCTAGACCGGCAAAGAATACCAATGGTCTTGGTTTTTCTGGACATGAGGAAGGAGAATCCTTAGGAACAAATGCTGAAGCATCAAAGAAGCAACTGACACTCAAAGGAAAAGGTAAGCAAAAATTCAAACCTATTTGCTTTAACTATCTTAAAGAAGGACACATTGCCAATGTATGTAGGAGAAAAGCCTACAATAATTTTCCTTATTTTATCAACAATGTACCTAGATTCAATAAGTTCAGTGGTCATTGTTATGCATGCAACAAGTTTGGGCATAGAGCATTTGAATGTAGGTCTGTAGTGGATAACACTAGAAGATATCCTCAGAGGACCCAAGGAGCTGGTCCTGAATCTTTTATGAACTGGAACCACAACCGGTTCAATGACTTCAATCATTAGTCAAGAAGTGGTGGTCATCAAGCGGCAACCGGATGGAGAGAAAGTTGTATGATCTCTCATGGTCATGGTCACACTGCTGCAACATGCAGAAGGAAGATTGGAAACATGTACAATGGACCTTGGAGAGCACCTAGACTTGTTTGCTATCACTGCAACAAACCGGGTCACATTGCAAGATTTTGCAGAAGCAGAAAAAGTATATCTGATGATATACCAGTCACTTAGGAAGGAAAAATAGATGTTGAAAAAGTTTAAGGAGACATGAAGAAAACATGGAAGAAGAAACCAATATTGTCTGAGGAGGAACCAGTTTCTGCACCTAGTGTGGAAATATCGGAACTAGCAAACTAAGCCTCAAAGGCTTAGGGGGAGCAAATGGCGAAATGATTTTGAACCCCCAGTTAACACTGGTAAAAGACCTTAACCAGTATGCTATACTTGTTGCTTGGTAGAAGACCAGAAATGGTAAAAAGGAAAATTAGGGTTTACGCCCTAATAGAGGAGCATTAATGATGGTAGGTGAGAGACATGTATAAATGCATTTCTCAAATCATTTCTCACTATCTCTTTTTGAGTGAAGAAAAGTTTTCAAGTTTAGAGTGAAGAAAAGGTGATTTGAGCTTAGATTTCAAGAAATTGGATAACCTTGAAAGAGATTCAAATCTAGTTTGCAAGCAGTAGTGGAGAACTCAAAGCGGTGATTTGGCATCTGACGGAGAGCGAAGTAAAGCAAAATCAGGAAGCCCTAAATTTGTGTTTGAAAGGTATTTTTTGTGTTCTTGAAATACTCTTCAATGGCTTCCGCATCTCATACCAATTCAAGCACATCCATTGAGTTAGAAAGTTTCATTTAGAGGAAGTCCAAGTATAATGCTTTGTCACAAGTTCCAACTGGAGTCATAGTCAAAGAAGGAATTTCAGATTATATTGATTGCAAGATAGAAGACCTAGGGTCCTTAGCCATTCATACTCAATTAGGTCTATTTTGCTGAAATGACAAAAGGATCAAACTGGAGTTTAGTATCTTAGAGAAGAAGAAACTCCATAATGCGGTATATTTTCTGGAAGACTTCACAAAGGATCACATTAGGATCATCTTGAGCAGAGTCCATGGTGACAAGATGTACCTAGAGAGAACACATGATATCATGCCTGAGGCAATTCATATAGTCATTGATTTCTGCAACACAAGGGAAGTGTCAGCCCTGAGAACGGTAAGCAAAATGGAAATGACCAAGCTCACCAGTTCGACAAGTGATTCATGAGGAATGATAGTCAATCCTATCAAGGATGATCTGGTGAAATACGCATGCATGGTGATAGGCTACTGAACATTCTTAGCCAACAGGATTAATTTTGTATCTACTGCAGTGGTAAATGCCACTTACCGGATGATTAAAGAGGATAAATCATTCAACATATGCACTGGTATGCAGAGGCAACTCCTATTAAATCTTAAGGAAATAAAAAAGGATAATTCACTAAGATTTAAGTTTGGACAACTACTGGTAGGTTTGTTTTTCTATTTCCAAGGCTACTTTCCAGGTGTAGGAGATGTCTAGTGGTCCCTTGACCAATCAGTAACCAAGTAGATAAAGGAAAGTTGCAAGCCATTGGAACCGGCTACCCTAAGGTACTGAACAAATACTTTGATGAGTTTAGAAGAAAGATGAGTCAGAGGGTATGAATCTCAGGTGACATAGTGAAGAAATATGAAGATGACATCTGTTTCACTATCAGGTGGACGAATGTCTAATGGAGGCTGTTGAGCCTAGAATGGAGGAAGTGGAGCCTATGGGCTATGAGGTCATGTTTGACATGCTAGAAGAGTATGCTTCAACCCTTATTGCCTCACCTCTTGATCCAAAGGCTAAGTGAACTAGAACCTACTTGGAGAGGATCGCACCAATTGAAGAACCATCAATGAAGAAGGGAAAAGAACCGATAGCTAAGAAAGCTAAGGCAGTGCCTGTAGCATCAGCACTAGCTACCACTGCGACTCCAAGAGTGACCAAGTGGTCACCGGAAAAGAAGAAACCAGAGGTAACACCGGCAAAATTCTTCGAAAGGAAGAGGAAGACTAAGGCAAATGAATCGGACTCTAAAGAAATCGAGTCTGATGAACAACCAAAGAAGGCTAGATAGACCAAGAAGATGAAGAAGAATGAACTGGTAATATCCACACCAGTAAATATAGATATCTCCTCTTACAAACCTTTGACACATTGTCAAAGAATAGTAAAGAATATTAGGAGAAAGTTGCTTCATGATTTAATAGATTATTATGATGAATTCAATAGTGAAGATAAAGATGAAGTACTATAGGAAATCATTCTTTATTTATGTAAAAATGACCGGTCACCATCAGAGATTAAATCTCAGACACCAGATTCATTATTTAAAGCATTGGATAACAAATGGCACATTGCCATTGAAAAGGAACAAGAGATTAGGGAGAAAGTTTTTGCATAGTACTTCCCCAAACTCTCAAATTTAGAATTATTTGATGTATTGGATCAAAATAAAGGTCTCTTCTTCACAAGGAGAAGAAGTCTCTGGTTGTTGGAGGAGAGAGTTGATGATGTAGAAAAAGATACACATCAACACATGGCCCATGCTATTAGCTCTCACAAAGCTCAAATGGCCAACCTCCAAGCGGAAAAGGAATCGGTTATTTCCAAACCGGATGAGGTTTTTGATGAGGAAGGAAACCTGGTGGAGGAACCAATCGACACCATAGATGTCAATGCCCTAGATATAGAAGATGTCACTCAAAACATACCTTCTGAGGGAACTAAATAGGGGCAATAGGCCGATCAGGGTGGTGAACAAGTTGTGGACACACAGCAAGTGGTAAAAGAACAGGAAGAGAAAAAGAAGAAGGATGAAAATGAGAAACAAAAAAAAGAGGAAGAGAAGAGAAAAAAGGAAGAGGAGAAAAGAAAAGATGAAGAGAAAAAGAAGAAAGAAGAAGAAAGGAAGAAGAAAGAAGAAGAGGACAAGGAAGAAAAGAAGAAGAAGGAAGAAGAAGAAAAGAGGAAGAAGGAAGAGGATGAAAAGAAGAAGAAAGAAGAGGAGAAGAAGAAGAAGAAGAAAGAAGAGGAAGAGAAGAAGAAAAAGGAAGAGGAAGAGAAGAAGAAGAGGGAAAAAGAAGAAAAGGAAGAGAAAAAGAGGAGAGAAAAGGAGAAGAAAAAGGCAGAGGAAGACAAGGAAGAAGAGAAGAGAAGAGAAGCAGAAAAGAAGAAAGCTGAAGAAGCCAAGGAATGAGAAGCGGCAAACAACTCTCAAGTGGAGACTCTGAAGGCAACCAGAAGTCAACCCTTACCGATTGATCTCTCTAGTCCTATCGATCTCCAATCTGCAAGTGAGTCAGAGCTTATGCAGAGCATCAAGGTTTCTCAAGAGAACCTTGAGATCATTCGCAGGAAAAAGGAACAGGACATCATTTAGGTAGCTGTAGACACACTTACTGGTTTAATCCCCGATACTAATCTTCCTAACACCGATTCATCACTAGCACAACTCAAACTTCTGTGTACTATAGTGGATGATCAGATGCAGGGTCTAGAAGAAGCAACAGAGGCCAATGTAAAGAAAGAGCACCAAAAGGCTCTTAATGTTGCTCTCGTGAAGAAATTAAATGAGCTTAGGACTAAACTGCTAAAGGATCAAAAGGACATAAGGAGTGCCTTGGATGAGGGAAACTTGCTACTCAGCAAAATCTTTCAACCTCATCTATTCTATGATGATGTGCTAGCCAAGAAGCAACAACTTCAAATGGACTTACAGTCCTACTTCAGCACATTCAAGACTCCTTATGACTCCTTTGCAACATATGGGCAAACCGTTCACCGGTTCCAGATCCAGTCAGCCAAGATAGAGCAAGAGATTAGCACAAGGTCTAGGGATTTGTAGGAGCTTCAACTGGTATTACTTCCATGACTGCAAATTCTCTAGAAATACTATCTGAACCTGGATGCCCTGATAGTCACACAAGAACTGAACACAATAGATGCCATGGAGGAACAGGTATCACAAATGCAGATAGAGAAGGAAGTGGTGACCTCCCTACTTGAGTCCTGGTCTCTTTCCATGAAACAATTTTTGCAAGACTATAAAGCAGTTTTTGACAAGTATTATTCATTATTGTCATAAACTCTTTTATATATATATGGAAACAGGTTTTTCAGCAGTACTTTGTCATTGTTGGCAAAGGGGGAGAAGTATATGGTTTTAAATTTTGAAATTTTGATATATCAGGGGAGAAGTATATCAGAGGGAGAAGTATCTATTTTGAAATTTTGATATATGTTGTGATATATGCTATATGCTCTGATGATTATGCTCTGAATGCAAAATTGCTATACGATCTGTTGATTAAGGGATAGTGTATATGCTTAGGGGGAGCAATTTTGTTAATGGCAAGTTTTTTTGTTGTAAAACACTTAGATGTCAAAATTTTATTTTCCTAAGTGTTGCCATCAATGCCAAAGGGGGAGATTGTTGGCATTTTTGTGGTTTATGTTGTGATTGTCATTTATGGACACACACTTGTATTGAGATCCCCTTTATATGTATGAGCTCATGCTCAACCGGTATTTGTTCCAACCGGTATGTTGTATTCTAGTCTTTAGATTAGTAGTGATTTTGTAGAATGTGTTTCCCGGTCTGAAGCGGCATGTCGACCCCAAGCGGTTCACAGATCACAAGCAGTACGAGGGAGCAAAGTAGTACAACACATTCTTACCAGTCTTCATTTTTGTCAAACTGGCAACTGGTATTTTGTATGAACTGGTAATACTCTGTGATGAGTTACCAACTGGCATTTTGTGATGAGTTACCAATCCACCGATTGTTTGACGGTGCCAACTCATTAACAGTGATTCCTATGTCGTGTTACTAAGTATGTCTAGGTTCATTGAACCTAGGAAATTGTAAAGAAATCCTATTGGACCAACATGAAATCAAATTCCTTTAAAAGGAGATCATGTCTAGGGTTTTAGGTTGTTGCGAAAAGGGTTAATGTTGAGCTAGGGTTTAAGGTGGATGTTGAGTTGTTGGAAGAGTGATCTTATCTAAGAAGATTGAGTTGTAACTAAGAGAGAGATAGAGAAGACTGAAGTAATGCTGGAATGCATTAGCTGTGAGCAATACTAGATCTAACCAAGTAGTTTGTGCTATTAGATAGATCAAACACTTGTTGATTACTCACATCTTTAACAAGTCTGTAGCCCCTAATCGGGTAGGCCTCAAAGCCTTTGTAAAATCCTCTAACAAGGTGGTTCACACATGTGAATCTAAAATCCTCTAACAAGGTAGTCTTTAATCAGACTTATCTCCTAATAGAGATTGAGATTCCTAACAAGATCTATTCTAGTGAAGAACATTGTAAGACCTTAACTGGTCTGACCTTAACTGGTCTGGTTTCTATTCTACAGATAGTGACTTGTGAGTTCCATCTCACCGTAGTTTTTTCCCAGTTGGGTTTCCACATCAAATATCTTGTGTTATGGTTGTATTGCTTTTGTGGGTGAATGTTTTATTCGCATTTTGGTTTGCATGTGTGGTAACCGATTTGACTGTCAGACTGCTTTACCGGTTTATCTTCAGACTATGTAAGTGTTTTAGTGCAAAAATTTTTGGCATACTAATTCACCCCCCCCCCTCTTAGTATTCATCATGATATAGTTGAGGATGAATGTAGCAATTTGTTTTCCAATGACTTGTGTGAGAGGCACGACTTTGATCCATTTTGTGAAATACTTCATGGCAGTGATAATGAATTTATGACCGTTGGAAGAAGGAGGGTGAATCTTGCCTATGAGATCGAGTCCCCACTGACAAAAGGGCCAAGGAGTCACAATTGGTTGTAGTTCCTACACTGGTGCATGAATGAGGTCTTCATGAAGTTGACACTGCTTATATTTCTTGACAAACTGATATGAGTCTTTTTCCATGTTGGGCCAGTAATATCCAGCCCTGATGAGTTTCTTGGCTAAGGTAGGACCACTAGAATGTGGACCACATATCCCTTCATGTACTTCACGTAACGCAATTTGAGCTTTGTCTCTTTTTAAAAATCTAAGAAGAGTGTCATCTAGACCTCGATGGTATAGGATATTGGTTAAAATGATGTATCAAGAAGATTGGTGAATGAAAGTGCGACGTTGGTTATTGGATAGATCAGGAGGAAGGGTATTGTCATGAAGGTATGTGAAAATGGAACCATATACCTGGGACTCAGGATCGACAACACATATCATCTCAGTAGGAGTGATCGCATATGAGGGAACCAAAAGGTTATCCACCAAGAACTCATAGCGGGTCTCATTCGAGGGTAGATCGATTAATGAAGCAATTGTAGCCATGGCATCCACGGCTCGATTCTGCTCTCTTGGTATCTGCTCAAAGTCTAACTTTGTGAAATGTTGTTTCAGGTCATCCACCATTATTTTATAAGGCATTAATTTCTCATCCTTTGTTTGATACTCATCAGTTGCTTGATGAATAACAAGTTGAGAGTCCCCAAAAACATGAAGTTCATGGATCTTCCATTGAACTGCTATTCGTAATCCAGTTGTTAATGCCTCATATTTTGCTATGTTATTAGTACAGGGAAATGATAGTTGATATGATTTTGGTATAGAATCCCCTTGAGGAGTTATGAAGAGGATGCCCACTCCTGCCCCATGTTGTGTGTATGTGCCATCAAAGTATAGCTGCCAAGGTTTTGCATGTGACACTGTTAAAATGGATTCATCTAGGAATTCTAAAATTAGAGGAACATCATCTATCATGGGAGCATTTGCTAACTAGTCTACGATAGCCTATCCTTTTACTGCTTTTTTGTCCACATATTCAATGTTGAATTCACTCAGGAGCATCACCCATTTGGCTAGTCACCCAGTAAGCATTGCTTTATTGAGAAGGTATTTCAATGGATCGATCCTTGCAATCAATTTAGTTTTATGAGTTAGCATGTAATGTCATAATTTCTACAAAGCAAAGATCACAGCGAGACATGCACACTCAATTGGTGTGTAATTTAGCTCATATCCCACCAATGTGCGACTGATATAGTATACTGCCTTTTCCTTGCCCTCAGCAACCTATTGTGCTAAGAGTGCCCCCAGTGCTGTTGAAGTAGCTGATATGTATAGTAATAGAGGCTGATCTAGAACTGGTGGCATCAAAACTGGTAGATTCAAAAGATAATCTTTGAGTGTCTAGAAAGCTCATTGACAATTATCATCCCATTTGAATTTGATGTTTTTGTGCAGCAGGTGCTGAAAAGGATTACATTTATCTACAAGTTGTGCTATGAATCTTCGTATGGACTGGAGTCTCCCTTGCAAAGATCGAAGTTGACTGATATTTCTTGGTGGTTGCATCTCTAGGATGGCCTTGACTTTTGCTAGATTGGCTTCGATTCCTCTTTTTGAGACAATGAATCCCAGGAGCTTCCTGGAGGTTACTCCAAAGACACATTTCTTGGGGTTTAATCTTACTTTATATTTTTCCAACTGATCAAAGATGACTGAAAGTATGTCCAAATGTGTATCTCTATCTATTGATTTGCCCAAGAGGTCATCAACATAATCTTCCACAGTAATGTGCATGAGATCATGAAAGATAGTAGTCATGGCTCTTTGATATGTAGCACCTGCATTCTTTATCCCAAAGGGCATGACATTCTAGTAGAAAGTTCCCCAAGGACAAGTAAATGTTGTTTTGTGCTAATGCTCAGATGCAATCTTTATTTGATTATAACCAGAGAATCCATCCAACAAAGATAACATCGCATGACCTACTGTGAGATTGATGATTAAGTCAATATTTGGTAATGGAAAATCATCCTTAGGACAAGCTTTGTTGATGTCTCTGAAATCTGTGCATATTTTGATGCTACGATCTGGTTTACTAACAGGCACTAAGTTGGAGATCCATTTGGGATAATCAATTGGGCATATGAATCTGACATCCAATAATTTCTCAAGTTTTTCTTTGACTAATAATGCTACTTGTGGATGCATCTTTCTTAATTTCCATTTCACTAGTTTTGACCCCAGTTTAACTATCAAATGATGCATTACCAAATCCAGATCCAATCCAGGCATATCAGTGTATGACCATGCAAAGCTGATTTGTCATTTTGTGAAGAAACTTATGAATTTTGACCTTTTTGTCTCTATCAAAGATTGAGCCAGAAATATGTTGTGTGGATCTTCTATGCCAATGTTTGTTTTGATAGTCTCCTCTACCAACATGGATGACTTTTCCTCATATGAAGCTGGGAGAATGTCAAGCCTTCCATCTTCGGGTGCCTCAGGGAGGTTTTCGCCCTCAGATACATCCTTTCTTTTTACTTTTTTGGGGTCAGACAGCACCACAACGTGGTTTTTGCCATAAGACCCTTGATTTGTTTTTATTTTTATATTTTTGTGATTGGAAGGCCCAACACCCTCACCAAAATATGTCACGCTATTGAGTTCTATAGTGTATCCTGCCTTATGGTCCCCAGGGGGAAGATCATCTCATGTGCCAAGATAGTCAATAAAAGCTTCATCATTTTGGAATGTGTCAAACTGTGCAGGTCCTTCATGGTCCCAGTCAATAAGTTGGTGGTGAACAAGGGGAAGGCCTTTGATGTCTTTGAAGTTAGCGGGGTTAAGAGTGAAGATGCAGCTGTATTTAGGTATGTCAAGGTAGTTATCAAGGTCATCATTGGCACTCTCCTCATCAGTCTCGATCGTGAACGAATCCAAATTATCATCACTAGTAGCGCATTCTAGGACAGGTGTTCTCATTCTATGTGATTTCAACCTAGGACCTAGAGGTAAGGACTGTATGGGATCCTCTGGGGTTGTTTCTTGACCAACTTTGAATTTTCTATAAAATTCCTCTTCTTCTGTGGGTTCATCTAGTTCTCTAAATGTTTTGGTGAGCTCATAGTCACTGGCGGATTTGTCTGAACCCCATTCCCATTCATTGGAGTCTATGGAATAGTGATTTTCTTGTTGAATTTTGGCCACTTTGATTTGTAAAGCTTCTCCTATCTTTTGAGCATTTACCTTGGAACTCATAAAACCAAGTCTTTTGGAGCGTTCCTTTTTGAATGTCAATTCAAGTTGTAAAGGCTCAATGATGCCTTCTTTTCTTAATCCAAGAGGTCTTTTTCCATCATACCCAGATTTTTGTAGGATCTTGAACCCTTTTCCATACTTTTCACATGGTATGCTGATACGATCTTGTGTATCATTTTCAGGGTCTTTGTAAAGCATTTTGTATAAGTCTTCTTCTTCTTCTACTTCACCCCATTTTTGGAAGATTGTAGGATTCCATGTAAGTGTAATGATGGATACTCGCTTATTAGGATGTGGTCATCCATATTCTTTTGGTGAATTCATGACTTGTTGTAAGTACATGGTATGATTCAAAGTGTATTCACCCATGCCCTTGTCCTGGAATTTTCCTTTAAGCTCACCTTGTTTTGATGTCGAAGGTCTTAATGATTCAGGATCAATGTATGTAGAAGAAGGAACAACCTCTCGATTACTTGGAATGATCATCTCAATTTTTGGTCTCAAGTTATTGTAGTATGTGAATGGATTAGGATCTCCATTAACTGTTATTTCAACTCCATTGTGAGGAAATTTAATGCATTAGTGATATGTAGATGGGACTGCCCTCATTTCATGAATCCAAGGACATCCTAGTAATATATTGTATGTGAGATCTAGGTCTAGAACTTGAAAAACCACATCCTTTGTAACTGGCCCAACTTTGAGAGGCAAGGTGACTGTGCCTTTGGATGAACACTCTTCATCATCATATGCTTTGATGGTAATATTGTTTGTAGAATTTATGGCTTTGTCAGAATATCCCAATTATTTAATGGTGCTCAATGTACAAATGTTTAGACCTACTCCTCCATCTACCAGGACTCATTTTATTCAATGGTTGTGTATGAAGTCATAAATGTGTAGTGGTACATTATGTGGCTAACTTACAGACACGTCATCAGCTTTTGTGAATGTAAGGGAGTGTGGAATAGAAAGGTATCCAACCATGGCTTGAAATTGGTCCACATTCAGATCAATAGGAACAATAGTGTCTCTCAAGATTTTGTCAAGAATGGCTTTATGTGTGGGGGATATGTGTAAGAGCTCAAGGATGGATATGAGCGTGGGTGTCTTCCCTAACTATTCTATGAGTAGTGACATTACATTCGGAGGTTGGTTCATAAGAAGATCCAATTCCTTTCAAGACGATCTTGGGTCTTTGGGTAGAATTCTCAGGCGTTTTGTCCTTGATGATAATGGTAGAGACATAATTGTCCATCGAAATGTGATTGATAGTTGAATCATAGTTATAGGATGCTCTGGTATAGTTGGTTTGGTCATCAATGGCTTTAGACTTTCCCTTGTCATGATTTGGGAATGGTTCCTTAAACATCTCATGTTCTTGATTGGATGAGTGTCCTTCAATTTCAATCTCACCCCTATCAATGAGATCTTGTATGACGTTCTTCAGTCGATGAAATTCACAATACTCATCATAATTCCACCAATTTGGTTTAACCTTTGGTTCATATGGAGGAAAATCTGGAATAGTGATTACCTTGTTTGCCACTAGCTTCTTGAAAACTGACTCAAGTGGTTCTCCCAATGGAGTGTACTTCCTTTGTGACTTTGAAGTTGTTTGAGTATTCACTTCATTGTTTGTAGAGCTTGATCCTGAAAAAATGATTTTTGGTTGTACCGTATTGGCATCAACAACACCATCATTGACTGTGTTCTATTTTTTGTTCCAAAATCTTGGCTTATCTTTTCCTTTAAAGTCATCTTTGTTTTCCTTGAATATCTTAATGACTCCTTGTTCAATTAGGACCTTCTATTGGTAAGCCTTTTTCAATGGTGTCCTTGAAGGTGGACAAATAAGCTTTCCTTAAGTCACAACCAATGTCTTTGTTAACATTTTGCGTGAACATCTCTACCATTTGTTTTTGTGGAATTTCACAAGAGCATCTGCTAGCTAAATTTCTCCATCTTTGTAAAAATGATGAAAAAGATTCTCCATCCCTTTGTTTGGTGTTGTACAAAGTAGTGAATGATATGTCTATCTCTATGTTGTATAAGAAATGTTGGATAAATGCCTCTGGTAGATCACCCCAAGACTTAATTCCAGGTGGGAGTTGGGAGAACCATTCCATATCTTGATCACCTAAGCTTTGTGGGAATAATCTTATCAAATATGTCTCTTCTATTGCTACCTTAATGCAAGCTGTGAAAAACTATCTTATGTGTGCCTTAGGATCCCCTTTTCCTCTATACTTATCAAACTTAGGTGTCACAAAGTGTGTAGGAAAAGGAGGCATTGGAATGCTCTTGTCAAATGGGTAAGGACATGTCTCTCATTGTGTATGTTGGCTTCGGTGTATTTATGTCCTCCATTTTCTTTTGTAAGTCCTTGATTTCTTGCTCCAAATTGTTCTTAGGTGGAGACTAACTTCTTGGACCATACCCCATGCCTGAACCATCGGGTGGAGGAGCATGTTGCATATACAGATGATATTGATCATACACATGTTCATATGGAGGAGGTCTATAGTGATGCTGCATATATGGACCACTTGGTATAGAGTCATGTTGAGGAATGGAATATCTACTTTGTCCATGTATACCATACTCTATAGGAATGTCATGAGTTTGTTCTAGTGTGTTGCCCCCAAATTTGATGTGGGGTTTCCTTGTGTCCAAATTTTGAGCATGCCTTTGAATATCCAATTGCTTTGGTGGTTGATCCTTTGCATTGGTATGTGATTGAGCATATTTTTCTGCATAAGACTTCCATAATGGTCTACGAAGGTGAGTATCATATGCTTGACCATGTGTGTATGGGACCTCTAGTTTTTGAAACAAAGATGATGGTGATTCAGGCACCATATGTGGTCCTCTATTGCCTCCACTATTAGGCCTCCTTTGATCCATGTTGGAGTGAGTTTTTTGCAAAGGTCGATTTTCCATTATTTGAGACATGTCAAAATCATGAGGTATCTTGGCTCCACTTTGTGCCATCATTTGTAAGAAATATTGTCTATCTCTCCTCATTATTTCCTCAACCAATCTATTGAAATAGGGGTCCATATTGGAGTCTTCCACTTCTGCTGAATGTGGAAAAGTTGTCCATATTGTCATTGTGTGTATCATTGTTGTTTGTAGTGTCCATGTTCTCAACATTTGGAATGTTTCTATAGGCATCCATGTCAAGTAATGTGTTATGATCAGAATTGAAAAAGACATCATTGTCATACTCATAGACACTCATGTTTGCAGACTCTTGAGCCTCTTTAGTTTCTCTTCTAGATTTTTGGGAACGGGTTTTAACCATGAACTAGGTATTGACCAAGATGTATGAGACTAGATGAAAATGGAAAAGAGTATGGAAGACCAAGAGTTGGATGGAATGTAAATGAATCTGAAGTTTACTTGCAATGTCCAAAGTGTAAGACCAAGTATGTATGTAGTAGAGTAGGTGTGGCTTCCAAAGAGATGATAGTTTCTCTTGATGAGGTAAGTTGACCTTGACTCTAAGTAAGACCAAATGAGACCCAAAGGTGATAGACCTTGATGAGGGACCACTTAGCAAAATGTTGTTATATGTAATGTGTTGACAAAGTAAGATGAGGACAAGCAAGTGACCTTTTGACTCAAGTTTAGACAAATATGAATGTAATGTAAGGTGTAAAGCAATGATGTACTTTGTGAGACCCAAAGACAGGTTGAATGCTAGATGAAAACCTAGAGAGATAACCTAGGAAGCTCAATAAGCCTAAAACTGACTGCTCTTGTTTGCTAAATTGTGAAAGTTTTCAATCCTCAACACAGACGTGCCTGTATACTTCACAGACACATTTAAATGACACGGATGCTATTCTATCAGACACATACGCATTTCTAAGATGTTGGAAATGTAAAGTTTCTCAAAAGACACAGACGCATTTCTGCCCTTCACAGATGCGTTTAAATGACACAGATGTGTTTCTACAAACTTTGTGCAATTTTTCCAATCTATGAAGTTGCTTGTTGTGACCCAATCTGAATGTTTGACTATTTTTTTTGTGACATGAAGACACAGTGTTGATGAAGACTCAATTTTTGCGAGTGTTTAGACTCAAAATGACTCCAAAGAAGAGTGTGTTGTTTGATGTAAAATTGTTTTGCATACACTTGAAGACACAAAAGACACAATGTTTTTGATGTTTGGTCTTGAATGTTTGATTGTTTAAAATAAGTCAAGCACAATTCTTATGTTTGGCTAGGACAATAGTTGCTGAGCCCACATGGAGTTTCTGATAACTCAATGATGAACCACTAGTACCAAACTGGTACTAAGAGGGGGGGGTGAATCAGTACAAACACAAATACAGTCCAAAACCGGTTTGACAACAAATACTCCAAATGACTAGCAAACAGGGATACTGATCAAAACAAAGTGCAATCGGTAACATCTAGAACAGCTCAAACAATCATAAATCGATCACTCACTAAGCTTTCCTCTTAGCTCAATACTATAGTACCATTACACTCTCATGCATGAACAGGTAAACTAACATCAAAACTTCATAACAGTGAATTCAATATGTTTTATAGACAGGCATAAAACATAGAACCATCATATGCTCAACAGGTAAAAACAAAGCATCACAAGATAAAAGCATTACACATGACACACATATTTTTCATGTGGAAACCCAACTGGGAAAAACCACAGTGGGGATAAATACCCACAAGTTGCTTTTGAACTCTTTTGAAGTCCACTCTATTAGGAGCCTTGTCCGGTTAAAGACATTACAATAGGTTCTGCTAGGAACCGATCCTATTAGGGATCACCTAGTTAAGGGATGGCTATAATACCCGGTTAAGGGTTAAACCCGGTTAGGGTTACCTTGTTAGAGGATTTCAAGAACTCAATAGCTAAAGGATCTCCCTAGCTCTATAGCTTCTCAGAACTCATTAACCTTGAGTTACCTTGTTGAGGGATTTGAATCAAGTTGGTTAAGACTACCCTGTTAAGGGATTTTGTATAAGGCCCAGTTAAGGCTACCTTGTTAAGGGATTTCACAACTATTCAAGTGGTTAAAGATCAACAAGAGTTACAATGATCTGGTAATAGCACTCAATGCTAATGCAGATCCATTTTGGCTCCTCTTCTCCTTCTGCACATTCACTTTACAGGTATCTCTTCTCTCCTTTGGTCTAGCAAGAATCACATATCACTTCTCTTGGATACACACTCACAAATTTTTCTGAGAACCTTAGAAAGAAACACAACATCGACCTTATAGAAAATAGATAGGTCGGTAGCAAAAACCCTAAGCCCTAAACCTGTTAGGTTAAGCAATTCAAGCGGTTCAATCCTGACCATTGAATCATACTGCATTAATGCAACAATCTTGAATCAATCTCAAGACATTCTCCATCATCCATTATCCATCGATTACATGGTGGATGATAAGCCATCATGCATTATCACCGTTTGATAGACTTCACACATTCCCGAGGTAGATAGGAATAGTCTTCTTCATGCAAGATCCTTCACGTGCACAGAGCTTATGTGGCAACATGATCTGTTCTCCATTATACTGCTAACTCATCACACAAAGATCACTGATTGAGTCACATAGGCTTGAGGTACTCCAACCGAAAATCCTGAAGTGGAAACTACCTATCAACCGGTAGTCACACAATGCTTCCATGTGTCGGTTCCCATAACTACATGTTGGTTCATCTTGAACAAATATGCCACTTCACTTTGGCATATAAATCGGTTCATACATATGTCGGTTCTCTCTTCTCACTATCACTTGCCTATCACATGTGCCAGTTCACATTATGTCACATATTGACATCAATGACAACATACAATATCATTATGTCTTCATGCCAGTTCACATAATGCCAACAATCTCCCCCTTTGGCATTGATGGCAATATACAAAGATATCTTGTCCACTTCACATCTTCTCCCCCATTTGCTGTAGATATCTTTTTGCTTCTCTCCTTCTCCCCCTTTGACAACAATGCCAAAGTGGAGGCATAAGCATCTTTGTGCCAGTATGCTGCTCCCCCTGAGGTGTAGCATCCGTCAACACATCAATCAACAAAAATTTGACTTTGCAATACTTGACTGATGTGGAACAATTACTTTTAGTTCACCTCCTGAAGGGGCAATACCCCCAATTCACCTCTTAAATGCATAAATGTAGTCTTTGGGAGAGGCTTGGTGAATATGTCTGCTAACTACTCCTTACTGGAAACATGTTCCAATACAATCTCTTTATTCTAAACCTTTTCCCTCAAGAAATGATACTTAAGCTCAAAATGCTTGGTTCTAGAATGTAAAACTAGATTCTTTGAGATATTGATAGCACTTGTGTTATCACAGAATATACTTACCGGTTAAGATACAGGAATTTTGAAACCTTCCAGTACATGCTTCATCAAAATTGTCTAAGTGCAGTTCATGAAAGCTGCAACATACTCTACTTCCACTGTAGATTGAGAGATACAACTCTGCTTTTTACTCATCCATGAGACCAGTCTACCACCAAGAAAGAATGCACCACCGGTTGTGCTTTTCTGGTCATCCACATTACCTGCCCAATTAGCATCTGTGAACACTTTCAGATTGAAATCATTGTTGTATGGTTACCACAATCCATAGTCAACTGTTCCCTTCAGATACCTAAGAATCTGCTTGACTGCAATCAAGTGGGATTCTCTTGGACTTTTCTGGAACCTTGCAGTAATGCCAACTGCATGTGCAATATCCGGTCTGCTATGCACTACATAATGCAACTTACCAATCATTGATTGATATTCCTTCTCATCAACTAGTGCGGAATCATCCTCTTTTATCAATTTGCAACCGGTCACCATCTTTGTACCAACTTGTTTTCTATCTTCCATGCCAAAAGTCTTCAACACCTCTTTGACATATTTGGACTGAGTGATAAAGATTCCATCTTTCATCCGCTGGATATGCAGTCCAATGAAGAACTTAATCTCCCTTATGAGTGACATCTCAAACTCTTTCTTCATCTCATCAGAAAACTAATGACTCATCTTGTCATCTCCACCAAAGATAATGTCATCAACAAAAACCTCACAGATCAAGATCTGATCTCCTTCACACTTCAAGTAGATATTGTTATCTTCACTTGTTCTCTCAAATCCAATCTTCACAAGATGGGAATGTAGGTGCTCATACCATGCCCTAGGTGCTTGCTTTAGACCATATAAGGCTTTATGTAGCCTGCGCACCATATCACTATCTTCAGATAGGGAAAACCCATCTGGTTGCTCAATATACACCTCCTCTTCAAGTACACCATTTAGGAATGCAGATTTTACATCCATTTGATATACTTTGAACCCTTTAAAAGATGCATATGCAAGAAGCATACGAACTCCTTCCAATCTAGCTACAGGAGCAAAGGTTTCTCCATAGTCTTCTCCTTCTTCTTGAGCATATCCTTTGCACACCAATCTGGCTTTATTCTTAATCACTATGCCATCCTCATTCAGCTTGTTTCTGAACACCCATTTGGTGCCAATGACATTTTTATGCTCTGGTCTAGGTACCAAGGACCATGTACCATTTTTCTCTATCTGGTCAAGTTCCTCTTCTATTGCCTTGATCCAATCTTCATCTTTATGAGCCTCTTTGAATGATTTAGGCTCAAATTCAGAGATCAAACATGAGTTTTTTCTGATCTTTCTTCTTGTAAGGATTCCTACATCCTTATCTCCTATGATCTGCTTAGGATCATGATTTAACTTGACATACTGAGGAATGGTCTTGACTGGTTCTTCTTGCTTTTCCTCTTCATCCTCATCTTCATCAGTATCAGCATTCACTGGTTCAGGAACACTATTATTGGTACTTGGTTGACTAACAATCAGTTCCTAGAAGGTTGCAACCAGTTCATTTACAGCTTGCTCACTGCCGGTTTCCTCAGTTTTCTCAAAGGATTCATCAACTCTTACATTGATACTTTCCATAATTCTCCGAGTCCTATTATTATAACACTTGAAAGCTTTACTCTTGGTGGAATATCCTAGAAATATTCCCTCATCACATTTAGCTTCAAATTTGCCCTGATGTTCACTCCTCTTGATGTAACATTTGCTACCAAATACCCTAAAGTAGCTAACCATAGGTGTCTTACCGGTTCAATACTCATAAGGAGTTTTGTCCTTACCTTTCTTGATGAGTACCCAGTTCATAGTGTAGACTACAGTGCTCACCGCTTCTCTCCAAAAGGTGTGAGCTACCTTTCCTTGAATCAACATGGTTCTAGCTACTTCAACCACAGTCTGGTTATTTCTCTCTGCTAGGCCATTCTGTTGTGGAGTCCGGGGGGCAGACAGTTGCCTCTTGATGCCAAATTCTTCACAATACTTGTTGAATTCACCGGAAGTGAATTCCCCTCCATGATCAGTTCTGAGACACTTGATCCTTTTACCACTTTCCTTCTCCACTAATGCTCTGAAAGCTTTGAATTTCCCAAAAGCTTCAAACTTGTCTTTCAAGAATGTGACCCACATCATTCTTGAGTAGTCATCAGTGAGAATCATGAAGTACCTATCACCCTGCACACTTCTAGTTTTCATAGGACCACACAAGTCAGTATGCACAAGATCAAGCAAGTTGTTAGCAGTGAAAGATTTACCTTTAAAGGTTGAGGAAGACATTTTCCTCAATTGACATTCTCTACATAAGGTATTATCTGGTTTGCTTAGCATCGACAACCCTCTAACTACCTTGATCTTACTAGCCTTCACAATGTTATCAAAGTTTGCCTAGCAAAGTCTCCTATGCCATATCCAACTATCATCAAGCTTAGCCATAAGACATGTACTTATATTTACATTTAGATGAAATAGGTTACCTTTGGTCTGCATGCCGGTGGCCACCAATTTGCCATCTTTTCCTTTGATTCTGCAAACTCCATTCTTGAATTCTAGAGTGAGGCCACTATCATTTAGCTGGGCAACACTTAGAAGGTTGTGTCTGAGATCATCAACCTAGTACACATTGTCAGCAATACTCTTTCCATTCAGAGAGATGGACCCTTTGCCTTTGACCATGCATGGCGCATCATTGCCAAAGCAAACCACACCACCATCATACTCCTCTAGGGATAGAAACTTACTCCGGTCACCAATCATATGGTGAGAACAGCCACTATCAATGATCCACTCATTGGAATTATCAAACCGGGAGACAAGAGCCTTCTTGTCTGCCACATCTTCCTTTACAACAACAAACACAATGTCTTCATTCTTTTCATCTTCTGATTCCTCATATGTGACACCTTCATCAACTACTACAAAATAGTTTCTTTGGTTTCCTCCTTTGAATTTCCTGAACCTTTCTGGTTTGTCCTTGTTATCGCCATTAGGACAGTTTATAGCAATATGTCCTATCCGGTTACAAGAAAAACATTTCAAAGGTAGCTTACCTTTGTATTTACCGGTTCCTTTAGGAAGCTTCCTAGCAAGGAGAGCTTCAAATGCCATTAGAATCTCCTCATCATTCATTTCTCTACTTTGACTAGGTTCCCCACTAATGCTAGCCTCTTTTCCTTTTCTAGATGGTATAACAGAGGCTTTAAATGCTGATTCAGTCTTTTGAACACTACCAACAAAACTATTTAGCTCATAGGCTATTAACTTGGCTATAATGGAGTCCAAGGATACTTTAGACTTGTCTATTGATCTCAGCTCCTGAATAGCAACAACCCTTATTGCATACACCAGCAATAGGGATCTCAGGACTTTACTTACCATAGTGGAATCTTCTATTTTACCACCTGCACTCTTGATTTCTCCAACAACCATTTTGATTCTTATTCCATACTACTATATGGTCTCACCTTCAACCATCCGCATATCTTCAAACTTCCCTCTCAGGCTTTCTTCCTTAACCTGTTTTACATGTTCATTACCACCATAGATATTTTCAAGAGCATCCCATACCTCTTTGGGATTTTCCTTGTCCTGAACATCAATAAACTCAATGTCAGATAGACTACTAATGAGGGCTTCCATGACTTTCCCATTTTCTTGTATCTCTCTCTTTTGGTCATTGGTGAGAGTACCGGTACGGACAACATATACATTCTCAACATAACTCCAATGTTGAACACCCATGCTTCTGATGAATATCTTCATCCTGTCTTTCCATATACCAAAATTTTCCCTATTAAACTTTGGACCTTCCCTCTTCATCATTTGACTCGGATCTTTTCCTCAAGAAGTTAAGCTTACTACACAAAGGACCTAGAGAGCTTTGATACCAATTGATATCTCAATGATGAACCACTAGTACAAAACCAGTACTGAGAGGGGGGGTGAAGCAGTACAAACACAAATACAGTCCAAAACCAGTTTGACAGCAAATACTCCAAATGACTGGCAAATAGGGATACTGATCAAAATAGAGTGCAACCGGTAACATCCAGAATAGCTCAAACAATTATAAACTGGTCACTCACTAGGATTTCCTCTTAGCTCAATACTATAGTACCATTACACTCTCATGCATGAACAGGTAAACTAACATCAGAACTTCATAACAGGGAGTTCAATATGTTTTATAGATAGGCATAAAACATAGAACCATCATATGCTCAACAGGTAAAAACAAAGCATCACAAGATAAAAGCATTACACATGACACACATATTTTTCACGTGGAAACTAAACTGGGAAAAACCAAGATGGGGATAAATACCCACAAGTTTCTTTTGAACTCTTTTGAAGTCCACTCTGTTAGGAGCCTTGTCCGATTAAAGACATTACAATAGGTTCTGCTAGGAACTGATCCTGTTAGGGATCACCTGGTTAAGGGATGGCTATAATACCCAGTTAGGGTTACCTTGTTAGAGGATTTCAAGAACTCAATAGCTAAACGATCTCCCTAGCTCTATAGCTTCTCAGAATTCATTAACCTCGAGTTACCCTATTAAGGGATTTGAATCAAGCTGGTTAAGACTACCTTGTTAAGGGATTTTGCATCAAGCCCAGTTAAGGCCTCCCTGTTAAGAGATTTCACAACTATTGAAGTGGTTAAAGATCAACAGGAATTACAATGATCTGGTAACAACACTCAATGCTAATGCAGATCCATTTTGGCTCCTCTTCTCCTTCTGCACATTCACTTTGTAGGTATCTCTTCTCTCCTTTGGTCTAGCAAGAATCATGTATCACTTCTCTTGGATACACACTAACAACTTTTGCCAACAACCTTAGAAAGAAACACAACATTGACCTTATAGAAAATAGACAGGTCAGTAGCAAAAACCCTAAACCCTAAACCCTAAACCTGTTAGGTTAAGCAATTCAAGCGATTCAATCCTGATCGTTGAATCATACTGCATTAATGCAACAATCTTGAATCGATCTCAAGACATTCTCCATCATCAATTATCCACCGATTTCATGGCGGTTGATAACCCATCATGCATTATCACCATTTGATAGACTTCGCACATTCCCGAGGTAGATAGGAATAGTCTTCTTCATGCAAGATCCTTCACGTGCATAGAGCTTATGTGGCAACATGATCTGCTCTCCATTATACTGCTAACTCATCACACAAAGATCACCAATTGAGTCACACAGGCTTGAGGTACTCCAACCAAAAATCTTGAAGTGGAAAATACCTACCAATTGGTAGTCACACAATGCTTCCATGTGCCAGTTCCCATAACTACATGCCGATTCATCTTGAACAAATATGCCGCTTCACTTTGGCATATAAACTGGTTCATACATATGTCGGTTCTCTCTTCTCACCTATCACTCGCCTATCACATGTGCTATTTCACATCATGTCACATATTGACATCAATGACAACATACAATATCATTATGTCTTCATGCTGGTTCACATAATGCCAACAATTTCCCCTAAGGCTACGGTATTCAGAGTGGATACTTAGATGCTTGACCTCACTGGCTCCACCCTCGACACTCACTCTCAGGGCAGCCAAGCATCAGTCCCCAGGAAAACTCCCTGTGGCAAACTTTGTATCTCTATTAAGAACCATATGTGTGTGGGCCGCTACCAGAGGTCTGACCTCCTACCCCAACAACTAGAAGGATTTTGGCTTCTAAAACAAAAAGGTGCTAGTAAGGGCATCCTCTCATGTGGCCATACATGCAACACTTTCAGCTCTATAAATACAAAAGGCTCCTAGCCGGTAGGGGTTACGCCCTACAACTGATCAAATAAGTTTTATCAAATGGGTTTATGGGAGACATAGTGTCGATATGAACTAATCAGCACACATTATCCATAGTTTTCACCATGAATATAGTTATTTATAGTGGTTCGGGAGAGGATGGCTTTTCCCCACTACCACTTGGGTCGTTCTCTCCTCAGTAGTAGTCCTAATGACCACACAGGGAGACAGGCTCTAAAGATTAAACAAAAAGAGCCTATTGCTCAAGACACAAAAGAAAATGGTTCAATTTTAGTGCACCAATTGAAGTGTTCGCTAGTCTATGAAAACAAGGCACATAATAAAGATAAAAAACCCTTGCCAAGGTCCTACAACAAAGATTTATTAGTAGTTTGGATTGTTTCAAGTGATCACCCCTTCCTGCAAGCACACAAGTTAGGTCAGTTTTAGATCCAAAAGACTTTTGTGAAATAGGGGCCTTTGACAAAATTATTTTGCTTTCAAGACAAGCTGCACCAATTTCGTTAGTTAGATATGAAGATGTTAGCTCAAAATAAACTAGATCTAAAAATCCGAACGACGAAAAATTGAATCAAAGAAACCCAAAATGTAATAACTTCACACAGACGTGGTTTAGAAACACAAATGCTATATAACCTCTCAGACACACTTAGATCCGACATAGATGCAGTTCCAGAACATAGATGTGACTCTTGGACACAGACGCACCTGAAGGATTCACAGACGTGACTAGGGAACATAGACGCATTTCTCAGAATCTGCAAAAAAAATTAAATACTGTCAAGAATGCAGATGTGATTCCCGGTGTCACAGACGCGATAGAAAATCAAAAACATGATCCAAAAGCATACAGACATGAGAATATCAAAATATTGTCAGAAATGTCAGATCTGCAACTTCAAAACACAAATTCTGCAACAAAAAATGTCAAATGCAAAAGGGACAGGAGTCCCACTGGGCGTGCCAAAATGTATACGATAAAAAGTGGAAACAACAAGATTGAAAGACTAAATGAATTCAACCACAAAACCCTAGCCTAACAACAACAAAAATCCACCATAACATATGAAGATTACCTAAGACAATGTAGATCAAATGAAATCACAAAGATTATACCATCACATGTCCAATAGGGTTTGAATCTCCATTCTTCCTATCTCCATTGATCTTGCTTGATATATTTGCTCTTAGATTTTATGTGCACAAGAGCTCAACAAAGAACGGAAATGTGGTTGCAAGTAGGCTTGATTGCATATGCAAGTTCAAAAGCGTAGTGTAGTCAAGTAATCAAGTAGTTAGGGTTGATAATGAAGGAAGCATCTCCTTATATAGAAGACACTATATGAAATGGAGGGATAAGATTGAGAGGTGTAAAAGATAAATGGTCGGCTATGATTAAAGGGTAGGTAGAGAAAATATAAAAATAATGAGAGGGTAGGTAGTGTAGGAATTAAGAGATGAATGACATGTGTCATAAGTAGAAAAAGCTAATGAATTAATTAAATAAAGAAAGATTTATTTAATTAATAGAGGAAGTGAGATCAATTAAATAAATAAGATATTTATTTAATTTAGGAAAAATGATAATTTAAATAAATAAATTTATTTATTTAAATGAGAAATAAGGCTAGAAGAGGATAAATGAATTAATTAAATAAATAAAGATTTATTTAATTAATAGAAGAATTAGGCTAAAGTAATTAAATAAATAAAGATTTAATTAGACATGACAATTTTAGGTGTCTACAACTGGTAATTTTATTAAATTCATTTAAGTGCTCTGCTACAGATCCTCCCTCACTCATTTTCAAATTAAACAAACGCTTCATAAGAAATACCTTATTTGAAGCTGAGGGTTTCTCATACAACTTAGCCAATGTTGCCATCAAATCTATAGTCATTTTTGCTTCTGTTATATTGAATGCTACAGACGGTGTAAGGCACAATCGAATGGATCCCAGTGCCTTTCTATCTAAAATGTCCCACTCTTCATCTGACATTGTGGTCGTTTTCTTTGACTTTCCTCCCAATAGCCACCACAAATCCTTTTGATACAGGTAATCCTCCATCTGCATTTTCCATAACTGATAATTCTGGTTGTTAAACTTTTTGACCTTGAATTTGGAATCCTCCATTGCTCCCACTCAAATATGAAAGTCCTGCCAATTTACAGAAAACCTCGCTCTGATACCAATTGTTAGGGTTTCTAGCAGATGCGAAGCAAATATGAACTAACAATTATATGCAGATTTAAATACAAAAGATAAAGGAATAAAACAGGACACAGATAACACAAAGATTTAACGTGGTTCACCTAGAATGGGTTACATCCACCATACACAGTCGTCCAATCTTTCTTATTATCCAGCAAAACAATACATCAACTTTATAATGCCTTAAGCATCCTAGCCGCTTATAACATGCATTTTTAGGGCAACAAACAAAGTGGGCCTTTTTAGGGTTTTATTACAAAGTCGGTTTTCATCATCAAAAAATGACAAAAAAAAATTTCTCGGGGGTTGCCGCCCCTGAACCCTCACAGCGGGCTTCGCCCACTTTCCCAGGGCCCGGCCCAGCCCCGGACCCCGGCGAGGATACGTGCTGAGTGTATAGTACTTTGCTGATCAGTCGCCACATATCAAGACATATATACAAATATATAGTGATTATGTTGTTTTTCTTTTTCTTTTCTTTTGTCATTATTTGTTTGTTTACTTTTTGCTTTCTTTTGTATCTTTGTTTCTTTGCCCTTCTTGTATTTTTTTTTATAAAAGAATATGTATGTACACATACACATACACAGACACATACACATAAAATGTATTTATTTATTTATTTTTCTTTTTTGTTCACCTATTTATTTATTCATTTTTTATTTTTCTTTATTTTTTTTTCCTTTATATTGCCTTCTTTTGTCTTTTTTTCTTTGTTATTTTTTAGGTTCTTTTAATTTTCTACATTATTTCTCCTCTTTTTATCTTTTACGACTTAATTTTATTACTTTTCTTTCTTTCTTTTTCTTTAGTCTTTTTTTATCTCTATCCTCCTCATTCCTGGTGTATCTCCCCATAACCTCCCCCTTCAAATACCCCCTTAAGTGAGCCTCTGTTTAGAATTTATTATTTTTACATCTCTTAAAAATCTCTCCCATCTTGATGATGGATCATAGAGGGTGATCCGAAATATTGATGCAAAAAAGATACACACAACCAAATCTAGAAACAAATCAATGATATCAGTTATGGATTGTTGAAATTTGATAAAATTAATTGATGAATCTACTGAGACTGAGAATTATTTTATCTTAACATTTTCAGACGTAGGAAAAATCATCGAAGGTAAGGAGCTTTGGAATCATTTGGTATCTTGCAACAACATACCTCTAAAATAAAACCAAAGTGTGACCAGTCCCCAAAGAAAAGAAGAGGTAGGAAATATTTAGAAACACTTAGATCTTTGGATGGGGAAGAATGGAATCAATTAAAAATATTAGATCTTTGGAGAAAAGATAAAGGGCCTTCCCTTTTCCCCTAATAATGAAGATAATCTCTTGGAATGTAAGGGACTGAATTACCCCTTAAAATAACGTATAATTAGAAGATATATAAAGAGGACCAAGACCGAGGTGGTCTTATTGTAGGAGACCAAATTAGACAAAGAACATATCTCCTCTTTTACAAAAAAATTGGGTTACTAGGAGGTGGTTTCAGTGGAAGCCATAGGTGTTGTGGGAGAAATGGATCTTCTATAGAACCCAAGGAAAATATCTTTTCAGATTCTCTCCTCGGATAAAAATTGGATAAATAGAAATATTTCCAACTGTCAGGAGAGCATTAGCATAAATATCTTCAACATATATGACCCTATCCAAAACAATTTGAAATTAGCCTTATGGGAGATGGAGATAGAAAATATTATGAATAATTGCCCTCAATAGGTTGTGGTGATTGGCAGAGATTTTAATGCAATTCTTCACCTTTTAGAAAAGTTTGGTGGCATATAGAGGGAATCTCAGTACCAAAAAGATGTCAGCTATTGGGTAAATAGAAACAACCTACTGAATATTGAGACAAAAAATGGTGTCCTCACTTGGAAGAACAGAAGATTGGGCTTTGGCTATATAGCAGAGAAACTTGACACATTTTTCAAGAAAAACTCATAGTTGAAAACTAATTGGACCTCTTGAATTCATAAGTCTTAACCAGGGATGGATCAAATTAGATTCCTCAAGGAGAAGGATCTTCTACAAAGGTATGAATAAATCCTAGCAAAAGAAGAGATATTTTGGAGGCAAAAATCAAGAGATGTCTGGCTTAAAGAAGGGCTATCAACAAAATTTTGAGGATAGAGGATGATAAAGGAGTCAAGATAGAGGATCCAGAGGAAATCTCACAAAAATTAGTTGCTTTTTTTTTTAAGAAACTTTAAATAATTGGGAGGGTTTGAATCTAGGTCCTCAAGGAGAGTTTTTGAGTAATATCCCAAAGATTTTAACAGACTGAGACAACTCAAAGCTTAACAAAAGGATATCATTTTAGGAAGTAGAGAAAGATATTAATCAAATGCATTTAGACAAATCTCCAGGGCTAGATGGATTCCCTCCATGTTTCTTCCAGAGATGCTAGTTGATCATAGGACTGGAGCGTACATATGCATTAGAAGTAGCAAGAAACTCACATAGATTTTTGAAGGAAATCAATAATACTTTCATAGATTTAATTCCAAAAAAGGATAAGACTTTAAAATTTGGAGATTTCAGACCCATTTCCTTGTGTAACACCCTTTACAAGATCTTTTAAATTTTTTGAGCAAATAGAGTAAAGGAATTTCTTCCTAAAATCATTTTAGAGGAACAAATTGGGTTTGTTCTAGGGAGATCAATTTTGGAAGGAGTTATTATAGCTCAGGAAGCCATTCACTCCTCACAAGTGAATAAAAATCTTAGTATGCTGATAAAGTTGGACATCAACAAGGCTTATGACAAAGTGGATTGGAGATTTTTACGCAAATGTTGGAAGCTTTTAGTTTTTCTAAAAGTTGGATTAACCTAATCTTCTATTGTATTTCAACTCCTTGAGTTTCAATGCTCATTAATGGATCCGCAAATGGTTTCTTTGAATCTTCATGAGGGTTAAGTAATGGAGATCCAATTTCTCCCTTCCTCTTCATCATCTTAGCTGAATCACTGGGTAGGGATTTCTCAAGAGTGCAACAAGCAGGTAGGATCTTAGGGATCAAGACAGAAAATGTCATGGAGATAGTCACTCATTAGCAATTTATAGATGATACAATGTTGTTTGGAAAAGAAACAAAGAGAGAAGAAATCAATTTTAAGTTGATTTTAAGGGCCTATGCTATTGCATCAGGTCAGGTGATAAACAAAGAGAAATTAGAAATATTCTTCTTCAATGTTAAAAAAGAAATTTAACCCTAGATCCTTGCTCATCTCAACTTCAAAAAGGGAAGTTGCTTGCATTTATCTTGGTCTTCCTATAGATAAAGGTATCAAATCCACAAATGTTTGGGATCCACTAGGTCAAAAGATGGACACAAAAATTAACTCATGGAAATATAAATGGCTCTCATGGGCAGGTAGAATAATCATGTTGAAAATTATCCTTTCAACCATTCCAATATACCTAATGTCATGCTTATCATTGTCAATTGGAGCTAATAACAATCTTGTCAAGAAAATGAGATCTTTATTTTGACAAGGGGTGGCTGTAAAAAGAAAATGGTCATGGTTATGATAGCATGGGATAAAATTTATAGACCCAAAAATCTAGGTGGGGTAGGCCCGAGGAATCAACTTTGAGCAAAATAAAGCTCTCGGAGTAAAAATCTCCTAGAAAATTTATAGTGATACTAGTAGGAAATGGGTTAGGATCCTGAAAGGAAAATACTTGGAAGATATGATCCCAAAAGGAATATTTCAAACAATCAATCCTCCAAAAGGTTCAAGAGTGTAGAACTTCATTCTAAGTTGCAAAAATATGATCTTCGAAAAGCTCTCCTAGAATGTTAGAGAAGGGAGTAAAGTGAAGTTTTGGTCAGACTCTTGGGGTGGATATCCAATTCTAGTCTCAGTTCTGGGTCCTTCCATCCTAATAGGTATTTCAGAAAATAGTTGGGGTGTTCATCTTAAAAATTATATTGTTAAGGACAACAAAAATTTAGCTCTAAGATGGAAATGGAAAGACTTTGACAAATTACAAGCTAATAAGGAGGAAACCTCAACTCTTAAGGATACCCTCAAGCAGAGATCTTTAACTTTTAATGAAGGATTGGATTCCTTTATTTGACTTGAAAAAAATTTAGGTATTTATAACTCAAAAGATGGTTATAAAACCATTGTTGAAAATTAGAAGTTTGAGAAAACCGAGATCCTTGTTTCTTTATGTTTGGATAAAAGTTGCCTCCCAAAAGCAGGTTTTTTTACATGGGCATCTCTTAAAGGTAGAATTTTAACAACAGAGTGGTTCGAAAAAATTGGTTTTGTAGGGCCCTCAAAATGCATCCTTTGTGAGAAAGAGGAAGAATCCATTAATCATATTCTCCTTTCATGACCCTCTGTAGCTAGGTGCTAGCAATGGCTATGTGCCAAATTAGGTTGGCTAATTGCTCTCCCAAATGATATTTTGAGTGTTTTTAAGAGTTGGCCAAAACTTCATTCTTCAAGCCTCATCCATTCCTTATGGATTTATTCAACCTTAATAATTGTTTGGGAACTATGGAAGGAAAGGAATAGAAGAGTATTTAGAGGGGAAAAAATCTCATGGGAAAGGATGATTAATAGACCAAAAGCAACAATAGTGAAAGTAATTAATAGTGGTCTCCCCAAACTTCAAGGGAAAAACTCTCAAATTTCTTGGTGGGATAGTAAGATGATTTCAAACTGGCCTAGGCTAAAGATCCCCTCATTTGTAGGGTTGGGGGGGGATACTTCCAATCAAAGAAAGGAAATTGTATGGATTCCTCTGATAGCAGGCTAGTTTAAACTTAATTTTGATGGTGCTTCTAGATGCAATCCAGGTATTTCTGGGGTTGGGTGTATCATTCATTCCTCAGATGGTATAATCTTAGCTAAATTATCCATACTATTACCAATTGAAATTAATAATGTGGCAGAGATTTAAGAAGTCATAGAGGGTCTTTCGTTATACAAAGAATTAGGATTAAAAAAGATTCAAATACAAGGATATTATGCAATAATAATTAATGCTCTAAGGTCTGTCCCGACCCCAAACTAGAAACTCAATGCATTTCTTGTTGGAAATTGACACTCTATTGGTTGGTTTCACTATGTTGTCATTGATGGCAATATGATTTTGGGTTCCAGATTCATATGGTGTACCAGTAGGCACTTCATAGATTCTACACCAACATCGATACCGACATGATAGAAAGATTTCATTGGTCATCAACAATGCAGGCTGACATGGTATAGTAAGGGTTATTGGTATTGGAGGTTGACTTATCTTGGATCCAACATCAACAACTTGTTTTAATGTTTATATCTTTATGTTATCTGGCCGACATGTAATCTGATATTGTGTATATCTTTGTAAGCCTACATAAGGCATAAATTTGTATAGGGTATATAGGTCAGTTAAGATTAGATCATTTTAGATATAGACATGATGATGGATATATGGATGTAATGTAATGCAAAATTACTTAGAGAGATTATGTATGCGAGGAATTTATTGTAAGGGTTATTCTAGTAAAGGGGTTTAGGGTTTCAGTCGAAACAAATAGAGCTTAAACTGAAACCGTATTTTGGCATAGAAGATGCTATCTTAGCAGTTCAGATTTCTCCAGATTGTTGTCTAAAATTTTATGTAGTCAGCGAGGCTCCTATTGTGATTGAGCGATGTTCTCCCTGCAAGTGCAGGCCCATCATATATTGTAATATCTCTTCATATGGCCAATGAATTGATATTGTGGGTCACAAATCCCACCATGGTTTTTCCTCATTGAGGTTTTCCATGTATAAATCTGTGTGTTATGGTTGTCATTTATGTGTTTGGCTTATTGGTTTCTTTACTTCTTTCAATTCTATTTATACTGGTATACTAGTTGGTGAATGAATGTTTTGTTAAGGCTAAAATCTACCATTCTGGTATAAAACCGATTCACCCCCCTCTCAATGTTATTGGTTTCTAACAATTGGTTTCAGAGCCTTGTGCCTCGAAGGAAGTTTAACAACTTGAGGAAGATCCTAAAACCAAAATCATTGAATATAGCTTTGGAGAAGCAACTTGAGATGGCACTTGAAGATTATGATGCTGAAAGATTGAAGAACTTAGAGCTACAAGATGAGTTGAATTCTACTAGGGATTTCATTCTTGTACTACAAGAGAGGCTATCATCTGTTCAGGCTAGGAGGAAGGAACTTTTGCAAAATCAAGATGATGAAGAGAAAAATGCACTTAAGGAACAATGTCAGAAATTGAGTCAGGAGAACATGGTTTTGAAGAATGAAATGCAAGTTATAACTATGGAAATGTCTAAGGAGATTGAGGATAGAAAGAAAAAGGAATAAAATCTTGATGTATGCCTGAAGACCAAGTTTGAAGAATGTGGTAGGTTGGTTCATGAAAATGATATGTTGAGAACTGATTTGGTACAATCCCAGAGCAATGAGCAAGAGATTGAGAGACAAATGAAAATACTAAGAGAAGATTTAATTGCTGCAAGTGAGTACAAAGAAAAATTCAAGATCAGTTCAACATAGCTTGATGAGTTATTAAAGAGACAAAGGTGAATTGGAGATTCTAGTGGACATGGATTTGAGCAAGGATAGAGTTCTAGTACTGCTAATGAAGATCAAAACCATAAGGCACCGGTAAGACAATTCAATGCTTATAAATTCAATGGTAGATGTTTTGTTCATAATAGATTTGCTCACATGGCTAGGCAATGTAGAAATAGAGCAAATCAGAACCTTGATTCTACTCTCGGTAAATGTTCTAAGTGTAATAAAATTGGTCATAAGACAAAAGATTGCAGAATGAATGTTAAATGATATGCTTGTGAAAAATTTGGATATATGGCTAATCAGTGCAAGTCGAGCAATTTCACCGGTTTTAGCAAAGCAATTCAAAAGAACAATGTTACATGTTATGCATGTAATGAGGTTGGACATATTGCTAAGTTTTGTACAAGCAGAAATCCACCAGTTATTAATGGAGGATCAAATGAAAAAGGAAAAGAGAAGGTTAGTGAAATCCGACATGATCACACCTAGAGATGGGTTAGGAAGATTGAAGAATAGTCATCAGATGTGAATGTCCCGATTACCTATCCGGCAAAAGAGGTTGCTCCTGCATCGGTAGTGAGCTCATCTGGTAACTAAGGAAGATGCCTTAGGGGTAGGCAAAATTCATGTAGATGCTGCATATGCCCCAGGAAGAGGTTCTAGAAGATGTTCCAGATATTGGAGAGGATTATTTGGCATGGATTTGTTTTGAGCAAGATCTGATATCTTTCACTGGCAATCATTTATGTCAATGAAAGATTAGGGTTTTTATCGAAGGATAAAAGGTTGAATACACTTCATTGTTAATCACCCTGCATTCAGAGTGATTTCAAAGCAATTCAAAGTGACTATGTTCTATCAGAGGCTATTCAAAGGTAATCAGATTTCTTCTTGAGTGATTTCACTAGCATTTGGAAGAACTTGTTGAAGGTTTTCACCAAGAGCAATCTAAAGATATTTTTATTGAAACATGGAAGCGGGATCATCTTATGTTCCTATTTTTATTACAAATCCAACTATAGTGGAGGTTAAGGACCACCTCAGGCCTTTCAAGTGGTATCCACATGTGGCTACCAAGGAAGATTCGGTTGGAGCATTTTCTCATGTTCTGGAAGGAGTGGTGTATGTAGATGTTAGGGCATACATTCACTATCATATAGAGGACTTAGGAACTTCAAAGATCAAGGGGATGTATATGAATGAACTAATGGGAGAATCTGAAAAGATTGAACCGACATATCAACACATTGAAGATCTAGGGTTTACATATATTCTAGATATTCTAAAGTTTGAGGATGAAATAATCAGATATGTACTAAGAAGAGTACATGGGGAATTCATATGGCTTGTCAGACCTTACAAAATCACTAAGGAAGCCATCCGGGAAATTACTGGTTTGCCATCGATAGGGAAACATCTAGATAAGAAAGTATCAAATGACTTCGTGAGGCAAATCACCAACACCACATCTGACAAGAGATCGATGAAAGTGAGCACTATCACCAACACTGACATCAAGTTTGGCAAAATGGTTATAGGATACAAGATAACTCAGTCAAACCGACTGAATTTTGTTTCCAGTTCATGTATTTTGGTTGCATATAAGATGAGAGAAAATGTAAAGTTAGATCTTTGTAGTTGGATGCTTGAAGAATTATTGATCAACTTAGGAAAGACTAATGGTGAGAAGAAGGGCACCTTTTGGTATAGAAATTTGTTAGTCTTCTTGATATTATACTTTCTGAATGATACACCCAGTTCTAGTAGGAAGCAATGGGCTTTTGACATCCCGGTAGAAAGACATTTAAAATAATCAATTTCTGCATTAGGAAGTCAAAGAGATGATAAGATATGGGGTTATTTCAAGGCTTCTAAAAAATCTATGAGGTCTAGGATAAGAATACTTGAGCATATAGTAGAGAAATACTCTATCAACATATGTTTCATGGTTAAGAAGGATGCAACTCTCATGGAGGAAGTCAAGCACCGAAAGATTTGGATTGAGGAAACAGGCTATGAGGTAGATGCATTAATCCTTGATGCCTATGCAAAAATTCTGAGTGATGCAGAAATTGATGAGGCAAAGAAGCCTTGTGGAACTGCACAACGATAAGATTCTAGAGGTTGAAACAGAGTTCAACCGGAAGAGAAGGGACAAACAAGAAGAAAAAGAAAGCAAATTTGAATAGGAGGTCTCAAAGGACATAAAGGCACTTATTGATGCTGTCTCGGAGAAAGGGAGAAAGAGGAAGGATCTGGTAGTTCATATTGAACCTATTATTGTAGATTCTGAATTAGAGGATGACACCATTAGCCTTCAAGAGGGTTGTTAGGAAGAAACCAGAAGAACCTAAGGTAGAAGAAAAGAAGCAACCGGTTAGAAAGGTCACAATCAAGTTACTGTCTTAGAAGCAAGCACCTAAGGCTACACCTACAACTACATCTGGTACTATCAAGAAGAGGAAGAAGAGTGACATTGATTTGACACTTGAAATTGGTAATGTAACTAACATACCACCTAAAACTTGTGGAGAGATTGTAGATGAAATAACTAAAGATGGCATGCTGAAGACTGTTAAGTTTTATTATGACAAATTAGAGGTTGATGAACAAAGAGAGGTAGAGGAAGTAGTCCTATTATACTTAGATATTTACAAGAAAGCCTTAATAGAGATAGAAAATCAAATACTGATCGAGTTATATAACATGTTAGATGCTAGAAGGTTTTCTGCTATGCAAGAAGATAAACACATTAAAATTCAAGAAATTTTAGCTATTTATGTTAGCATAACTCCAAATGAAATGGATAAGACAACTGAAGTTGCAGATAGAAAGGTTTTCAATAGAAAACATAGGATAACTAGCTTGATGCTAGGGAGAATGAATGAAGTAATAAAGGAAACTTAGAAAGCTTGGATTAGATTTTTGGGAGAACATAGAGGATTATTTACTTCATCGGAGACAAAGATAGATACTGTAGATATACTAGTTGAAGGGAAAGGAAAAGGGATTATGGGTACTCCACCCTCAGTTTTGAAAAATACCAAGATAGTGGAAATTGAGCCACCAGTAAATACAAATGTACAAAAAAATACTGAAACACCGGTTAATACTGAGAATATTGTACATGATAATAACATTGAGGACAATTGTCCTCCGGAAACTAATGTATAGGTTGAGGATACTGTTTCTAGAGAGGAACTGACTATTACATAGACTGCACCAAGTGGCGAAGCCACCGGTGCAAGTGAGGAGGTAATAAAGGATAAATCATTAGAGAAAATAGGGGAATCTGGTAGGGAACCATTTGTTGGCCCATCATTATTGACAATTGAAACTTCTCAAGTAGAAAAGAAAACCATCACAGAGATGAGTCCCAGAGAACTAATGATGATGGCTGCTCAAAAACTGATGAAGGAGGGAACTACAGACAAGGGGATTATAGATAAATTAATTAGTGTTCTACACAGATTGGTCCTAGAATGTAAGATTGAAAATGAAGCAAGCCCTTTTGACAAGCTTAAGGTAATCACTAAGCACATATAAAAAGACTTTCAATCCTTACAACAAATCTCTAACCGACAAGCACTTAAAAGATTCACTTAGACTAAGAGAGTCGCTTTTGATTTGATCATTGAGACATAGAAGAAAAAGATAGAGGAGAAGTTAATTCTAATTGAAAATTCTTTGAAACAATGTACAAAAATATATAGGGTATGTTGCAATACTGATATACTTACAACAAATGTATAGAAAAAGATAAAAGAGTTATAGGAGAAAATTGCTAGCATTGCTAACTCTTTTTATGGATTAATTTCATTGACAACATCAATTGATGGTCAAATTTTGACTTTGGAGAACCAAATTTCTTCTCTTGAAAAGGAAAGAGATAAAATCATTCGGAGAGCCAGAAGTCTGAGAGGTTTAGTGAGTCCAAGATTGGATTCACTCTGTGTACATAAGAAGGAATGCATGGATATGTTGGGAAATACCACATTGGCAGAGGTGAATGAGAAATAATCTTTTGCATATTTATTGAGTGGACTTGTATCTATCTTTGGCACTTTCAAAACCAGCTGGGATAATTATGTGGAATTATTGGAGAAATCTTATCCGAAAATCTTGGAACCGGTCAAGCTCCAGTAAGACATTTTTGGAGGTATTCAGTGTACAGTACTTATTCTTTGACATTCTTTTTTTGGACATTGATGTCAAAGGGGGAGTAGTATAGATGTGAAAAAGGATAAAAGGGTTGCATACATTAGGGGGAGTTACAAATTTTTTAGAATTTTGGAGATATGGAGTATTTTGCATATTCAGCTCAAGGGAGCAGGGCAGGATGAAACTGACAAATGAAACCATGACCATTTTTCACATGATTGTTGCCATCAATTCCAAAGGGGGAGATTGTTGGCAATTGACACTCTATTGTTTGGTTTCACTATGTTTTCATTGATGGCAACATGATTTTGGGTTCCGGCTTCATTTGGTGTATCGACAGACACTTCACAGATTCTACACTAGCACTGGCACCGATAGAACATAAATATTTCTTTGGTCACTGACAATGCAGGTTGACATGGTATAGTAAAGGTTATCAGTATTGGAGGCCGACTAATTATCTTGGATCCAACATCGACAACTGGTTTTAATGTTTATATCTTTATGTTATCTGATCGACATGTAATTTGATATTGTGTATATCTTTGTAAGTTGACATAAGGCATAAATTTGTATAGGGTATATATGTCAGTTAATATTAGATCATTTTAGATATAGACATGGTGATGGATATATGGATGTAATGTAATGTGAAATTACTCAAAGAGATTATGTATGTGAGGAATTTATACTAAGGGTTATTCTGGTAAAGGGGTTTAGGGTTTCAAATGGAACAAACAAAGCTTAAACCAGAATTGTATTCTGGCATAGAAGATGCTATCTTAGCAGTTCACATTTCTTCAGATTGTTGTTTGGAATTTTATGTAGTCAGTGAGGCTCCTATTGTGATTGAGCAGTGTGCTCTAGGTTGTAAGCCTTCTTGCAAGAGCAGGCCCATCATATATTGTAATATCTCTTCATATGGCCAGTGGATTGATATTGTGGGTCACAAATCCCACCATTTTTTTTCCTCATTGAGGTTTTCCACATATAAATATGTGTGTTATGTTTCTCATTTATGTGTTTGGCTTATTGGTTGCATTACTTCCTTCAATTCTATTTATACTGGTATACCGGTTGGTGAATGAATGTTTTGTTAAGGATACAATCTACTATTCTGGTATAACATTGATTCACCCCCCCTCTCAATGTTATTGGTTTCCAACATTTCTAAGAAGAGGTATCAACCTTCTCAAGGTCTTTGAAGCATAAACTATTAATCACATCTTCAAAGAAGTCAATATATTGGCGGATTATTTGACAAATAGAGGAGTAGATGGATTTTCTGAAAAGCATATAAAATACAATGAAGGCAAAAGTCATTGAGGATGACATAAAAAATACATTATTTTGAATTTCAATTTTTTGTATTCAAATTCTAACGACCTTTTTTTGTTATAATTCCCTTTGCTCTTAACCATGGAAAGATTGAAGCATTTTAGTACAGGAATATGCTTCTTCCCATTAATATTTTGAAAATATTGAAGCATCTAATTCCTCCATAGAATATTTATTGGCATAGGTTGGTTAGAAATTCAAAGCTTATTTGTGACAAATTGTATTTAAAAAGTATAATGGGTTCCATTCGAATAAGGCCTTCTTTATCTAGTCATCAATCTTAGGTGACCGACTATTAAGGGTTGATTAATTTATCCTAAAGCTAGAAATTTTGAATTAGGATATGCATTTATTCTGCGGTGGGTGGATCTCTCCACTTGTGTAAATTTTTTCCTTGGCAAGTAGTCCCTTTTCTTGGCTATCTTTTATGTCCTTTCACCTCTTCCTTTCTTGCTGAAGCCAAATTGATAGCTACTCTCTTCGCTAGTTATGTTTAGTCTATTTAGAGTGGATTTTTAGTTCTCTAGTTGAGGATAGTGGTAGTTAATTGTCAAAATGTTAGCTAAACTGACAAGTTTTTTTGGCCAATAAAGATGGCAAAGTTCTCTTTTCAAGAATTAGTAATAATTTGATTTGATAGATGGAGTAAAGGGCGCCCTTTCACTCAGTTTAAAGAATCCTGTGTCTTCAAAAAGCTTCATTTCATTCTTTCCATCACTCTTTTTCCCTCTTTCTATTTTTTCTCGTGGTTGATTCTCTCTTCTGGTTTTTTTTTAATTGCAGATCAGGTCTAGGTACCAAGGGAATAGATTCTCCTATTTGTTTGAAATCCTCTAAAAGGTAAATGGCCTTTTTAGGACAAATCAGTGAGAAAATAATGCAATAGGTTCTACTGGACTACCATTTCACCATCTCTAGGGTGGTTAAATTGATTTTGGGTGATCTTTTCTTGAGAATCAACCATAAATATAGAATGAATACTGAATCCCAATGGTGTTTCTTGCAACCCTACTCCATTTCGGCCTTTTAAAGAGAAAATATGAGATTCTCTATAGGAATGTCTTCAAATTTGACCTCATGGGGCGTCTAGACCAAGTCCTTTGGAACATTGATAATGAATTAACAATTCCATTTCCAATTGACTTTGAGTCACTTTCAAGAATGGTAAAAAACCTCCTAGGTTCCCTATTTTATATATTGAGGAAAAGTGGGATTTCAATTACAAAAGGTTCACCATCGAGAATAAAGCAATTTTCTTATGGGCCCTCTTCAAGCAGACTAAAATTGATAGAGAAAAATGGATAGAAAATTTCCTTGATTATCATGGGCTCTTAGAGTTCACTTCAGAGGAGAAAATAAAGGTTTGGGTAGATGAGCTTAGTGAAATCTAGGTTAACAGTGGACTTGAACTAGACTAAATGGTTGAATGCTTCCCTAAGTCAGAGCAGTTTGATTGGGAAAGATGCATTCCAACTATCCTAATTATTAGTCTTGCGAATGATCTAGTAATCACTCCAGGTTCCCCATCCTTGGCTGGATAATCTCTTTAGCAACATTTTTAGTTTTTTGTTTTGCTCCTTTTGATAGCTCGTCTAGTTAGATCAAATAATTTTTTCTAGCTCTTGAACTTCTGAGCTTCTGGCTTTGCACAATATTATTTTTGATCATTTTGTAATTATTTTTTGTTATTGCATTGGACATACGAACTTCAACTATTTTATATTCTATGTATATCTTGCTAATTTTAATATATTATTCTACCGGCTAATGCCCTTTACTGATAACAAAAAAAAAAGATTCATAGTACATAAGCTAATGTCAAAATAATGCCCTCTTTCCTTTTGTAATATGATAAAAAAGAAATGAATTTTCTTTCAAGATTAACGAAGCATTTAAATGGTTGGGTTCATTAGTCGATGGGTATAAGCCTTGGTCCTCCTTTAGAAGTCTTTGTTTATTTGGGACGTAGACGATTTCTTTAAATTAAAGTTTGTTTAAACTTATTATAAATGATAATTAAAGGATGAATATTGTTGATTTTATAAAAATACTATTTAAATTTTCTTACAAAAATATAGATTGAAAGTTATCTTTACAAGAATGTAAAAACATGTAGAAGATGCAATGTTCAAAATTATAATAAATATTTTTTAAGTTTATAATTTAAATAAAATGATCTAAGTTAAATCTCTCCTCAAGCTTATGGAGAAACAATCATGATCTTACATAAATATAGTATATGGAGTGACTCATAAAGAAAAATTAACGAGGATTGAATTGAATTTGATGAATAAGAGTTCATATTGTAGACACCTAAAATTGTCCTATCTAATTAAATAAATATTTTTATTTATTTAATTATTTTAGCCTAATTCTTCTATTGATTAAATAAACATTTATTTATTTAATTAATTCATTTACCCTCTTCTAACCTTATTTCTCATTTAAATTAATACATTTATTTATTTAAATTATCCTTCACCTAAATTAAATAAATACTTTTATTTATTTAATCGATCCCACTTCCTCTATTAATTAAATAAATCTTTATTTAATTAATTAATTCATTATCCTTTTCTACCCATGACACATGTCATTCATCTCTTAATTCTTACACTACCTACCCTCTCATTATTTTCTTATTTCCTCTACCTACCCTTTAATCCTAGCCGACCATTTATCTTTTACACCTCTTAATATTATCCCTCCATTTCTTATAGTGTCTTCTATATAAGGAGATACTTCCTTCATTATCAATCCTCCTAGATTAGCATTCAAACTTTCATATGCGATCAAGCCTACTTACAACCACACTTCCATTCTTTCTTGAGCTCTTGTGCACACATAAAATCTGATAGAAAACATATCAAGAAAGATCAATGGAGACAGGAAGAATGGAGATTCAAACCCTATTGGACATGTGATGGTATAATCTTTGTGATTTTGTTGATTTGCATTGTCTTAGGTAATCTTCATATGTTATGGTGGATCTTTGTTGTTGTTGTTGGGCTAGGGTTTTATGGTTGAATCTATTTAGTCTTTCAATATTGTTGTTTCTATTTTTACCATAAATATTTTGACACGCCCGATGGGACTCTTGTCCTTTTTGCACTTAACATCTTGGTTGTAGATTTTATGCTTTTGAAGTTGCAGATCTGACATTTCTGACAATATTTCAACATTTTCACGTCTGCACATACTGGAACTGCATTTTTTTCCTTTTTGCCGCGTCTGTGACCTATGGAATTGCATTTGCCTCCTCAACATCATTTTACATTTTTTAGATTGCAAATCCTCGTATGTGTTCACGAATCATGTTTATGCATCTTTTAACCATGTATGTGTTGGAGATCCATGTTTTTGTTGCTGAAACATGTCTGTGAGGGTTGAAGGCACGTCTGTGTCTTGTAACCATTTCTACGTGAGATACAATCACATTTGTGTCTTTGATTTTGCAATTTTTGGTTTTTGTTCCAGTTTTTAGGGCTTTATTTCATCATTTTGATTTCAGATCTAGCTTATTCGGTCTAACATCTTGTGATCTAGCTAACAAATTGGTGCAACTTATCCTTGAAGAAACACGTCTTGTCGAAGGCTCCCTTTTTCACAAAGTCTACTGGATCTAAAATTTACCTAACTTATGTGCTTGCAGGAGGGGTATTATTGCAAAACTACTAACAAATATTTGTTGCAGAAAATTGGTAAGGGTTTTTGATCTATATTGTGTGCCTTGTTTTCATATATTACCAAATACTTCAATTGGTGCACTAAAATTGAACCAGTGTCTTTTGTGTCTTGAGAAATAGGCTCTTTTTTGTTTAATCTGTAGAGGGCCCGTCTCCTCTTGTGATCATTAGGACTACTAGTGAGGAGAGAGCGACCCAAGTGGTAGTGAGGAAAATCCATCTCTTATGAACCACTATAAATAATTGTATCCATCATGAAAGCCCCCACTATCATCTCCATCACCTCCACCATCACCCTCTATCAACTCCCCTGGATCCGTCAACCGTGGAAATGGATGCTCTGCCCAATATGCACTGTACTCTGCATCCATCCCTGCATTCTCCACATCTTCCCAAATATCCCAAGGCATCAAAACCATCTCCTGCATCTATGTCACTGCCTGATCATAAGACAATAACGGACCCAAATGAGCCTAATCCCTCACCGTTCGTGCATACATCCCAGAGCCCCATGGAATCTGCTGTATCCTACCAAACTGCCTGCACACTCTATCAATCAATTGTTTCTCAATCACATATGGTGTTCGACCAATTAGATACCTACTCTGAAATACATATGGTAGCTCCATTGCATCATCCTCCCACTCCTGACAGTCTCGGTAAGGCCTCCATACTACACTCTCTACCTCATTGACCACTGGACGCTAATACTCCAACCTCCCAATCCGTGGATAGGAAGTAATCATATCATACAGATACACATAACTATGCCAATGTCCCCTACCTCTAAAGTGTATCATCCATTTCATCGAAAGATGCTCATATGCCCATACCTATAGTAATGTCACTTTGCATCCCAATCCTGTTGATCCATGATACACAAACTGATGTAGCTCATAATACAAGTGTGCTAGTAGACACGAATACCATGCAAACCTGGTGTGCTCCATTACCAATTTCTCCAGTGTCCTCCCCCATCCCACAACCAACCCTCGTGTCGCCCTATTTGGACATAGGAACCTGCTGATCACTCCTGGTAGCACCACTGGTAGTGCCAATCCTATAGCTATCATAGTATCCCAAGCCACATCTCCTGCCCTCATCTCCAGTCCTAGATCCTTAAACACTCATCGCAGTGCATCCCTATCTCCCTCTTAATTGTAAGTAACTAACTCCCCAATGACCGGTATCCTCAATATCCTATATACATCCTCTAAGGTGACTGCCATCTCACCCATCGAAAAATGAAATGTACATGTCTCTGAGTGCCATCTCTCATCTAATGCAATCAATAATCCCATGTTTGCCCAAAAATTAGGCACATACATAATATATCACAAGCCCATAGCCTCCACTTCTACTCTATCCTCAAATGTCAGCTCTACTTGCAAACTCTGAGTCGAAGGGAATCTCTCCCGTGACTCCAACATCAGTAGGTCCTCCCATAGTCAAGCAAATCAAGTGTGTAAATCCTAGTGGTACTCCCTATTCATCACAAAGTGCTTCTTTTTATCCTAGTGCTTATATCTATCATATGGCACTCTATCCTAGTGGTACTCCCTATTCATCACAAAGTGCTTCTTTTTATCTTAGAGCTTATATCTATCATATGGTAGTCTCTCCTAGTGGTACTCCCTGTTCATCACAAAGTGCTGCTTTTTATCCTAGTGCTTATATCTATCATATGGCACTCTATCCTAGTAGTACTCCATGTTCATAACAAAGTGCATCTTTTATCTTTTAGGGAACCTAATTGAGTGTATCCACTTGACTAGCTTATCCAATTGACAATGTATGTTCTATCACATAATTATCAATTTTAGCCAATTATCAATTTTAGCCTAATCCAATTGGCAACATATGTTCTATCACAAAATTGTCAATTTCTTTGGTACTCCATGTTCATCACAAAGTCCCCCTCTCTATCCTATCCTAGGGCCTCTACTTGAGTGTATCCTCTTGAGTAGTTTCTTGCTTGACAACATATGTTCTATCACAAAATTGTCAATCCTAGCCCTATTTGTTATCCTAGTCTTCCCTAGAGGACCTGCTTGAGTGTATCCTCTCAACAACTTATCCAATCAAAAATGTATGTTTATCACAAAACTATTGATTCGACCTTGAAGACGCAAACACACTTGCATACTTCACAAACGCGCTTGCATCACATAGACACATGCTTGTTCAACATAGACGCACCTGCCCTACATAAACATGCTTGCATTTCATAGACGCCCTCGCAATAGACACAGACGCTCTTAAACTTGACACAGATGCGCCTACCCTACCCAAACGCGCCTGGCACCAACCCAGATGCACCTTCACATCTTTTGCCCCGCTTGACTAGTTTTTTTCAACATACCTAATGCACATTTATTACCCTACCTAACATGAATTTATGACAGTAATTAATGCAACAAGGTGTAAGGAGGTTTTTTGGTACTCACTGGCTCTCTTGCATCCATTGGCCTCTGATATAGGCGAACGTGATTGAATCTATGCACCAATGCCATCATTGCTGACTATTGACTACTCTCTAATCTCTCTACACTCTGAGCTCTTAGGTGTGTGGATGATAATGTGGATGTTTTCCCTCATAGTCTATCTTATACACTACCCTAGCCCTAGTCTTCTTTATCCCATGACTCTGTCACTTTATCCTACCTTGTTAGTCCTTTCTAGCCTTTCTTTCTTATTGAGAGATTGTTTGCGATCTTTTTAGACATTTTCATGCAATCTCTCGAGGGGGCATATCATTCCCATCTCGGGGCAACTTTGAATCAATCCATCTTATCTTCTTTGAAACAAAGCGACAAGCTGCATTGTCTTAAAGAGGGACAAAATGTAGACACCTAAAATTGTCCTATCTAATTAAATAAATATTTTTATTTATTATTTATTTAATTATTTTATACTAATTCTTCTATTGATTAAATAAATCTTTATTTATTTAATTAATTCATTTACCCTCTTCTACCTACTCGCTAATCCTAGCCGACCATTTATCTTTTACACCTCTTAATCTTATCCCTCCATTTCTTATAGTGTCTTCTATATAAGGAGATGATTCCTTCATTATCAACCCTTGACTATTCTAGCATTCGAACTTTCATATGTGATGAAGCATACTTGCAACCACATTTCTATTCTTTGTTGAGCTCTTGTGCACACATAAAATCTGGGAGCAAATATATCAAGAAAGATCAATGGAGATAGGAAGAATGAAGATCCAAACCCTATTGGACATGTGATGGTATAATCTTTGTGATTTCATTTGATTTGCATTGTCTTAGGTAATCTTCATATGTTATGGTGGATCTTTGTTGTTGTTAGGCTAGGGTTTTGTGGTTGAATTCATTTAGTCTTTCAATATTGTATTATCCATTTTCACCATAAACACCTCTACCTACCCTCTAATCCTAGCCAACCATTTATCTTTTACACCCCTTAATATTATCCCTCCATTTCTTATAGTGTCTTCTATATAGGGAGATACTTCCTTCATTATCAATCCTCCTGGATTAACATTCAAACTTTCATATGCAATCAAGCCTACTTGCAACCACACTTTCGTTCTTTGTTGAGCTCTTGTGCACACATAAAATCTGAGAGCAAATATATCAAGATAGATCATTGGGGATAGGAAGAATGGAGATTCAAACCCTATTAGACATGTGATGGTATAATCTTTGTGATTTTGTTGATTTGCATTGTCTTAGGTAATCTTCATATGTTATGGTGGATGTTTCTTGTTGTTAGGCTAGGGTTGCGTGGTTGAATCTATTTTAGTCTTTCAACATTGTTGTTTCCATTTTCACCATAAACACATATATATGTTAATATTTGAGTTTGTAATGATATACAAACCCTCTTAAAATATTCAGAAGGGAATGGAAGTCATTATCATAGGATAAATAATACAATTGAAAGGAAATGTTTTGTCAAACTACCATGGACATGGCTTCAAGCTAAAATTTACATGAAACAAAAACAAGATATTGTTAAGTATTGTTGCAAGGTTAACATTAATAGTGTTAGAAGAAGTATTGAAAAACCTTAAACAAGGTCTCATAGATAAATAAACTCAATTGTCAATTAATTAAGAACATATTAAGAAAAACAAATAATATTTGAGTTTGCAATGACATACAAACCCTCTCAAAATATTCAGAAGGGAATGGAGGTCATTATCATAGGATAAAGAATATTGTTATCATGTTGGTTAATAGATTTTTCCTTTGATAAAAATGAAATAATCACCACTCTATTGCCCCTTTAAAGAATAAAACAATAACCAAACAGTTGGGTAACCTTATAAAAGTTTCCCTCTGAATTTTTTGAGGTACAACTCCCCCTTATATTTTCAATGAATGAAAACAAGAAAATAAACTATGCATATAATTTCAACTGAAAAGTACGAAAGGCATTTTCACACCTACACAACACTATGATGTAAGTGCGATTTTTTTGAAATATAGTTCTTAAATGACAAATCTCACAAACTTTGTTATGTTTCACACTTCTCATTCAAAAGAAACTTTTAGATTAAATTACTTTTCAAATGCATAACATTCCTTAAAGAAACAAGAGACTATTTTGATAGAAATGAACTCCCACAAAAATCCGATTTCATTCATCAAACACACAGATTTGAAACTCGAAAATATTCACTTTCATTCATTCATAGATAAATGAGTGTTTCTTTTAAAAATATTATGCAACTGCAAAATAAAGTATATCAAGTCTGAAAGCCATAATTCTTGGACCTTCACATAGTCTTTTAAAAACATATAAATAGCTATAGATCAGCTAACTATAGTTTAGGGAAACACAGAGCTACATAACTCTATCCCTAAGTCCAGATTCAATTTTAAAACATAACCAGAAAAGTAATTCTAAAACTGTCCTAAAAATCATCATCAAACAACTTCAAAGGGCCTGCACGACTGAGATTGCAGCTATGGAATGAGATCTTCGAGTTGGTTTTGCATTTCGTTGGTGACACGTTTCCAATCCAAATGAGCGGCTGCAAAGCTCTATATAATGACATAGTTTGGAAATTTGATGTGAGAAATCCTTTGGCGCCACACTTCCTTGTCTTGTCGGACTTGGGCCACAATATCCACATGACTTCCCAAGTGTTCTATGCACAGAAAAAGGAGGGACTCGATTTTCGCCACCATTGAGAAATCATCTATTGTTAGAGTTTTTGTTTCTCTAACATTATTAATCTTTCCTTTGAAGGATTGAGTAATAGCTTCCAGAATTTCTATTATTTTCCCATCCTCCTCTAGACACATAATTCCTATGCATTTCAAGTCATTCTGCATGGATAAAATGAGTTGAGCTAACTCATCCCACAGTTTGGCAGACTCTTCACATCCCTACTCCACTATAGAGTTATACCACTCAATGCTTTTCTTGCACACATAGAGAATATTATCATACAAGCCCTGCATTTGTTTTTATGACAGAAACTTCCTTATGCCATGCTTTTGTACATCATTCATTTGAGCTACCACAACTCTCCATTTGTTTTCCTCCTTTTTCCAAATGGCAATTTTTATCTCTAGCTCTCTCATTATGGTAGTGGCATTTTCATACACCTTGCTTAGATTCTTGAAGTATTTTGTGCCAGATTGAGTGATCCCATCCAACCACTCTAGGAAGATATCTATCACCATCTTTCTCTTTTGAGTTTGACCCAAAAGCTTCTGATTAGTAGGTGACTTAGGATCAAATGACATGGGCAGTTGTGACATCAGCTAGGCATTCAGATTATGAATAACATCTATATACTCAGCTATGTGCCTCAGTGTTTCCTTGAGATCTTGTTTATCTCTTTCATCCTTCCATGTCTTTCTTATTATTCTCTTTGTGGAAGCTTCTAAATGGTGCACATCCGCTACTCGTGATCCAACACCTAAACTAATATTTTCAACAATGAAATCCTTTGTTGAAGGATTTTCTACTTCTTTATCTGAAATAGGACGAGCTATTTCATCAGTCCAATTGCTAGTGTCTTGGTCAAAATCCATTTTCAAAATTGTTTTCAGCCTTTTAAACTTTGGAGTTCTTCCCAAACATTTACTAACCACATCTTTATTAATAATTGAAACATAAACCACATTTCTCTTTTTCCTACTAAGAGCAGTGTCTAACCAATGAGGAGCACTGTAATTTGCATCCTTCTTTGCTTGGGATTGTTCAACACCAACATTTGCTAAGAGCAATGAACCTTCAATGCCTACTTTTTTTTCAGGCTTTTCACTATCACCAACTTACATGATGGGTATCTCATTGTTTTGTTCCGCCATTATATTCTCAGCTTTAGGAGACCCTTATAAATCAACCACTACTGTGCTTTCTGACATCTTTTTTCCCTTGTTCTTGGTTCTTGATCTGATGACACGGGTTGGAAGCTGGCTAACAAGGGATTTCTTTGAACCTTTGATAGTATCTGCCTCAAGTTTAAGTTTGGTGCCACCTTTCATGCAACTGAGTGTTTGCTAATCCTGAGAAAATTACCTCCAGCGTCGAACCTCCACCTTTCCTAATTTAACTTCTTCATGAAGATAGAAATCTTTTTTAAAAAATGATATAAATGGCTTAAAACTCAGTTTCATGATTACCACAAGTCATTCATTCGTGCCGAGTTACCACTTAAGTGATATTTCTAACACATGCTATTATTACAAAACACTTCACGCAATCTCTTATCAAGAAATTGATTACCTCCTTAAGTGAGAATTCTTTCAAATAAATCACCAAGATTTCTAGAATATTCCCCTCTATGCCGATCATTTCCCTCCTTTAGCCTCCACTTTTACAATGTTTCCATTTTGAATGTGGAACCACTGAACCATTGAACTCTTGAACACCCAAAGGTTCAAAGGTTCAAGTTCATTCATCACACATGCTTTCTACATAAGTTAGACTTGCTGCAACTAAGACAACACACACAAATACCCAATAAACTCTTGAACTAAACTCTAGGTTCAAAGACACAAACACTTTAGACATAAAGACACATCGACCGAGATGAACTTAAAGTAGAAAGATAACAATTTAAGACAATTGACTATGCTAAAGTAAACACACATTATCTCGGCACGAACATTCCAATGCAAGGAAAATCAATGAATGCAAAAATTAGAGGTAACATATAAATAAAGCTTGCACCCTAACTCAAGCTATGAACTTCAACAACCTATTGAAACATGGGAACACTTCAAGGTTGTGGGTTACCTAAAAACAAAGTGGACCTCGAGAGTAAGCTGGTTCTTTCTAAGCACTTCACTTAAACTAACATTAAGAGTAAGAAGGAGAACATGTAAACTAAATAATCTAATCCTAAGGTGATGCACTAGATGATATATTAAAACTCAAACAAACAAATAACACACAGTAAAGCCAGTAATAAAAGACTCTCCTACACAACCCAATAAATCATAATCTTTGCATCAATAGTTCATAAGAAGGTTGAAAAACATAGTCCTATGAGGAGAAAATACTTTTTCTCATAGCTTAAGATTCATTATTTCATACACACAACTTATAACCTAAAAATAATTATACTACTGCATAAAGGCACCAACATGAAATACAGATCCAACGACAAAGGACATCACAAGAACCTACACTATCACTAAGGACACACAATATTAGAAGAAATAGGAAGGTATGAACTACTTATTACTACTGAAAGGTGTTACAAATCTGTATTACTCCTGAAAACGAGTTACAAAATTATCCACTTCTTCAAAAAGAACTTAGAGAATTATAGACTGCCAAAAGTGAACAAGTGAGAACTCCTAAAAATATTGAAGTCTTGCAGTATATATGTTTTTACAAAAGTAGTTAATGAATATAAAATTCCACCTCCTCTTGGGCGAGCAAACACAAAAACCCACTATTCAGGGCCTAAAACAAGTTTGAAAGGGAAGGCGCTTGAGAAAAAAGTCAAGCCACCCTATCCCCTGCTATAAAAGCTCTTTATTTCCCAATAAATGACCCCAAAAATATCTCTGAAAATATTGCAACCCCTCATAAATGCACAAAATATCTATGAATTATTCATAAATATGAATAAGCAAAATATCTAATAAAGTGATTTATAATTTTATCACTTTAATAAATACTTTTCTTTATTCATTCACATTTTAAGTCACAATTTTAATAAATAAAAATAAGAAGGTTATTTATTAAAGTGATAAATTAATTAAATCACTTTACTAAATAATTTTATTATTTCTATTTATTTAAAATCCTATGTTATATTTTCCTAATAAATAATACTTATTAAGTGATTTTAAATTTATCACTTAATAAACATTAATTATTAGGAAAATATTTATCAAGTGATAAATTGAAAATCACTTAATAAATATTACATTATAGAATGATTACTTAGTGAAATTAAATATCATTTAATAGCATCTTTACATATTCAAAAAGGGGTGCAAAAATTACATCGATAGCTCTAGAGCTTTCATGTGGATTTTTTTTTGAGAGAGAAAAATTAAAAGAAGGAAACAAAAAAAAATGCCTTAGGGGATAATTGATGACATAGGGAAATTGGAACCCTAAAGCGCTTCATTTCACTCCTTGCATTCAACATCCTCATTCTTTTCTTGCATTGAAATCTCTTGGCACTACCATGACTCTATGTGCAGTCGAGGGATTTGCTCATTCAAATGCTTAAATGGAGGTTCTGGAAGAATTTGAGGCGATACTCATTGGCGAAGGGCATTTTTAATCATTTTCTATGTGTTGGTTGCTGCCATGTTTGGATTTATCCTCTTGAGGATTTGAATCTTGGAAATAATCTGCAGATTCCCACTTTATTAGCTAGCCGCTTTAGGTAAGCTTTATTTCTGCAAAAAATAACATAGTTTGAAGCTTTAACAATATCATTCTTTTGTGTATTTAGATGAACTTGTCTTTGCCTTGGATATTTTGATTGCACATGAAACATTCAAAGGGTTTTGTTCATGTTTTGACTATATTTAGCGCCCCTATGCACGATTCCTTTAGTATGCTGGGACTGAATCACTGTATATCAATTTAGGTTGTATCTATTTTCTTTTGAAGTGTTGGAATACTCTTATTGTGACAATACTTCTCTTGATTTATAAAAGTCTTAGAATGGGGTTTGAAACCTCATTTATGACCTTCATCATAGCATCGATCATTGTGTTTTTAGACCTCCTTATAGATATATGACTGCAATAACAAACCCAAACACTATTGGTAAACATTTATCGCACACATTGAGTGCATCTTGAAGAAAATGCTTGCTGGAATTAGTAACAAACTCATGCCATACTAGACTACCTTCTTTTGAAATGATTTTACTTGGTCAAAACTGAGATGGTAATGCCTAATGGAAAACATATGACCTTCACTATGACCATCCTTCTTTATGTTGGCTGACATGAAACTATTATTGTGACTTTGTCCCTCTAATTTTTGTGCTTATACTGCTACACCTATATATCCTTGACAGAGACATCAATAATTGGAACTACATTTGCTCTAAAGTCCTTGTACTATTGGTTGCTTGTCCCTATGATTGAATTGTTGATTGTAATGTTAAACTTAATGTGGTGACCTTGATGCGTTCTTATTGTCTAATACTTCATGGACTATTCATTTGATTGCAAGATCTATTTATCTTGTCTTAGATGCTATGGATTGCAATCACACATGCTTTTCTCTATATTGGTATTCGGATCATTTGTTGTTCATAGAGTGTTTTAACAACTTTCTCTGATTTTTAGTTGACTGAAACAAGCCTCGTTATGATTTTGATAGTAATAAAGAGTTACTATCAACAAGGCTTCTTTTGACTATCATGCTCTATTATCTAGATGCTATATTTATTTTAGTTCCATATTTCACTATAATATTTTAGCACATTCAAACCCCTTTGTCACTATTTGACTATATTTCCACTGTATATTCTCCTAGCTGCATGCTATTATGACAACCATGAAATCTTCCCTATCTCTCTCATACGATGGACTTCATGAATGAGTGCCCCTCATTTATGATAGTATGCTGATACTGACATCTAGGACCCACATGTTCCTATCAACTTATTGCCATGAATGACATGTGTTCTTTTATTGTGACTATCGTAAGACACAGGTAAATAATGTTGCATCTTTGCCATAATAATCTGTCCTTAATATCACAACATGCTAAGCTCAACCCTCATGGGAGCTCATTTACCCTACATGCAATAATAATAACATCGAATGAAGACAAATGATAATCACCTACATATGCACACAGAAACAAACAATGTTAAGTAAAATGGTGAAGCTTAGAGGCTTCCATTGAGGATCTTATGGCACCTTATGACATTGTTCTACCCTTTCTTTTCTCAGTTTTTTCTATATAGCTTGTTCAATGCTTTATCAGAATAAATTATACATTTTCTGATGTATATGATGTGTATAGTGATCCTAAGCTCTAACATCTCTCTCCTAATAACTTGTAGGTACTCAAGGACAGTGAAGCAACACTCAGGAGAATCCGACCAGTTTTAGCAAGTGACCTTTGGGGTTCGTCATTCTAGGCAATGATGGATTCCTATCCACTTATGCATTTTTCTTTCTCATTCAGCTAATGTATAGTTTATTTTTATATAGCATAGAATAAGTTAATCCCATGGCTTGTGTGATAATTATACACTTGAAATTGAATTATGAATAAATAAAGCAAATTCATGTATTGTTGTAAACTCTTGCTTCTTGTAAACACTTGCATGGTATTCATTTGGTATCATCTCTCTTGCATGAGAACTTGAACATAATCAGATATGCACCTTAGTCTTTTAGCGCAACCATTGTCCCAACTCTACCTAATTGAGCTGGAAGCGAAATTTAGGTAACAAATACAATTGAAAGGAAATGTTTTGTCTAAATACCATGGACATGGCTTCATGATAAAATTTACTTGAAACAAAAACAAGATATTGTTAAGTATTGTTGCAAGGTTAACATTAATAGTGTTATTAAGATTATAATAATCTTAATTAATAATTATTTAGTTAAAATTATCAAATGATTATAATTAAAAAAAAAAATTAAAACTCGAGTTATAATATAATTGATCAAAATACTTGTGATCGTAAATTATAATAATTTTACATGCAGATCTAGCTTCTTTTCGTCAGCCTTCAGAGCTAGCCCCATTTGAAGAATCTTTGAATGGAGTATAAGTTTAGCAAAGTTTTATGTTTTGGTCTCCTCACGCCCCATTTGAAGAATCTTCAAATGGAGTATAAGTTTAGCAAAGTTTTATGTTTTGGTCTCCTCACTTCTAACTTTTATGGATATAAATTTTGCCCTCTTCTGGATCAACTGTTAATGTGTTATTCTCAGGGTTTTTGCTACAAGTGTATTGTTCTCTTACCCCTCCTTTTGGTTTTATTTCTTAATGTATGTAATTACTATCTTCTATATTAAAACTATTATATTTATAATTACATAACCCAATTAAATGATAATTATATTCACCTCACGTACTCTTGTCATAATATTTACCATGTCATTTACTTTTCTCTTTTTATTAATATTATAATATTTATTTGTGCATAAATTTTTTTCTTTTTTTTAAAGAGTTATTTTCTTTTCATTTTAAATTATTAAAATATATAAGAATTCTTTCGAGTTATTTACTTTAGGTAAAAATTATTTTATAATTATTTTTATATATTAAAATTATTTATATCATTTTTTAAAAATGAATAGTTTTTAACCATATAAATATTAATATGCATTTAAATAGAATAAAAAAATTATTTAATTATTGAATGTGATGATGATAATTATTATCTAATCTAATAATTAATAATAACTAAAATTATAACTAGAGTTTAATTATTATAGAAAATTAAGAATAAAACTAGTAATTATTTAGTTAAAAAAATTAAATAATTATAAAATAAAAAAATTATTTATTTTAGTTAAATTTATAGTTTAATTGATTAAAATAATTATAATGATAAATTATAATAATTTTAAATGAAAAAGACTAAATTATATCTTAAATAAATTTATTTATTTAAAAATATAATATTAACTTATTAATTATTATTTCAAAATAGAAAACTATTACATTTATATTTATAATTACGTAACCATATTTAATATGATTATATTTACTTCATATCTAGTAATAAAATTTATTATATTATTTACTTTTCTCACTTTTTTGTATTAGTAAAATTTGCACATTTTTATATTTTAAAACCTAATAATTTACTTAAACACATTTGCTTAATAGTGAATCTCTAAATTTCTTATTCTTAATTTATTATTATAAATAATAGTACTATATTATTAATTTATTTATTTTTATAAAGTTTTAACAGATTTAGAATTTGTTAAATATTTGTTTGGTAGATGTGTAAAATAAATTTGATAAGAAAATTTAAACATGCTAAATATTATTTTAACATATCTAAAAAATTGTTGGTTTCTAAAATATTAAGGAAGCCTTTTGATAGTTGGTTTCTTAGAAGTTAGGCACATGTATTGGTCTTCTTTTGAAATCTTTGTTCATTGAGAGATCTTAGAGTAAAATGTTTAGTTATGAATGTAGATGATCTCTTTAAATCAAAGTTTTGTCACAAATGATGATTGAAAGATGAATATTTGTTATTGCATAATGATACTAAAATCTTTTTACAAAGATATAGATTAAAAGTTATCTTTAAAGGATGTAAAAGAGATGTAGAAGATGCAATATAAAATTATAATGAATAAAATTTGAAGTATTATAATTCAAAGAAAATGATCAAAGTTAAACCTCTCTTCAATCTTGTGGAAAAAGAAATCAAGATCTTACATAGATATAATGAATTAGGTGATTTCAAAAATAAAAATTAATAATGATTGAAAAATTAATAAGGATTGAATTGAATTTGATGTATAAGAGCTCATATAGATGCTAAAATTTGATTTTGCAATTACATAAAATACCTCAAAAATGGGGATGAAAGTCAAAGAAAATGTTTTGGGTGACTACCACTTGAAGGATAGGGCTAAAATTTATTTAGAATCAAAACCTAGGTATTGTTAAGTACTATTGCAAGGAGATCAACACTTCAAAATTAATAGTGTAGAACAAGTATTGAAAACCCTTAAGAAAGGTCTTATAGATAAATAATTGAAACTCAATTTTCAATTAACAAAAGAAATCTTAGGTAAAAACAAATAAAAAAGAAGCCACACAAAAGACTCATTTTAAAAAAATGATAAGAATATAGTGGAGGTAATGAATAAAAGGGAGCACAAATGCAAACATTCTAAATAAAAATAAAATAAAATAATAGACAAGTCAATTTGTTTATATGAATCTAATATAAATTTAAAACAAGATAAATAATATTAAAAAAAATTACTACAAGAATTATCAATTAAGAAATTCATCCATCCAAAATTAAAAATTCTGATTATTAAATTATAAGTTCTTAAATTGAATCAAATTATAATTATTAAATTGTAATAAATTTGACTAATGCAATCTTGATTCTTAAATTGCAAGTTTTTAAATATATTTGACAAATGCAATCAATTGACATGTTAAAATAATAGAAATTTAGACTCAGTTAAGTTATGAAAAAACATAAAAACACGTGAACCAAAATCTACTTAAACAAGTGCTGCGCTGCAATCTAATTCCTGGAAAATGCTAGAAGGGCGCTTCTGAGAAAAAGTTTGGCTGAGCGGTTTTGGAAAAACAAGTCTGTTATTTCGTAAGTGCTGCAAAAGTCCGTTATCCAAGATGTCATCTAGAATGGTCCTAATGATAAGATAATTAAATTCAAAGGAGCGATTCTTTTCTTTCTTAGAAACGTTTTGAAAGTACTACTGGTGTAGATTCAACTACTTGTCCTCTGATGTTGGAGCCTCACAGAAACCTTTCTGTTTCTCTCTGTTACCTACTGATATAGGTGAAATGCTAGGAATTTGTTAGGGAAAACGGGAAAAGTGATACGAAACCGTTTGAATGATAAAATGGGTTATTTTTGTATTTGACCATGCCGGATCATGTCCTATATAGAGTTTCAAACAATGGCATTCATAGCTATCTCTTGTGCGTCATACGTGGTGCTTATTGCAGCTTATTGAAGCATTTTATTACGGGAATATGCTTCTTCCCGTTAATATTTTGAAAATATTGAAGCATCTAATTCCTCCATAGAATATTTATTGGCATATGTCGGTTAGAAATTCAAAGCTTATTTGTGTCAAATTGTATTTATAAAGTATAATGGGTTCCATTCGAATAAGGCCTTCTTTATCCAGTCATCAATCTTAGGTGACCGACTATTAAGGGTTGATTAATTTATCCTAAATCTAGAAGTTTTGAATTAGGATATGCATTTATTCCGCTGTCGGTGGATCTCTCCACTTGCGTAAATTTTTTCCTTGGCAAGTAGTCCCTTTTCTTGGCTATCTTTTATGTCCTTTCACCTCTTCCTTTCTTGCTGGAGCCAAAATGATAGCTACTCTCTTCGCTAGTTATGTTTAGTCTATTTAGAGTGGATTTTTAGTTCTCTAGCTGAGGATAGTGGTAGTTAATTGTCAAAATGTTGGCTAAACTGACAAGTTTTTTTTGGCCGATAAAGATGGCAGAGTTCTCTTTTCAAGAATTAGTAATAATTTGATTTGATAGATGGAGTAAAGGGCGCCCTTTCACTCGGTTTAAAGAATCCCGTGTCTTCAACAAGTTTCGTTTCATTCTTTCCATCACTCTTTTTCCCTCTTTCTATTTTTTCTCGTGGCTGACTCTCTCTTCTGGTTTTTCTTTGATTGCAGATCAGGTCCGGGTACCGAGGGAATGGATTCTCCTATTTGTCTGAAATCCTCTAAAAGGTAAATGGCCTTCTTAGGACAAATCAGTGAGAAAAGAATGCAATAGGTTCTGCTGGACTACCATTTCACCATCTCTAGGGTGGTTAAATTGATTTTGGGTGATCTTTTCTTTTGAACCAACCATAAATATAGAGTGAATACTGAATCCCAATTGTCTTCCTTGGAACCCTGCTCCATTTCAGCCTTTTAAAGAGAAAATATGAGATTCTCTACAGGAATGTCTTCAAATTTGACCTCATGGGGGTCTAGACCAGGGCTTTTGGAACATTAACGATGAATTAACAATTCTGTTTTCAATTGACTTTGGATTCACTTTCAAGAATGGGAAAAACCCTCCTAGGTTCCCTATTTTATATATTGAGGAAAAGTGGGATTTCAATTACAAAAGTTTCACCATCGAGAATAATGCAATTTTCTTATGGGCCCTCTTCAAGCAGACTAAAATTGAGCAAAATGGATAGAAAATTTCCTTGATTTTCATGGGTTCTTAGAGTTGGCTTCGGAGGAGAAAATAAAGGTTTGGGCAAACGAGCTCAATGAAATCTAGGTTAATAGTGGAGTTGAACTAGACCAAATGGTTGAATGCTTCCCTAAGTCGGAGCAGTTTGATTGGGAAAGATGCATTCCAACTATCCTAATTATTAGTCTTGCGAATGATCTAGTAATCACTCCAGGTTCCCCATCCTTGGTTGGATAATCTCTTTAGCAACATTTTTAGTTTTTTGTTTTGTTCCTTTTGATAGCTCGTCTAGTTAGATCAAATAATTTTTTCCACCTCTTGAACTTTCGAGCTTCTGGCTCTCCACAATATTATTTTTGAGCATTTTGTAATTATTTTTTGTTATTGCCTTTTGGACATACGAACTTCAACTATTTTATATTCTATGTAGACGATTTCTGTAAATTAAAGTTTGTTTAAACTTGTAGACATATAAAAATGACCATATTCTTAAATTAATATTTTATGTTCATTTCTCTATTTAGTTAAATCCAATTTAATTGAATAAACCACATTCCTCTATTTAATTAAGTAAATTACTCAATTTATTTAAATTAAATTCACTATACCTCTTTTACCATTTAATAGAATAAATTCATTTTATTCAATTAAAACCCTGATCCACTTTTTAATTAAAATCAAATTTAATTAAATAGTTATCCTAAATTGAATAAATCTAATTTATTTAATTTCCCCAATTGCAACCAAATTGAATTAAATTCATTTTATTCAATCAAAAGCCTATTATCCCTTCATCCACTTGCAACGTCCTACACCTCCCACTTGCCTCCTAAGCCCTATATCTAACCCCTTCTAGATTCTTCTAATTTCTCCCAATTAACCTAAACCCATCTCCTAAACTTTGTCACATCCCTAAGCAAGGGGAAGTCACTTCTCAAACCCTCAAAGTCTTTGAAAACTCTCAAAGGCTTCAACCACTTAACTTTGAAAGTCTCCCAAACCATTAATGGTTAACTCAACCCTTTAGCATGTTAAAGAATTTCCCTAAAATCAACCTCCATGTAACCCAAGGGTCTCATCATGAATTTATTGCTTTGACCATAGTTATCTCTTTAACCTTTGCACAAGAGTTTATCCTTTGGCTAAAAGCTTTATCCAATGGATAACCCTAACTTAACCTTAACCCTTAACCCCTAGGGTAACCATGAGGTCCTCTCAAGCATTTAATGCTTCTTACATCTCCTCTCAACCAACCTTATGTTGACAATTGTCACCATTTCATTGGTGCCAATTGTAAACATGGATTCCCAACTTTCAAACTTAGCCCTTGATTAACTCTTTCAATCCTGACCATCCATTGCCCTATTTTTGATATAAATAGAGCTCTCATTCCTCCATTTTCATAGATCCAAGTCTTTAGCATCACACTTATACTCAAATCCATGCAAGTTTTAATATATCATTTGTGCTCATCATTTAGCCTCTTTTTTAAATAGGAATTTATCTAAATATGCGTGTTTAGAGTATTTTTGTTATCATTTAGCTTAATCATAGACTAGTATATCATGCTAGGATAGTCTTGCTACTAATCTTGTCATCTTATAAACTAGTCTATTGCATTTTATAGGATCATGCATAGCTTAGGATACATTTTATCTTAAAATCAACTAAAGCATCCCTCGTTCTTGCATTTGTCATCCCTAAACCATTTTTCTCAGTAATCTGAGAGCAAAAACATTGGTTTGAGAGACCTTGTAAGATAGAAAACCATGGAACCAACCTTGGAAAGTTGAGTCATACTTCATGACTCCATAGCTTGCACCAAGAAGTCCTGTGGGTGTGTGAGCAAGGCTCCTTAGACTCCATTTTTCACATATTGAGTTCTATAGACCCGCTTTTCCCGCATACATTTCTGGTGCCCATCGTGGGGCCTGACCCCATATATCAAATCGGTTTTTAAATTTAACCTCTTTTGCAGGTACACGGGAAACATGAATTAGCACGTGGGAAGCATTCCCTAGTGCATCTGGTTAATAGTATAGCGCATCCTGCTTACTGTTTAGTGCGTTGGGTCCATCATATAGCGTGTGAAGCCTTTAAATTAGCGCATCATCTGACTAATATTTTCCTGTAGGTCTCGGCACGGGAGAAAAATAGCACGACACATCCGAGAACCAGTTTAGCGCTTTTGGAAAACAACTTAGCGCATCGGGTCTGTTTGATAGCGCATTTAGCCCATTTTGTAGTGCGTACAGTTTGTCCTATAGTGCATCACCCACAGAAAACAAAACAAAATAAAATTGTAACCGAACTTAAAAGTTAGACTTGTAGAAGTCCACCAGATCCAAAACCTTTCTAACTGTTTTGAGTTGATGTTTGGTAGGATTTCTAAAACTTATTGCAGGGATGAGCTTAGTTATTTTTAGAGTTATACATAGTTTAGATTTTTACTAACTTAATTAAGTTAGTTAAAATTTAATTTTTTTTTTAACTCTTGTTAAATAAAATTGAACTCACCTTATTTGGGCTGTAAAATGAACCACAACAACAATTTTTCTTGCTTTTCTAGGAGAGAAAATTCTCAATTTGGATTATAAAAAGAATAAAACAATCTTTCATTTTGCAAAGATAGCTTTAAAAAGAACCTCACCATCCTTTGGTGTTTAAAATGATTCACTTCATTTTGCAAAGTAAAAGAACCTCATCTTCATTTTGTGCAAGGCAAAGAGGGAAAGTTTTCCCCTATCAACTTTAATTTTGTTGACCAAACATCACGATTTACTTTGTTGACTAGGCTTGTTTTACAAAAGTTTTAGAAATACACACTTTGCTATGAAAGGTTAAAAAGAACACCATGCTTGTCGGAGCATCATCTCCAAGTAGGAGTTAGCCAATCATTGACTTGAAAGGTAAAAAGAACTTTGTTTTCTTTGTCTCGAAAGTGGAAGGTATATGCTCTCCTCTTAACTGGGTGACCAAAAAGCCAAACCACTCTTACGCTTTCAGCATTTCAAACAATAAATCCTTTAGCAAGCCTGGCTTCTCGAGGAGTTGAAATCAACTCTTAAAGCCATTTATGACTAGTGTGAAGGAAACGATTTTGACGCCAAGTGTTCCAACCTACTATAATCAAGAGTGGAAAGTGACAAAAGTCCTTTTCAACGGTTGTGCATAGCGATTAGCCTTCCCCCAATATCCTTGAGATACGTAAAGTCTTTGTTCTAAAGGTTGAGAAGCCTCCTGAGGGAGTTTATCATTGACGACTAAATAGGAAACCTGATTACGAACCATAGAAATAGAAACCTTGAGCCGAGTCAGTAACCAGACATTTATAATATCATAGTGCAAAGGTGGGGAAGAATACGCCCCCAAGATCGCTCACCATATATCTCCCAAGATAACTACTCAATTGTGAAGCAATTCATTTTGAGTTAATTTCTGGCAAAAGGCAAAAAAATGGGCGCCCCCTAGGGGTGACACGACTGTTTGAGCTGACAGAGTATCGAGACTAGTGGGCTATGATATTACTTATGACCTTTGAATAAAGAGTCTTCTTGAAGTGTATTATTTATATTTAAGCTTGTTAAAACATTGGGGATTTGAACACATCCTCGCAGAACATACACTTTTTGTTAGATTAAGCAAGATGGTTGTCTCTTTGGTGCTATGTTTGCATTTATTACTTTAGAAAATCATCCATCAAAACTGAAAAACTCATAACAAAAATCAGGAAAATATCAAAGGAAAATATCAGGACAGTCTAGCGTGTGAGAGCAACTTCTTAGCATGTGTGGTACATTTGTTAGCACATCAGAACATCAAGTTAGCGTGTCTAGTTGAAACAGTAGCGTTCTACCAAAATTTTAAAATAGTATTAAACAGTTAGCGCATCCGAAAAACATCCTAGCACGTTGAAACATCAGCTTAGCGCGTAGGAGTCAAACAATAGCGCGTAAGGTTTAACAGTTAGCGTGCAACAGGCCCATATTAGCGCATAACTTTTCAAGAAAAATAGAAAACAAATTTTAGCAGTCTAAAAGAGTTAGCGTGTGGCCGGGGGCAGCTTAGCGCATGTGGTTTTTTGCTTAGCATGTAAAGAAATTTCTGTAGTGCATCCCATCTCTGTTTTAGCGCGTGACCAAACCTAGAAAAATAGGGGGCAAAACAGTAAAGAATTTTGAAAACTTAGAAGACATTTTTGGAAACCTCTTTTCATCGGCGTCATTTTTCGTCAAAACAGAGTATCGAAAACAGAGCTTTAAAAACTATTTCTTGAGCAAAATTTGTGTCAAACAAAAGTTGTAAAAATCCAAAATTGGTTGCGCGATAAAATATATCTATCCTATTAAAATCAAGAAACATCATCACAAGTGACAAATAGGTCCTTTATCATCTCGCGGATTTTATCTCAAAAACACTTGTTTAAAACCTCAGGTTGTCAAATCAAGTTTCCATATCGGGAGACTTTATCCATATCATTTGACACACTTTATCGTAAGGGGGCATCTAAACCTTCACTTTGATAAAGTAAAACTTGGATTTTCAAAGCAAGATCAAGTGAATCCAAAATAATTCAAAGGAAACCATTGATCATTTATGCATGACTAATCCCCATATTCTGAGAAGAAAGAATATTTATCGCAACACCATGTTGAAAAAACAACAACCAAGTTTTTCCAAATTTGTCAAAAGAAACAAATTTTTATACATCAATTATCAACTCTTCAAATCTCATCGAACATTCCTTCATCACGTCAAACTGTATATCCAGAACAAATCCAACGAATTTGACAAAGAGCCTTTAAAGACTAGAGCATATTGTCAAAAATCTGCATTCAGTCAAATCATAAATCATGGAGGAAAGATCAATCCGACATTCTTTCTCGATGAGTGCATCACTTACAACATACTCCGATTTGAACCACCAACCCCCGAACAACATATCGAAGAGGATTTTGTCCCCTTTGTCACAGAAAGCTTCTACTAGAATGCCTATTACTCGCTCTCAACAAAACAAACAAAGCAAGGCACAAGCAAAATCTAGTATGAATCGGAGGTTATCAAATCCTTTTGAAGGTCCACATCTAGAGGATACTGAAATTTTTGAAGAACTTCTTCAGGAATGCCAAGAAAGTGCTTCATTCCAAAAGCTTGTGGAAAGACTCATGGAAAATGACAAGGAAAAATACTTGCTCGTGCTCACAAGCAAAGGGGTCAAACTCCCTGAAGACTTTGACACGGACATGTTTAGAACAAGATCTCGACATTACGAATATCAAGAACAACAACAAGAAGGGGAAGCACGCGATCCGGAACAAGACATCCCCGAGCAAAACATACCGGAACAACATACACCAGGACAAAACATCCCCGAGCAAGGCATCCTCGGGAAAAACATACCGTTCCATACACCATTTCAACCTAGGATTAATGCAAGGGAAGAACTCTTCCTTCGGCAAAACAATGCACCTTTGGTTGCCCTTACTCAACAAATGCAAATATTACAAAGACAAATGCAAGACATGCAACAAGGGACGACAGTACGATACTCATTAAACGAAATTTGTCCTTATCCCTTTGACAGAAGATTGTACATGATCCCTTTTCCTCCAAACTCAGACGTGCCTAAATTTGACAAGTACAATGGGAAAAGCGATCCCCGTGATCACATCAGAGAATTCTGTACCATGAGTCTTGAATTTTCTCATGATGACACCTATCTGATGTGGTTATTCCCAAGAAACTTGGGAGGACAAACAATGGAATGGTTATCCAAGATCACACCTCCTGTCAGATCATTTGATGAATTGGTCAACAAATTCATAACACAATATTCCTATAACATTCAACATGCTATAACCATGCCAGACGTCTGCAACACCAAATAGAAAAACAATGAAACATTCATGATATTCCTTTAATGTTGGCAACATATGGTTTCACGATATCCTCGAGACATTCCTGAAAATGAGAAAATGGAAATTTTCATCGACAACTTGAATGGTGAGATGAGTTACAAGCTCAAAATCCAATGCATACCATCTTTCGCTAAATTGTTTGAAAATGACATTCAAGTAGAAGAAGCATGTGTCAAAAAGGGAACACTCAAATTCTTCAAAGAAGGAACAAGTTCATCAAACTACAATAACCAAAACAATAATAACTTAGACAAATCTAGATTCTGGACTCGAAACAAAAATGAAGGCAGTAATGAATCACATGATCCAAAATCTAAGCAGCCAGTGCTCGCATTATCAGGAAATCCTCAAGCTACAAAGAATCCTAAAGGTGCTAACCCAGATGCTAACACATATGCACCAAATACCAATCAAGGTCAACCCAACACAAACAACACCAACGATACTCAGAACAAAGCCACAAATCGAGGACCTAATAACAATTTGTGAGACGGCACCAACAATTTCCAAAAACGTGTCTTCACACCACTGGGACAATCACTGGAGTCAGCATTCCGAGAACTCCTAACAAACAAGATTACCTCTTTACCCGCAATCAGCAACTATGAACCCCAAATCAAACCACCTTGGTGGAATGACACACACTTTTTTGATTTTCATCGCAACAAAGGTCATCGAACGAACGATTGCATGAGATTGAAAAACATTGTTCAAGACATGATTGATCGAGGTGATTTAACGGTGGATGGTCTCAAAAAAAATGGTGACCATGAGGCCTTTAAAAATCCTCTTCCAAACTACAATAAAGATGGAGCTTCAACCTCCAACGATACACGTGGAGCTCATATTAATCACATCTACAATAACACCATCAATCACATATCAGCTAAAGACAATCATGTAAATGTCATCACAATCCGAGAACAACATAATCATGAATCTGTCAATGTAACAACCAAAGCTTAGAAATATGTCTTGAAGGGCCACACAACAACAATGAACACTACACCAAAAATCCAATATGATTTAGTTAGCCAACTATGCAAAACTCCTGCTCAAATATCTATACTAGAATTGCTGAAACTGTCGCCAAAACACAAAGACATATTGGAACAAGTGCTATTGGAAACCAATGTACCTCAAGATCTAGATGCTGATGAATTCCAAGCCATGGTCGCTCATATGACAAGGCCTCATAATCTCACCTTCTCAGAGCATGATAATACTTCCTTAAGTCATCCGCATAACACTCCTCTCCATATTGAAGTCATCGTCTATAAGCACCGAGTAAAAAGAGTATTGATAGATGGAGGAGCTGGACTTAATATGTGTACCTTAAAACTTATCCGTGCATTAGGCTTCTCTGAGGAGTCTATTGATCCACGTAAAAAGATTACCATAAAGGCATATGATGATGAGGAAAGATCATCTAAAGCAATCATGATGTTACCATTCAAGTTGGACCAATGCAAAAGGATACTATGTGTCAGGTCTTAGACATAGACCTTACGTACAATATTTATTAGGTCGACCCTAGATATATGAAATGTAAGAAGTGCCTTCTATGTATCACCAGTGTGTCAAATTTCCCTATAACGGACAAGAGATCTCTATATCTACTGATCACAATCCATTTCAACATTGTAATGCAATGGGGGCAGCCCAGGACAGTTTGGTTCCCCATAATAGGGAAAAATAGAAATCCTCAACATCAGATCTACAAAAGGCAAAGCCCGAATTATTACTTGGAGATTTCAAGCAAAAAATGCAAATCAGAGAACAAGGCATGGGGGAATACTCTTTGGAACCCATGTGTTTGGCCAACTTACCAACATCACCTGGATCTCATGGATTACCCACAACATCAACACATCAGGTAACTTAGCCCATCACCAAATTTGATGGCACCTTCATCCAACTAGGAACTCTAGCACATGAATCAGAAGAAAAGGGCATTCTTAGCTGGTTATACAAAGATGAGGAAGAAGATAACAGAGCAGCTACTCTGGACATAGTTCTACCAACACACCTATATGGAAAGGGCTATTTAACCATGCAACAAATGGGATATGATGGTAAAGGACCTATTGGAAAATGCAAAGAAGGAGTCACTGAACCAATAGACCTTCCTTCATAGCTCAATAGAGACAAAACAAGATTGGGCTGTAAACTCACTTTCCTACTAGGAAAGATACCATGCATAAATCCAAAACCTCAATGGAAAGTGAAGAAGAAGTACAAAGAAGAATCCTAGCAGGAAGCACTATTTGAGTTAGCAGCAACAATTCGCAAGGACTGTGAACATCAAGAATAGAAGCAACATCAGGAAAAGCTCCTGATTCATAAAAAGGCCATATCTGCAATAGTAGCTCATATTCAAACACCAATATCTAAAAAACAAATAGAATCATCTCTTGATACCATTATTCCTCCCCAAGGATGCACAGTATATGAACAAATACAAAAGGTAGAAGTAGGATCCAACACAGAATCAGCAAAGACTATCAAACTGGTATCAATCATCAAAGATCTATTTTTACTATACAACATACCTATTTACAACACTGAAAAGATCTGGGATAATACCTCTGAGACTGATTCCAATGAATATGAATGGGGTAGCTGCTCAAATGCTACTGGAGATACCGCTGACAATACTAGCTTCATATCCCTTTCTCAAGAAGAGTATAACGTAGAAGATGGACTACCTGAATTTGGACCATAGAATATCTATGACGCCAAGGAAAGCGAATAGAAACATTATGAACAAGTCTATACGGAGGATGATACCATTGAAGACCTCAATGAAATGCTTGACTTCTTTAAAATCAAAACCAATCATGATGAAACCTCTGTCTTAACACTTACAGTAGAAGAACTTGATTTGCCAAACAATTCCTTACCACTTGTCTTTCTTGACCTCATTGACTGGGATGAACCCAAAATACATGATATACCAATTTTCTCAGATGATGAATCTATTATCCACTACCTATGTATTGTTAACCGGAAACAGGCTCTACAGTGAACGAAGTAACAATGTCTGCAAACCAGGGAGTGCCAAGTCTCTCAGTCGCAAAAATGAACCAAATAAAAGATCTGATGCTGAAAACTAGTCAATGGTAGCTCTAAATCACAAAAAAGTAAAAATAAAGGATGCATCTGAGGGTGAAAACCTTTTTAAGGCACCTAAGGATGAGAGACTTGACACTCTTCCTAAACATTTTCATGAGCGATCACCCATATTGATTGAGCCCACTCAATCAATCAACATTGGTACTACAAAAGCAACCAAAAACATACATCTGACAGAATCTCTGACAGAGGAGGAAAGATCAGCATTTTTCATCTTTTCTAAAGAAAAGCAAATTAACTTTGCTTGGTCGTATGTAGATATGCCCTGAATTGATCCACTCTTGATCATGCATCACTTGTCCATCTCTCCAGAAGTTAAGCCAGTCAAACAAAAACTACAAAAGATGAATCCACAGGTGGCACTCATGGTCAAGGCTGAACTAAAGAAACTATTAGATGTCAGATTCATTCGACCCATCGACTATGCAGAATGGATTTCCAACATAGTACCAGTATCAAAACCAGACGATAGTATCAAAATCTGCAATGATTTCAGAGATGTCAACAAAGCCTATCCAAAGGACAACTTTCCTTTACCCAACATCGACATAATTATAGACCTCACAGCAGGTCATGCAATGCTCTCACTAATGGACTATTTTTCAAGCTATAATCAAATAAAAATAGCCCCAGAGGATCAACATAAAACAACGTTTACCTATCCTTGGGGAACATACTGTTGGAATGTTATGCCTTTTGGCTTAAAGAATGCAGGAGCTACTTATCAATGAGCAATGACAACAATCTTTCATGACATGATGCATACCTTCATGGAAGACTATGTGGATGATTTACTAGCTAAATCCTTCACCAAAGCAGAACACCTTAGCATCCTAACAAAGATCTTTGACTGATTGGAAAAATTCCAAGTTCGGCTAAACCCGAAGAAGTGTGTCTTCGGGGTTACATCAGGCAAGTTACTAGGCTACATAGTCTCAGCTAAAGGTATTGAAGTGGATCCAGCAAAGGTACAAGCCATTATGGAGATGCCACTGCCAAAGAATATCAGTCAGCTTAGATCTCTACAAGGACGACTCCAATCAATCAAGTGATTCATTGCTCAACTAGCTGATAAAAGTCGACCATTCAATCATTTGTTACATAAGAATGTACCTTTCAGATGGGAAGCCAAGTCTGCAGAATTTTTTTATCAAATCAAACAGTATCTAATGAACCCACCAGTTCTAGTGCCACCAATAGCAGGAAAGTCACTCATTTTATACATTTCAACAACAAATATATCACTGGGGGCACTATTGGCACAAGAAGATCAACAAGGAAAAGAACGAGTCATATACTACATCAGCAGGACATTGAATGGCTATGAACTCAACTATACATTCATTGAGAAGGCTTGTCTAATAGTAGCCTTCGCATCTCAAAAGTTCCAACATTATATGCTAGCACACACCATTAAGCTAGTGGCAAAAATTGATCCTCTCAAATATCTACTCAGCAAGACAGCTCTTACAGGCTAATTGGCTAAATGGGTCATGATTCTCAATGAATTTGACATCCACTACACAGAACGAAGAGCTATCAAAGGACAAGCAATTGCAGATCAACTAGTTGAAGCACCACTACCAGGCAAGCAGACTATGGAGATTGAATTTTTGGACATGGACATTCTTGCTATTTCTACCACACAATGGACCCTATACTTTGACGGATCCTACACACAACATGGTTCAGGTGCTGGCATTCTATTTATCACTCCTGAAGGACACACTATACCAAGATCATATCGGTTTATGTTCCCATGCACAAATAATGTGGCTGAATATGAGGCATTGGTTATAGGCATCAAAATGGTCGTAGAATGGAAAATCATAGAGTTAATGGTCTATGGAGATTCACAACTAGTTGTCAATCAAATCAACAATGACTATCAGACAAAGGATGACAAGCTACTACCCTACAAATGAATGGTGGATGATTTCAAACAATATTTTGTACACATCACCTTTGAGAAAGTACCAAGGTTGAACAACAAAGCAGCCAATGCAATGGCTACTATCACTTCATTACTACAAATTCCAGAGCAACAGAGTCGTTATGAGTTCCTAGTAGAGCAACTATTATCCCCAGCCTATGACCACTCTGAATCCCATGTTATCTATGCCTTAACCGATTTGGATTCTCCTTTGTATGGACTGATAGATGATTATCTAAAGAACAACATCCTACCCATTGACTTGTCCTGAAACCAAAAATGTAACTTTATCCGACAAGCCGCCCGTTATACCCTTACCGCTGATACTTTGTACCATCGAGGTCTAGATGGTACTCTTCTTCGTTGCCTTGATCGTAATGAATCTAATTTCGCTTTACACGAGCTTCACGAAGGTATTTGTGGCACACATTTAAGTGGGACTACTCTTGCTAAAAAGCTTCTAAGGATGGGATACTACTGGCCTACAATGGAAAAATATTCTTACCACTTCACCAAGAAGTGTCCTAAATGCCAAATCCATGGCAATCTGATACATGCACCAGCACAGGAACTGCAGCCATCTACAACATCCTAGCCCTTTTGCCACTGGGGACTCGACTTGGTCATCAAAATTCATCCTTCATCTTCACATGGACACAAGTTCATTATAACTGCAACAGAATACTTTACCAAGTGGATAGAAGCAGTCCCCATGACCACAGTAACTGGAAAACAAATTGCCTCTTTTATCTTGAACTATCTAATCTCCAGATATGGTATTCCAAGTTCCATCATCACCAATAATGGATGATTGTTCAAAAACCAAGATGTTTGAGAACTATGTGAACAATTCAAAATCCAACATCGGTTCTCTACGCCATACTACCCCTAGGGGAATGGTCAGGCAGAAGCATCCAACAAGACAATACTAAAAATCCTAAAGAAAATAGTGAATGATGCAGGCAAAGATTTTCATGTACAACTCAATCTAGCACTTTGGGCATACAGAACTAGCATCTGTACACCTACAAGAGAAACACCTTTCTCCTTGGTCTATGGATCAGAAGCTATTTTACCACTGGAGGTAGAAATTTCATCTCTCAGAGTCTCTCTAAAAGGCTTAATCCCAGATGAAGAGTATCGAGTCAACCGACTGCAAGAACTAGAACTATTAGATGAAAGACGTTAGCATGCTTACACTCATCTCAAAACATATCAGCAACACATGTGCAGAAGCTACAATCACAAGGTCATCCCTCAAAACTTCAAAGTTGGTGACCTAGTCCTCAAGGAAAATCCAAGAAATCAGCAAGATCGAGAAAAGAAAGGGAAATTTGAACCTAACTGGTTAGGTCCCTATGTCAACATATCAGTCTGTGGATTAGGTGCTTATCAGCTTACAACTTCAGAAGGAGATGTGCTTGACGAACCAACTAACAACATTCATCTAAAGAAATACTACACTTGAGTAGTCTAATGCATGGAAAAATTCAAAACCAAAAAAATCGAAAAATCAAGAAAAAGCAAATAAAAAGGTACAATAAAAGCAACTAGTGAAAACCTGGTAATAGGTGCTATTGTGAGAGGACAGCTCCTTTATCTATATCTCTGCAGCCAAAAGCCATCGGCCATCACCTGACACTTAGCAAATATCCATTCAGGACATACTTAGAGTAGTCACTATCCCGGTTTATCCCTATATCCTTTCACCACATCTCACCATGGCTTGGTAATCACTATACATATCCACATCATCAGGCACACTTAGCTAGGGGCAATAATCATCAAAACTTGCAGCATGTTCAAACCATCTAGACTATTTGTCAAAATCAGAACACCACATCCAACAAACAAACACTTACTTAATCACAGAACAAAGCATTGAATCGCTAAAAACAAGAATCACAAAAACAATACGATGGATGATTTTCTGAAGTACCAAATGTTGTATTATTGCATAAAGTCTTGACTATTTTTGCATTTGAACCTTTTAAACTATTGGATTCTCTATATTTTCTCAACAATGCTTCCAAGCTAGAGATCATCGGGAAACTCCAATATTTTCTTAGTCTTCTATCTGTGAGGCGATCATTTGTACTGTGTAAATACTTGTCTCGAGACGTGATACAATGAATATCACTGAAGACATGATTCCACTTTATGCATATACATGGTTTAATCTTATCTGTTTATATGCAATCCGCACTCAAGTTGTCCTGGTTCAATTATACCTTGATGCTTGTGCTATCTTGCAAAATCAAACATCATGTAAATTTTTCTTAGGTCATTATGGTTCAATTATACCATTATGCTTGTATAAATTTTCAACATATCCCAAACAAATCAATGCTCAATGATGATACATATATCGAAAGCAAATAAACATGTGGTTATATCGGATGACAAATGCAGAATGAGGATGCTCCAAAAACAAGTAGTTGCATATCATTTTACAAGTAGTTGCATATCATTTTACAATTAGTTGCATATCAAATCATACATCTCACACCTCATAAACATCATACATTTACATCATGCATTTCACTTCATCCTATCATCTATCTAAGAATTGCATCATCATAAAATAAACACAAGCATATAGAAAGCATCATCCATAACACATCACATGATCAACAAAAATGGTGTCATATATATATATATATATATAATGATCAAAATGTACAATATATGTCATGTCTGTGCCCCGTACAATAAAAAAAAAGATCCAAAAATACAATAAAGACATCGTCTCTCAAGTATGACTATCTCCTGAGGGGGATGGTCTCGTCGCTGATGTCCCAACCCCTAGATCTCCAGGGGGATCCTATCTCGAAGGCCCCATCATGCCTCTGCTCTCTGATCGCGACCCAGTCTCTTGAGATCGACTCGATCTCAACTGCGTAAAGCTCTGCACTTTGCGCTCCCTAGGCAACGCATCCTCATAGTGGCATTGATAGTACTCCACCTCCTTGACTCTCAACGACATCTCTCTCATGATGTCCCTCATCGGACCACCTGCTGCTGCTCTTTGCACACTCCCTGCTAGCTCCTCCGCTCGACCCCGCCGCTCTATCTCAGTATCACGCTCTAGGGTTAGCTGGGTAATCTGATGTTGCTACGTTAATAGCTATGCCTGCAGCTACTGTACTATCAACTGTAGGGTCTTGATCTAGGCGTCCTCCACATGCGTCATGATCTAGACCTATAGGGGCACCTGTGACGGGGTACCCCCTATCCCTCTACCTATCCTCGATGCTGGTGGAGGTAACTCATCAGTCCTCCTCCTTTGCGCTGGCTATCTCCACTCATCAGTCCCTCCCACTGCTGCTATCACCTCTCCCACTCTCCCCTCCTCCCCTGCTCCAGTCACCAAACCTCCTCTCCCTCTATCCATCATGGCTCATCGAATTGCTCTCTCCACCCGCACTCCCCTATCACCCCCATCCCTACCTCTATCTCCCCTCCTCCCTTGATATCCTCTCCCTCGTCATCCTCCTCCACTGCCTCCATCATCTCCCTCATCCCCATCTCCCCCTACCTCATCCTCGTCATCATCAAAAGTAGGCCGCATCTCCTCAGGATCTAATATCCTAGCCACGACACGAGTTGCGAACAAACTAGCAAACTCATGTGTCATCTCAGCGTCTAATATCTCAAAGCATAGTCCCATATCTGGCCTGCTAAACTGGAAAACTCCTCTACAGCCACTCCACTATCAATAGTCAGACCCCAATCCGGTATATCCTGCCTCCAACACACATACAAGCAGGTCCCCTATGGTATCCCCTGCTGCTGACCATACTGCCGCAAAACTCTGCCAACCAGAAATCTCTCGATCACAAAGGGCATCCACCCTATTGAAAACTGACTTATAAACACATTTGGCATGTCCAGCCCATACCTTGCAATCTGTATACGGTCGCTAGATGACAGTATTGATGTCATCTAATACCCTTCTCCAGTGCTCAAGTTTGCCTAGCTTCCACTAGACAACTAACCCCCTATATCCATATGCATATGCCCACCCAACAGGCCTATCTCTACCCACTAGTGGCCTAGCTGCTGGAATGTGCTCCCAACACCATACCTATAGAAGTGTTACACCAGCTGACAAACTGTTGTAACCTAGGTACACCACCTCATGTAAGTCCCTATACAAATGGGCTAACATGGTTGATCCCCATGTGAACCTGCAGCCCCGTGTCACCATCTCCTCTAGCACCAATCCCCAACCTATGGAAAATCCCTTCGACCTATGGTCAGGACATAGGAATCCACCTATAAAACCTGCTAGTACTAACGGAAGAGGCGCATAGTCCAAATCCAAGAACTCCTGCCAAGGGATCTCATATCCACAAACTGTCTCATCATGAAATATGCAACGTAGTGCCTCTGTCCCACCCTCCTCAGTCTGCTCATCAGGCAATAATGCGCCTGCTATGAGAATCCGCAATATCCTGTAACAGTCCTCAGGAGTCACCGTCATCTCACCTGTGGCAAAGTGGAAGGTGTTCATATCACTACGCCATCTCTCTGCGAGCGTTATAAGTAAACCCCAGTTCACAGTAAACCGAGGCATATCTAATAAAGATGACAGGCCACATCTCTTAATAATATCTAAGTCAACCTGTGCCAATCGTGGTATCAATGCTCATGGTTTGGGGAATCGCTCCTGTCAAAAAGCAAAACAAGTCCAATATCGGTTTCCTCATCAAAACAAAGATATCAAAATCAAAATCACATCAAAAACTTGAAACATTTTGCAAATCTAATCAAGTCCACATCATATCATTCCATATCAACTTGTAACACAACTCAAGTTTTCAAAAACCATATCAAACTCGTAACACAACTCAAATCTCCACATCACATAAACTTGTAAAATAATTCAAGTTTCCCACCCATATCAACTTGTAAAACAACTCAAGTTTCCAACCCATATCAACTTATAACACAACTCAAGTTCCACAATCATATCGGCTTGTAACACAATTCAAGCTCCACACATATTAACTTGAAACAATGCAAATCAAATCAAGTTTAAATCACAAACACATTAATATCTACATAAATAACTTGAACATTCGTAAATCAAACCAAGTTATATCAGTACTCATATTGGACAAACTATCAAAAACATGACAGCCGACATAGCAAATGGCAAAAATCCACCTCCCCAAGCAAAACTGATCTTATCCTATGTAATTTTCTACCTTCACAAATCATCCTAGCTTGTAAAACCTACTACATGTGCTAATTAAATTTGGCTACGCGCTAAACCATATCCATGCACTACCCTGTTCTCTCCATGTGCTATCCTATCTACCCTATGCGCTAGACTACACGCTACACTTTTTTCTCCATGTGCCAACTAATCTACCCTAAGCACTAAACTCGATCCATGCGCTAACCTATCCCGCACCTGTGCTACCTATTCAAGCTTATGCGCTAGGTCTAACCTAAGCGCTAAATACCCCTGCCCATGCGACCCCCTGTGCACCCTATGCGCTAGGTTTACCCTTTGCCCTACCCTTTTAACCCTAAGCACTACCCTGTGTCCCTCATGTGCTAACCTAAGGCCATGCGCTAACCTAAAAACTCCATGCGCTACCCTAAATGTTTTCGAACGCTACCCTAAATTACAACCCTATGTGCTACAGAATTTTTTGTATGCGCTAACTTAAGACCCCTATGCACCAAAATGTGGAAACCACATTTCAAAATTCAAAAATTGACCAAAAATGACCAAATTAAAAATAAAAAAGGGGTCAAAAAAGTTGACTTACTGGTGGTCCATACACGGCAGGCCTCCGATACCTCCGAACGCACTCGAATCAATGCATAGAATATGGAATAGACATTTTGTCTTCTCTCCAAAAGTCTCTTTCTCCAAGGTCAACAAGCACAAATGAGATAAAACAATGCACTTTTCCCCTTTTATAGGGTAAAATAAAATTAGGGTTAGGGAAATGAGCATGTAATTTGCTCACGGTCTCCCTCATACCCTCGCACACATCAATTATCAGGAGATGAATCAATTTAAACATTCCACCTAGCCAAAATTCTGCACAACAAACATAATTATCAAATCAAATCAAATTTTCCAAAATTTTGATTCATCTTCCGAGGGGGCATTATCAACATCGATTATCAAAACTCGAGCATCACACATCAAATCTGGGGCACGACATGAAAATCCATAAAAACAACATTGATCATAAAATCACAATGACACATCATTTTCTTTGAAATAACATGTGCACACATGTCAGTTCAAAGATGGGCAAAATGTAGACGTATAAAAATGACCATATTCCTAAATGAATATTTTATGTTCATTTCTCTATTTAATTAAATCCAATTTAATTGAATAAACCACATTCCTCTATTTAATTAAGTAAATTACTCAATTTATTTAAATTAAATTCACTATACCTCTTTTACCATTTAATAGAATAAATTCATTTTATTCAATTAAAACCCCGATCCACTTTTTAATTAAAATCAAATTTAATTAAATAGTTATCCTAAATTGAATAAATCTAATTTATTTAATTTCCCCAATTGCAACCAAATTGAATTAAATTCATTTTATTCAATTAAAAGCCTATTATCCCTTCATCCACTTGCAAAGTCCTACACCTCCCACTTGCCTCCTAAGCCCTATTTCTAACCCCTTCTAGATTCTTCTAGTTGCTCCCAATTAACCTAAACCCATCTCCTAAACTTTGTCACATCCCTAAGCAAGGGGAAGTCACTTCTCAAGCCCTCAAAGTCTTCGAAAACCCTTAAAGGATTCAACCACTTAACTTTGAAAGTCTCCCAAACCATTAATGATTAACTCAACCCTTTAGCATGGTTAAAGAATTTCCCTAAACTCAACCTCCATGTAACCCAAGGGTCTCATTAAGCATTTATTGCTTTTACCATAGTTATCTCTTTAACCTTTGCACAAGAGTTTATCCTTTGGCTAAAAGCTTTATCCAATGGATAACCCTAACTTAACCTTAACCCTTAACCCCTAGGGTAACCATGAGGTCCTCTCAAGCATTTAATGCTTCTTACATCTCCTCTCAACCAACCTTATGTTGACAATTGTCACCATTTCAATGGTGCCAATTGTAAACATGGATTCCCAACTTTCAAACTTAGCCCTTGATTAACTCTTTCAATCCTGACCATCCATTGCCCTATTTTTACTATAAATAGAGCTCTCATTCCTCCATTTTCATAGATCCAAGTCTTTAGCATCACACTTATACTAAAATCCATCCAAGCTTTAATATATCATTTGTGCTCATCATTTAGCCTCTCTTTTCAATAGGAATTAATCTAAATATACATGTTTAGAGTATTTTCGTTATCATTTAGCTTAATCATAGACTAATAGAGCATGCTAGGATAGTTTTGTTTCTAATCTTGTCATCTTATAAACTAGTCTATTGCATTTTATAGGATCATGCATAGCTTAGGATACATTTTATCTTAAAATCAACTAAATCATCCCTCATTCTTGCATTTGTCATCCCTAAACCATTTTGCTCAGTGATCTGAGAGCAAAAACATTGGTTTGAGGGACCTTGTAAGATAGAGAACCATGGAACCAACCTTGGGAAGCTGAGCCATACTTCATCTATAGCTTGCACCAAGAAGTCATGTGGATGTGTGAGCAAGGCTCCTTAGACTCCATTTTTCATATATTGAGTTATATCGACCCGCTTTTCCAGCATACAAAACTTATTATAAATGATAATTAAAGGATGAATGTTGTTGATTTTATAAAAATACTAAAATTTTCTTACAAAAATATAGATTGAAAGTTATCTTTACAAGAATGTAAAAACATGTAGAAGATGCAATGTTCAAAATTATAATAAATATTTTTTTAAGTTTATAATTTAAAGAAAATGATTAAGTTAAATCTCTCTTCAAGCATATGGAGAAACAATCATGATCTTACATAAATATAGTATATGGAGTGACTCATAAAGAAAAATTAACGAGGATTGAATTGAATTTGATGAATAAGAGTTCATATTGTAGACACCTAAAATTGTCCTATCTAATTAAATAAATATTTTTATTTATTTAATTATTTTAGCCTAATTCTTCTATTGATTAAATAAATCTTTATTTATTTAATTAATTCATTTACCCTCTTCTAGCCTTATTTCTCATTTAAATAAATACATTTATTTATTTAAATTATCCTTCACCTAAATTAAATAAATACTTTTATTTATTTAATTGATCCCACTTCCTCTATTAATTAAATAAATCTTTATTTATTTAATTAATTCATTATCCTTTTCTACCCATGACACATGTCATTCATCTCTTAATTCTTACACTACCTACCCTCTCATTATTTTCTTATTTCCTCTACCTACCCTCTAATACTAGCCAACCATTTATCTTTTACACCTCTTAATATTATGCCTCCATTTCTTATAGTGTCTTCTATATAAGGAGATACTTCCGTCATTATCAATCCTCTTAGATTAGCATTCAAATTTTCATATGTGATCAAGCCTACTTACAACCACACTTCCACTCTTTGTTGAGCTCTTGTGCACACATAAAATCTGAGAGAAAACATATCAAGAAAGATCAATGGAGACAGGAAAAATGGAGATTCGAACCCTATTGGACATGTGATGGTATAATCTTTGTGATTTTGTTGATTTGCATTGTCTTAGGTAATCTTCATATGTTATGGTGGATCTTTGTTGTTGTTGGGCTAGGGTTTTATGGTTGAATCTATTTAGTCTTTCAACATTGTTGTTTCCATTTTTACCATAAACATTTTGGCACGCCTGGTGGGACTCTTGTCCTTTTTGCACTTAACATCTTGGTTGCGGATTTTATGCTTTTGAAGTTGCAAATCTGACATTTTTGACAACATTTCAACATTTTCACGTCTGAGCACACTAGAACCGCATTTTTTTCTTTTTTTCCACGTCTATTACCTTTGGAATTGCGTTTGCGTCCTCGACATCATTTTACATTTTTTCAGGTTGCAGATCCTTGTCTATGTTCACGAATCACCTTTGTACATCTTTTAACCATGTGTGTTGTAGATCCACATTTGTGTTGCCGAAATGTGTCTATGAGGGTCGAAGGCGCATCTATGTCTTGTAACCACGTCTGTGTGATATTCAATCACGTTTGTGTCTTTGATTTTGCAATTTTTGGGTTTTGTTCTAGTTTTTAGGGCTTTATTTCATCATTTTGATTTCAGATCTAGTTTATTCAGTCTAACATCTTGTAATCTAGCTAACAAATTGGTGCAACTTATCCTTGAAGAAACACATCTTGTCGAAGGCTCCCTTTTTCACAAAGTCTTTTGGATCTAAAATTTACCTAACTTATGTGCTTGCAGGAGGGGTTTTATTGCAAAAATACTAACAAATCTTTGTTGCGGAAAATTGGTAAGGGTTTTTGATCTTTATTGTGTGCCTTGTTTTTATAGATTACCAAACACTTCAATTGGTGCACTAAAATTGAACCAGTGTCTTTTGTGCCTTGAGCAATAGGCTCTTTTTTGTTTAATCTCTAGAGGGTCCGTCTCCTCTTGTGGTCATTAGGACTACTAGTGAGGAGAGAGTGGCCCAAGTGGTAGTGAGGAAAATCCATCTCTTACGAACCACTATAAATAACTATATCCATGGTGAAAGCCCCCACTATCATCTCCATCACCTCCACCATCACCCTCTATCAACTCCCCTGTATCCGTCAACCATGGAAATAGATGATCTGCCCAATATGCATTGTACTCTACATCCATCCCTGCATTCTCCACATCTTCCCAAATATCCCAAGGCATCAAAACCATCTCCTGCATCTATGTCACTGCCTGATCATAAGACAATAACGGACCCAAATGAGCCTGATCCCTCACCGTTCGTGCATACATCCTAGAGCCCCATGGAGTCTATTGTATCCTGCCAAACTTCTTCCATACTCTATCAATCAAATATTTTCTCAATCACATATGGTGTTCGACCAATCAGATACCTACTCCGAAATACATATGGTAGCTCTACTGTGTCATCCTCCCACTCCTCACAGTCTCGTTAAGGCCTCCATACTACACTATCTACCTCATTGACCACTCGACGCTAATACTCTAGCCTCCCAATCCGTGGCTAGGAAGTAATCATATCATACAGATGCACATAACTATGCCCATGTCCCCTGCCTCTAAAGTGTATCATCCTTTTCACCGGAAGATGCTCATATGCCCATACCTACAGTAATGTCACTCTGCATTCCAATCCCGCTGATCCATGATACACAAACTGATGTAGCTCATAAGACAAGTGTGCCAATAGACATGAATCCCATGCAAACCTGGTGTACTCCATTACCAATGTCTCCAGTGTCCTCCCCCATCCCACAGCCAAACCTCGTGTCGCCCTATTGGGACATAGGAACCCTCTGATCACTCCTGCTAGCACCGCTGGTAGTACCAATCCTATAGCTATCATAGTATCCCAAGCCACATCTCCTTCCCTCATCTCCAGTCCTAGATCCTTCAACACTCGTCGCAGTGCATCCCCATCTTCCTCTCGATCGTAAGGAACTAACTCCCCAATGACCTATATCCTCAGTATCCTATATACATCCTCTAAGGTGATTGTCATCTTACCATTGAAAAATGAAATGTACATGTCTCTGAGTGTCATCTCTCAGCTAATGCAATCAATAATCCCATGTTCGCCCAAAACTCAGGCAAACTTTGAGTCGAAGGGAATCTCTCCCGTGACTCCAACATCAATAGGTCCTCCCATAGTCAAGCAAATCAAGTGTGTCAATCCTAGTGGTACTCCTTGTTCATCACAAAGTGCTTCTTTTTATCCTAGTGCTTATATCTATCATATGGCACTCTATCCTAGTGGTGCTCCCTGTTTATCACAAAGTGTTGTTTTTTATCCTAGTGCTTATATCTATTATATGATAGTCTCTCCTAGTGGTACTTCCTATTCATCACAAAGTGTTGCTTTTTATCCTAGTGCTTATATCTATCATATGGCACTCTATCCTAGTAGTACTCCATGTTCATCACAAAGTGCTTCTTTTATCTTTTAGGGCACCTAATTGAGTGTATCCACTTGAGTAGCTTATCTAATTGACAATGTATGTTCTATCACATAATTATCAATTTTAGCCTAATCCAATTGGCAACGTATGTTCTATCACAAAATTGTCAATTTCTTTGGTACTCCATGCTCATCACAAATTGCCTCTCTCTATCCTATCCTAGGGCCTCTGCTTGAGTGTATCCTCTTGAGTAGTTTCCTAATTGGCAAGATATGTTCTATCACAAAATTTTCAATCCTAGCCCTATTTGTTATCCTAGTCTTCCCTAGAGGACCTGCTTGAGTGTATCCTCTCAACAACTTATCCAATCGAAAATGTATGTTTATCACAAAACTATCGATTCAATCTTGAAGACACAAACGCACTTGCATACTTCATAAACGCGCATGCATGACATAGATGCGCTTGCCCTACATAAATGCACTTGCATTTCATAGACGTGCTCGTAGTAGACACAAACACTATTAAAACCATAGATGCGCTTAAACTTGACACAAATGCGCCTACCCTACCTAGACGCACCTGACACCAACCCAGATGCGCCTTCATGTCTTTGCCCCGCTTGACAAGTTTTTTTCAACATACCTAATGCACATTTATTACCCTACCTAACATGAATTTATGACAATAATTAATGCAACAAGGTACAAGGAGGTTTTTTGGTACTCACTGGCTCTCCTACATCTGTTGGCCTCTGATATAGGCGAATGTGATTGAATCTATGCACCAATGCCATCGTTGCTGACTGTTGACTGCTCTCTGATCTCTCTACACTCTAATCTCTTAGGTGGATGATAATGTGGATGTTTTCCCTCGTAGTCTATCTTATACACTACCCTAGCCCTAGTCTTCTTTATCCCATGACTCTATCACTTTATCCTACCTTGTCAGTCTTTTCTAGCCTTTCTTTCTTACTAAGAGATTGTCTGCGATCTTTTTAGACATTTTCATCCAATCTCTTGAGGGGGCATATCATTCCCATCTTGGGGCAACTTTGTGTTAGGGTTTCAAGCAGATCCGAAGCAAATATGAACTAACAATTATATGTAGATTTAAATACAAAAGATAAAGGAATAAAATAAGACACGGAAAACACAGAGATTTAACGTGGTTCACCCATAATGGGTTACGTCCACCATACACAGCCATCCAATCTTTCTTATTATCTAGCAAAAATAGTACATCAACCTTGCAATGCCTTAAGCACCCCAACCGCTTATAACATGCATTTTTAGGGCAACAAACAAAGTCGGCCTTTTTAGGGTTTTATTACAATGTCGGTTTTCATCAACAAAAAAATGGCAAAAAAAATTATCCTTGCTGAGTGTACAAAACTTTGTTGATCAGTCGCCACATATCAACACTTTGAATCAATCCATCTTATCTTCTTTGAAACAATGTCACAAGTTGCATTGTCTCAAAGAGGGGCAAAATGTAGACACCTAAAATTGTCCTATCTAATTACATAAATATTTTATCCTAATTCTTCTATTAATTAAATAAATCTTTATTTATTTAATTAATTCAATATCCTTTTCTACCCATGACACATGTCATTCATCTCTTAATTCTTACACTACCGACCCTCTCATTATTTTCTTATTTCCTCTTGTAGACACCTAAAATTGTCCTGTCTAATTAAATAAATACTTATTTTAATTTAATTATTTTAGCCTAATTCTTCTATTAATTAAATAAATATTTATTTATTTAATTAATTCATTTATCCTCTTCTAGCCTTATTTCTCATTTAAATAAATACCTTTATTTATTTAAATTCCCCTTTTCCTAAATTAAATAAATATCTTATTTATTTAATTGATCCCACTTCTTCTATTAATTAAATGAATCTTTATTTATTTAATTAATTCATAAGCCTTTTCTACCCATGACACATGTCATTCATCTCTTAATTCCTACACTACCTACCCTCTTATTATTTTCTTATTTTCTCTACCTACCCGCTAATCCTAGTCGACCATTTATCTTTTACACCTCTTAATCTTATCCCTCCATTTCTTATAGTGTCTTCTATATAAGGAGATGATTCCTTCATTATCAACCCTTGACTATTCTAGCATTCTAACGTTTATATGCGATCAAGCATACTTGCAACCACATTTCCTTTCTTTGTTGAGCTCTTGTGCACACATATAATCTGAGAGCAAATATATCAAGCAAGATCAATGGAGATAGGAAGAATGGAGATCCAAACCCTATTGGACATATGATGGTATAATCTTTGTGATTTCATTTTATTTTCATTGTCTTAGGTAATCTTCATATGTTATGCTAGATCTTTGTTGTTGTTAGGCTAGGGTTTTGTGGTTGAATTCATTTAGTCTTTCAATATTGTATTATCCATTTTCACCATAAACACCCCTACCTACCCTCTAATCCTAGCCAACCATTTATCTTTTACACCTCTTAATATTATCCCTCCATTTCTTATAGTGTCTTCTATATAAGGAGATACTTCCTTCATTATCAATCCTCCTTGATTAGCATTTGAACTTTCATATGCGATCAAGCCTACTTGCAACCACACTTCTGTTCTTTGTTGAGCTCTTGTGCACACATAAAATATGAGAGCAAATATATCAAGAAAGATCTTTGGGGATAGGAAGAATGGAGATTCAAACCCTATTGGACATGTGATGGTATAATCTTTGTGATTTTGTTGATTTGCATTGTCTTAGGTAATCTTCATATGTTATGGTAGATGTTTCTTGTTGTTAGGCTAGGGTTTCGTGGTTGAATCTATTTTAGTCTTTCAACATTGTTGTTTCCATTTTCACCATAAACACATATATATGTTAATATTTGAGTTTGTAATGATATACAAACCCTCTTAAAATATTTAGAAGGGAATGGATGTCATTATCATAGGATAAATAATACAATTGAAAGGAAATGTTTTGTCTAACTACCATGGACATGGCTTCAAGCTAAAATTTACATGAAACAAAAACAAGATATTGTTAAGTATTGTTGCAAGGTTAACATTAATAGTGATAGAAGAAGTATTGAAAAATCTTAAACAAGGTCTCATAGATAAATAAACTCAATTCTCAATTAATTAAGAACATATTAAGAAAAACAAATAATATTTGAGTTTGCAATGACATACAAACCCTCTCAAAATATTCAGAAGGGAATGGAAGTCATTATCATAGGATAAAGAATATTGTTATCATGTTGGTTAATAGATTTTTCCTTTGATAAAAATGAAATAATCACCACTCTATTGCCCCTCTAAAGAATAAAACAATAACCAAACAGTTGGGTAACCTTATAAAAGTTTCCCTCTGAATTTTTTGAGGTACAACTCCCCCTTATATTTTCAATGAATGAAAACAAGAAAATAAACTATGCATATAATTTTAACCGGAAAGTATGAAAGGCATTTTCACACCTAAAACTATCCTAAAAATCATCATCAAACAACTTCAAAGGGCCTGCATGACCGAGATTGCAGCTATGGAATGAGATCTTCGAGTTGGTTCTATATTGCGCTGGTGACACGTTTCCAATCCAAATGAGCGGCAGCAAAGCTCTATATAATGACATAGTTTGGAAGTTTGATGTGAGAAATCCTCTGGTGCCACACTTCCTTGTCTCGCTGGACTTGGGCCACAATATCCACATGACTTCCCAAGTGTTCTACGCACAGAAAAAGGAGGGACTCAATTTTTCCCACCGTTGAGAAATCATCTATTGTTAGAGTTTTTGTTTCTCTAACATTATTAATCTTTCCTTTGAAGGATTGAGTAATAGCCTCCAAAATTTCTATTATTTTCCCATCCTCCTTTAGACACATAATTCCTATGCATTTCAAGTCATTCTGCATGGATAAAATGAGTTGAGCTAACTCGTCCCGCAGTTTGGCAGACTCTTCACATCCCTGCTCCACTACAGAGTTATACCACTCAATGTTTTTCTTGCACACATAGAGAATATTATCATCCAAGCCTTGCACTGGTTTTTATGACAGAAACTTCCTTATGCCATGCTTTTGTACATCATTCATTTGAGCTACCACAACTCTCCATTTGTTTTCCTCCTTTTTCCAATTGGCAATTTTTATCTCTAGCACTCTCATTACGGTAGAGGTATTTTCATACACCTTGCTTAGATTCTTGAACTATTTTGTGCCTAATTGAGTGATCCCATCCAACCACTCCAGGAAGATATCTGTCACCATCTTGCTCTTTTGAATTTGACCCAAAAGTTTCTGATTAGGAGGTGAGTTAAGATCGAATGACATGGGCAGTTGTGAAATGGGCTAGGCATTTAGATTATGAATAACATCTATATACTTAGCTATGTGCCTCAATGTTTCCTTGAGATCTTGTTTATCTCTTTCATCCTTCCATGTCTTGCTTATTATTCTCTTTGTGGAAGCTTCCAAATGGTGCACATCAACTACTCGTGATCCAACGCCTAAACTAATCTTTTCAACAATGAAATCCTTTGCTGAAGGATTTTCTACTTCTTTATCTGAAATAGGACGAGCTATTTCAGCAGTCCAATTGCCAGTGTCTTGGTCAAAATCCATTTTTGAAATTGTTTTCAGCCTTTTAAACTTTGGAGTTATTCCCAAACATTTACTAACCATATCTTTATTAATAATTGAAACATAAACCACTTTTCTCTTTTTCCTACTAAGAGCAGTGTCTAACCAATGAGGAGCACTGTAATTTGAGTCCTTCTTTGCTTGGGATTGTTCAACACCAACATTTGCTAAGAGCAATGAACCTTCAATGCCTACTTCCTTTTCAGGCTTTTCAGTATCACCAACTTACATGATGGGTATCTCATTGTTTTGTTCCACCATTATATTCTCAGCTTCAGGAGACCCTTATAAATCAACCACTACTATGCTTTCTGGCATCTTTTTTCCCTTGTACTTGGTTCTTCATCTGGTGACACGGGTTGGAAGCTGGCTAACAAGGGATTTCTTTGAACCTTTGATAGTATCTGCCTCAAGTTTAACTTTGGTGCCACCTTTCATGCAACCGAGTGTCTACTAATCTTGAGAAAATTACCTCTAGCGTTGAACCTCCACCTTTCCTAATTTAGCTTCTTCATGAAGATAGAAATCTGTTTTTTAAAATGATATAAATGGCTTAAAACTCAGTTTCATGAATACCACAAGTCATTCATTCATGTTGAGTTACCGCTTAAGTGATATTTCTAACACATGCTCTTATTACAAAACACTTCACGCAATCTCTTATCAAGAAATTGATTGCCTCCTTAAGTGAGAATTCTTTCAAATAAATCACCAAGATTTCTAGAATATTCCCCTCCATGCCGATCATTTCCCTCCTTTAGCCTCCACTTTTACAATGCTTCCATTTTGAATGTGGAACCACTGAACCATTGAACTCTTGAACACATGGAGGTTAAAAGGTTCAAGTTTATTCATCGCACATGCTTTTTGCATAAGTTAGACTTGCTGCAACTAAGACAACACACACAAATACCCAATGAACTCTTGAACTAAACTCTAGGTTCAAACAAAAGGTTCAAAGACACAAACACTTTAGACATAAAGACACATCGACCGAGACAAACTTAAAGTAGAAAGATAACAATTTAAGATAATTGAATATGCTAAAGTAAACACACATTATCTCAGCATGAAAATTCCAATGCAAGGAAAATCAATGAATGCAAAAATACGAGGTAACATATAAATAAATCTTGCACCCTAACTCAAGCTATGAACTTCAACAACCTATTGAAACATGGGAACACTTCAAGGTTGTGGGTTACCTAAAAACAAAGTGGAACTCGAGAGTAAGGTGGTTCTTTCTAAGCACTTCACTTAAACTAACATTAAGAGTAAGAAGGAGAACATGTAAAATAAAAAATCTAATCCTAAGGTGATGCACCAGATGATATATTAAAACTCAAACAAACAAATAACACACAGCAAAGCCAGTAATAAAAGACTCTCCTACACAACCCAATAAATCATAATCTTTGCATCAATAGTTCATAAGAAAGTTGAAAAACATAGTCCTATGAGGAGAAAATACTTTTTCTCACAGCTTAAGATTCATTATTTCATACACACAACTTATAACCTGCAAATAATTATACTGCTGCATAAAGGCACCAACATGAAATACAGTTCCAAGGACAGAGGACATCACAAGAACCTACACTAACACTAAGGACACACAATATTAGAAGAAATAGGAAGGTATGAACTGCTTATTACTACTGAAAGGTGTTACAAATCTGTATTACTCCTGAAAACGGGTTACAAAATTATCCACTTCTGCAGAAAGAACTTAGAGAATTACAGACTACCAAAAGTGAACAAGTGAGAGCTCCTAAAAATATTGAAGTCTTGCAGTATATATGCTTTTACAAAAGTAGTTAATGAATATAAAATTCCACCTCCTCTTGGGCGAGCAAACACAAAAACCCACTATTGAGGGCCTAAAACAAGTTTGAAAGGGAAGGCGCTTGAGAAAAAAGTCAAGCCACCCTATCCCCTGCCATAAAAGCTCTTTATTTCCCAATAAATGACCCCAAAAAATATCTCTGAAAATATTGCAACCCCTCATAAATGCACAGAATATCTATGAATTGTTCATAAATATGAATAAGCAAAATATTTAATAAAGTGATTTATAATTTTATCACTTTAATAAATACTTTTCTTTATTCATTCACATTTTAAGTCACAATTTTAATAAATAAAAATAAGAAGGTTATTTATTAAAGTGATAAATTAATTAAATCACTTTACTCAATAATTTTACTATTTTTATTTATTTAAAATCCTATGTTATATTTTCCTAATAAATAATACTTATTAAGTGATTTTAAATTTATCACTTAATAAACATTAATTATTAGGAAAATATTTATCAAGTGATAAATTGAAAATCACTTAATAAATATTACACCATAAAATGATTACTCAGTGAAATTAAATATCATTTAATAGCATCTTTACATATTCAAAAAGGGGTGCAAAAATTACATCAATAGCTCTAGAGCTTTCATGTGGATTTTTTTTTGAGAGAGAAAAATTAAAAGAAGGAAACAAAAAATAATGCCTTAGGCGATAATTGATGACGTAGGGAAATTGGAACCCTAAAGCGCTTCATTTCACTCCTTGCATTCAACATCCTCATTCTTTTCTTGCATTGAAATCTCTTGGCACTGCCATGACTCTATGTGCAGTTGAGGGCTTTGCTCATTCGAATGCTTAAATGGAGGTTCTGGAATAATTTGCAGGTGATACTCATTGGCGAAGGGCATTTTTTATCATTTTCTATGTGTTGGTTGCTGCCATGTCTGGATTTATCCTCTTGAGGATTCAATTTTTGGAAACAATTTGTAGATTCCCACTTTATTAGCTAGCTGCTTCAGGTAAGCTTTATTTCTGCAAAAAATAACATAGTTTGAAGCTTTAACAATATCATTCTTCTATGTATTTACATGAACTTGTCTTTGCCTTGGATATTTTGATTGCACATGAAACATTCAAAGGGTTTTGTTCATGTTTTGACTATATTCAGTGCCCCTATGCACGACTCCTTTAGTATGCTGGGACTAAATCACTGTATATCAATTTAGGTTGTATCTATTTTCTTTTGAAGTGTTGGAATACTCTTATTGTGACAATACTTCTCTTGATTTGCAAAAGTCTTAGAATGGGGTTTGAAACCTCATTTATGACCTTCTTCATAGCATCGATCATTGTGTTTTTAGACCTCATTATAGATATATGACTGCAATAACAAACCCAAACACTATTGGTAAAAATTTATCATACACATTGAGTGCATCTTGAAGAAAATGCTTGCTGGAATTAGTAACAAACTCATGGCATACTGGAGTACCTTCTTTTGAAATGATTTTACTTGGTCAAAATTGAGATGGTAATGCCTAATGGAAAACATATGACCTTCACTATGACCATCCTCCTTTATGTTGGCTGACATGAAACTATTATTGTGACTTTGTCCCTCTGATTTTTGTGCTTATACTGCTACACCTGTATATCCTTGACAGAGACATCAATAATTGGAACTGCATTTTCTCTAAACTCCTTGTACTATTGGTTGCTTGTCCCTATGATTGAATTGTTGATTGTAATGTTAAACTTAATGTGGTGACCTTGATGCATTCTTACTGTCTAATACTTCATGGACTATTCATTTGATTGCAAGACCTATTTATCTTGTCTTAGACGCTATGGACTGCAATCACACATGCTTTTCTCTATATTGGTATTCGGATCATTTGTTGTTCATAGAGTGTTTTAACAACTTTCTCTGATTTTTAGTTGACTAAAACAAGCCTGGTTATGATTTTGATAGTAATAAAGAGTTACTATCAACAAGGCTTCTTTTGACTATCATGCTTTGTTATCTAGATGCTATATTTATTTTAGTTCCATATTTCACTATAATATTTTAGCACATTCAAACCCCTTTGTCACTATTTGACTATATTTCCATTGTATATTCTCCTAGCTGCATGCTATTATGACAACCATGAAATCTTCCCCATCTCTCTCGTACGATGGTCTCCATGAATGAGTGCCCCTCATTTATGATAGTATGTTGATACTGACATCTAGGACCCACATGTTCCTATCAACGTATTGCCATGAATGACATGTATTCTTTTATTGTGACTATAGTAAGACACGAGTAAATATTGTTGCATCTTTGTCATAATAATTTGTCCTTAATATCACAACATGCTGAGCTCAACCCTCGTGGGAGCCCATTTACCCCACATGCTATAATAATAACATCGAATGAAGACAAATGATAATCACCTACATATGCACACGGAAACAAACAATGTTAATTAAAATGATGAAGCTTAGAGGCTTCCATTGAGGATCTTATGGCACCTTATGACATTGTTCTGCCCTTTCTTTTCTCAGTTTTTCTACATAGCTTGTTCAATGCTTTATCAAAATAAATTATACATTTTCTGATGTATATGATGTGTATAGTGATCCTAAGCTCTAACATCTCTCTCCTAATAACTTGTAGGTACTCAAGGACAATGAAGCAACACTCAGGAGAATCCAACCAGTTTTAGCAAGTGACCTTCGGGGTTCGTCATTCCAGGCAATGATGGATTCCTATCCACTTATGCATTTTTCTTTCTTGTTCAGCTAATGTATAGTTTATTTTTATATAGAATAGAATAAGTTAATCCCATGGCTTGTGTGGTAATTATACACTTGAAATTGAATTATGAATAAAGAAAGCAAATTCATGTATTGTTGTAAACTCTTGCTTCTTGTAAACACTTGCATGGTATTCATTTGGTATCATCTCTCTTCCATGAGAACTTGAACATAATAAGACATGCACCTTAGTCTTTTAGCGCAACCATTGTCCCAACTCTACCTAATTGAGCTGGAAGCAAAATTTAGGTAACAAATACAATTGAAAGGAAATGTTTTGTCTAAATACCATGGACATGGCTTCATGATAAAATTTACTTGAAACAAAAACAAGATATTGTTAAGTATTGTTGCAAGGTTAACATTAATAGTGTTATTAAGATTATAATAATCTTAATTAATAATTATTTAGTTAAAATTATCAAATGATTGTAATTAAAAAATAAATAATTAAAACTTGAGTTATAATATAATTGATCAAAATACTTATGATCATAAATTATAATAATTTTACATGCAGAAACTGATCTCCATGACTATCTAGCTTCTTTTCCTCAACCTTTAGAGCTAGCCCCATTTGAAGTCAACTGTTAATGTGTTATTCTCAGGGTTTTTGCTACAAGTGTATTGTTCTCTTACCCCTCCTTTTGGTTTTATTTCTTAATGTATGTAATTATTATCTTCTATATTAAAACTATTATATTTATAATTACATAACCCAAATAAATAATAATTATATTCACCTCATGCACTCTTGTCATAATATTTACCATGTCATTTACTTTTCTTTTTTTTATTAATATTATAATATTTATTCGTGCATAAATTTTTTTCTTTTTTTTTAAAGAGTTATTTTCTTTTCATTTTAAATTATTAAAATATGTAAGAATTCTTTTGAGTTATTTACTTTAGGTAAAAATTATTTTATAATTATTTTTATATATTAAAATTATTTATATCATTTTTTAAAAACGAATAGTTTTTAACCATATAAATATTAATATGCATTTAAATAGAATAAAAAATTTATTTAATTATTGAACGTGATGATGATAATTATTATCTAATCTAATAATTAATAATAACTAAAATTATAACTAGAGTTTAATTATTATAGAAAATTAAGAATAAAACTAGTAATTATTTAGTTAAAAAATTTAAATAATTATAAAATCAAAAAATAATTTATTTTAGTTAAATTTATAGTTTAATTGATTAAAATACTTATAATGATAAATTATAATAATTTTAAATTAAAAAGACTAAATTATATCTTAAATAAATTTATTTATTTAAAAATATAATATTAACTTATTAATTATTATTTCAAAATAGAAAACTATTACATTTATATTTATAATTACGTAGCCATATTTAATATGATTATATTTACTTGATACCTAGTAATAAAATTTATTATATTATTTACTTTTCCCACCTTTTTGTATTAGTAAAAGTTGCACATTTTTATATTTTAAAACCTAATAAGTTACTTAAACACATTTGCTTAATAGTGAATCTCTAAATTTCTTATTCTTAATTTATTATTATAAATAATAGTACTATATTATTAATTTATTTATTTTTATAAAGTTTTAACAGATTTAGAATTTGTTAAATATTTGTTTGGTAGATGTGTAAAATAAATTTGATCAGAAAATTTAAACATGCTAAATATTATTTTAACATATCTAAAAAATTAACTAAAAAAATTAATTGAATTGTTTAAAAACAATAACCACAGACAGAAAATAAATAAATATTAGTTGAAGAACTAATCATAACAAGTATGATCAATTATTAACATTAGATTACTAAATAAATGCCCACAATCTGATAAATATCAAATATTAGATAGAATTACTAAATAAATGCCCACAATCTTCTGTTTAAAATGTAATCTATAGCTGGGCAATCTGATAATTATCCAATATTAGATAGAATTACTAAATAAATGCCCACAATCTTCTGTTTAAAATGTAATCTATAGCTGGGCAATCTGATAATTATCCAATATTAGATAGAATTACTAAATAAGTGCCCACAATCTTCTGTATAAAATGTAATCTATAGCAGCTGAACAGAGCATCTACGATGGATAAACTCAAATTGCATGTGCTTCTGGTTTTCTGTATGTTCTTCAAATTGCCAGGTATAACAACATCAGTATTTAATGCTTTCTGTTACAAAAACATTAACTGTAGTTTTTCTTCTTTAGCTAAAATGAATTGTTCTTTCTTTCAGCTGGCCAGGCAGTCATGAACAAACATCAGGTATGTTTTATGGGCCTCATTTTTCTCGTGTCTGTAGATTTCTAAGGCTTCTTTAAAACATCTTTTTTGTTGGTTTTTATCTGAGGGATAGAAATTTACTGAATATTTTGGTTTGTAGGACGGGGAGATGGAGAAGATTCAGTTATTTCCTATATATGATGAGTACACAGTAAAAGAAGTTTCAGCTGTCAAGGAATGCTCTGCTTGTAAATGTTGCTCTGCAGGCAATACAAATTGCATTCAAACTTCTTGCTGTTATGGTTTTGTTTGCAATGAACCAGGCAAGCCAAATGGGACCTGTGTTTTCAAGCCACTCTCTTGCTCTTGTGATGGCTGCAATTGAGTTCATTATACTCAGATTTCTCAGGGGAATGACTTGACGATCCATAACTGTCTTTGATGCCAAATTTTATAAAAGAAAAAGTCTGATGTGTCAGTTACATTCTAATAAAATGTGTTTTGTGTCACAGGATTCAATGATGTTCCCTCCACTTATCTTTCATAACTTGCATAGTTATCTCAATTTATTATGAAATGACGTTCAGAATTAGTTGGAAGATCTATTGTTATTATTATTGAGGATTGATAGGTGAAGAGGTGAAATCAAATTATCTGAGGACTTAAATTAGATTCATAGTAAATAACATAATATAATTTATTTTTCATCTTAACATAGATTCATAGTTGATAAGCTAATGTTAAAATAATGCTCTCTTTTCTTTCACAATATTAATTTTGCATTAAGGAAGCCTTTTGATGGTTGGTTTCTTAGAAGTTAGGCACATGTATTGGTCTTCTTTTGAATGTAGATGATCTCTTTCAATCTTGTGGAAAATACGATCTTACATAAATATAATGAATTAGGTGATTTCAAAAATAAAAATTAATAAAAATTGAAAAATTAATGAGGATTGAATTGAATTTGATGAATAAGAGCTCATATAGACGCTAAAATTTGATTTTGCAATGACATAAAAGACTTCAAAAAATGGGAATGAAAGTAAAAGAAAATGTTTTGGGTGACTACCACTTGAAGGATAGGGCTAAAATTTACTTAGAAACAAAACCTAGGTATTGTTCACTACTATTGCAAGGAGATCAACACTTCAAAATTAATAGTGTAGAACAAGTATTGAAAACCCTTAAGAAAGGTCTTATAGATAAATAATTGGAACTCAATTTTCAATTAACAAAAGAAATCTTAGGTAAAAACAAATAAAAAAGAAGTCACACAAAAGACTCATTTTAAAAAAATGATAAGAATATAGTGGAGGTAATGAATAAAAGGGAGAGCACAAATGCAAACATTCTAAATAAAAGTAAAATAAAATAATAGTCAAGTCAATTTGTTTATATGAATCTAATATAAATTTAAAGCAAGATAAATAATATTAAAAAAAATTACTACAAGAATTATCAATTAAGAAATTCATCCATCCAAAATTAAAAATTATGATTATTAAATTATAAATTCTTAAATTGAATCAAATTATAATTATTAAATTTTAATAAATTTGACTAATGCAATCAAAATTATGATTCTTAAATTGCAAGTTTTTAAATACATTTGACAAATGCAATCAATTAACATGTTAAAATAATAGAAATTTAGACTCAGCTAGCTAAGTTATGAAAAAACATAAAAACACGTGAACCAAAATCTACTTAAACAAGTGCTGCGCTGCAATCTAATTCCTGAAAAATGCTAGCAGGGCGCTTCTGAGAAAAAGTTTGGCAGAGCGGTTTTGGGAAAAAAAGTGTGTTATTTCGTAAGTGCTGCAAAAGTCCGTTATCCAAGGTGTCATCTAGAATGGTCCTAATGATAAGATAATTAAATTCAAAGGAGCGATTCTTTTCTTTCTTAGAAACCTTTTGAAAGTACTACTGATGTAGATTCAACTACTTGTCCTCTGATGTTGGAGCCTCACAGAAACCTTTCTGATTCTCTCTGTTACCTACTGATATAGGTGAAATGCTAGGAATTTGTTAGGGAAAACGGGAAAAGTGATACGAAACCGTTTGAATGATAAAATGGGTTATTTTTGTATTTGACCATGCCGGATCATGTCCTATACAGAGTTTCAAACAATGGCATTCATAGCTATCTCTTGTGCGTCATACGTGGTGCTTATTGCAGCTAATTGTATAGTCCAGTACATTTATGCATCAAGTTGGGTGTTCCCAAAGCCATTAGACACGTCAAAACAACGTAATTCTAGTAGTGATACACATCCAGCCTTTGCAATGACCAAAAGTTTTGTCCACGGCAAACTAAACATGTTAAACATTTCCCTGCTTTACCCTCGCTTCCTCACAGTGACCACAGATTCCATGCAATACATGTTCCACTAACCATAAGAGAATTTATATAATGGATGAAGGAAATTGATAAAACAGTGAATTTCCATCTAGGACAGCTCCTATTAGGTCTAGGATGGAGAGACTTATAATGGCAATAACCCAAAGCATGATAAGATTCCTCATTTTAAACGGTTAAATGTAACGAGGAACAATGAGCATTGACTTTCAGTTATCAATAGGATAAGTAAGAAGTGAAAAATAGTTTCAAATAGGAGAAAACTTAAATAAATTTAAAGCTCCAGGATTGAAGGTTGCAAGGACAACTGGGAAGAACAATGCTTGAATAATCGTGGACAGCAACTAACTGACTTAAATAGATTTATTTTAAACTGTGAAAAGATATATCGTTACTGGAAGCATTATAAACCTTTAAAGCAGCCCAACTATATAGAAGGCTTGGGTTGACAAGACCAAACTTTATATCCAATGAGCAACTACTAAAGTGAAATAACCTGTATTACACACTCCAGTGATTACAATTAATATAACACCCCTTCTGCAATTGAGAGATGCAAGTTTCCCAAGGTCCAACACACGGGAAAGAATTTGAATTCCATTAATCAATTCAAGTAGGATGGATTTTATAACAAATAAATCAAATTGCAATTCTAATCAAACTAGAGTAATGATGATCAAGGCTTTATTATATTGTAAGTGGAAAGACACCTAAAATAAGTTGAAATTTGAAATGACGCAAAATAAATTTGAGTAGAGGACGACGTATTGAATGAAAAAAGATGTCTCGATTAGGTCAGTTTGATGCAGGGGCCCACGGGCGGACGAGCACAAATCAAAAATGGAAAAACAATTTATTTCCAGATTATTTGTTTCAATTTTGGTTTGTTTTTGTTTGGCATCTCTGTGTTCAGCTGTGATAAGTTAAATTTAAACTCAGCTCTCCGGTGGTCGTGGACATCCATCATTTCAGATATTGTAGTTGTTACTGCTCTAGCAGATATCTATGCTAATGTGAAAACATAGACAAGGCTGGAGAAACTGTTTGACAGAATGACTCAGAAATATTGGCTCATGAATTGCAACGAATACAGAATTTGCACAAAATGGATTTGTTGATGAGGCTGCAGGAACTTTCAAGCCAATGTAATAGGCAAATGTAAAGCCAAGTTCCGTAACCTTCGCAAACATCCTCCCTGCTATGCCAAATGATATCGACATCCATCGAAGTACAAATTTTTTGTCTGATGTTGTAGTTGGAGTCACCTGGTGGACGTGTAAGCAAAATGTGGACGATTTCGGGTTGCGCACGAACTGGATTTGTTGATAAGAAACCTCTAAACAAATGCAATTGGTGGTGAGGAGCCAAATTCCTTCTTTGTTCAAGCCGAAGGGGGAGCTTTAAAGAGAATAACTGTCCACTAAGGCATAACGACAGGGAATTGCGGGATATGCAGAAAATGGAACTACTGATAAATGCAATGACAGGTGTGAAAGAGTATCGAATGATAATGAGAACGCACTTAGGAAAGACCAAATGCCGAGAATGAAATGACATATAAAGCAGAGACGTTGATGGTAGAGGATAGTGGCCAAGAGAGGCATCGGTCATTGTGGGGGGGCTGCACAGGTGGAGAAGCGACCCAAGAAAGGGTGCGCAAGTGAGAAAGGCGTTGTATGAGGCTGCACAAAGAGTAGAAAGTGGGTGCAGCGTTAGGATATAAGTGACCTGCGTGCAGATGATCAGAAACAGTGGTTTATGAATATGAAGGGTCGAGTGTGGGAAGCCGTGTGGGAGAAACTAGCGCTGCAAGTGTGATGCAAGCAGACTACTAATAATCAGGAGGCTGACTGCCAGATCAATACAACTATTATTTAAAAAAAGATCAAGGGTGATTGACAAAGGAGATAAAAGCACAGGCGCGCATTCAGCAAAGGAGGACAAAAAGAGACTTCTAAAGAGCATCAGGAAAAGACAAGAAACAAAGACTTCATAATAGAACTTGAAAGCAAGGTGAAGGCATTTGTGGAATTTTTTTATTTCCTTAACTTTGTTTCTTTCTATTATAAAAGTCGTTGGAAGTGAAAAAAGAAAAAAAGTGATTATTTTCAAATATGTTTAATCTGATGGAAGGGAGCACCATGGCTTGATATTTCAAGTCAGATGGATGATTCTATCATCTATTCTAAACTCTTTTTTAGATGTTTGATGCTGTAGCATCCGGAGACAAAAGACAATCCTTCATTATTAAAAAATGTAATAATTAGGTTGTTAAGATTTTTAATGTTTTAATTGTTGAGGGTATTCATGTGGACCAGGAGGTTCAAAATTTCAAAAGAAGGAGAATGATGCAAACGGGCTTCTAAGAATTAGAGGGTTGATTGTCAGCTGATTTTTCAATTCTTCTATTTTTATTTCCTAAACTATTGGTGATTTGTAAGTCTTTGAAGGAGTTAATTTTGGATATGATTTGTTAATGTTTGAACTGCTGTTGTTCAGCATGCCTCGTAGGAGTTAATTTAGGATTTGATCTTTCTATTTAGGAGGCAGTCTTAGAGTTAGTTGTGAAATAAAAAGGGATTGCAAGAATTAAAGGATTCACTTTTGGGGATGTAATTTTTAGTTTGCAAAATAAAAGAGATGTAATTATCAGTTTGTAGAATAAAGAAATCAGAATGGTGATCCTACAGTATGGAGTCTATTTATTTTGTTGTTCTTTGTTCTATTTGGCTAATTTCCTCTATATTCTAGAAGACGTGATTACTAATAGATTGCAAGTTCTGAGAAAAATCTGCATCAAAGTGGAGGCCCATGTTGTGTAGGATTGAAAGAAAGAGCTTGGGAGGTGTGTAGCTAGGAAGAAGGCTTGTATGTTGCATATGGGATGAAATAGATAAGGCTTTGTTACTGGAGAGAGTGAAGCGGTTGTGGAGAGCTCAAAAGGATAATTGCAAGTGTGAGAAGTCCTAATCAGTTGAGATCTTGAAGCTATGAGGAAAGTGTATGCGAGTGGAAGATTGTGGTAAATGATGAAAGGATGAATCTAACAAAAATGTCAAGGTAGGTCATGAAGAGGCCCATGTTGATTGCATTTTTAGAACGATATTGGGAAGAGAGTTATGGGATGTGGAGATTCCCATTGAGAAAGGATAGTTACCACTGAAAGAAGAAAGATGTCGTCGTAGCCCACACAAATGAAGAGAAAAGAGAGGAGAGCATGGTCATAGAGAACTATCAGCTGGTGAATGAAAGCGATGGAGGGGAAACTTAAGAAGCTTACTATTAGAAGGTGGATCCTGATCACCTATTTGGGTAAGAAGAGGAGGTAGATCAAAGGGAAGAGGTTAATGAGTGCCCAATATTTGATCTAGGATCGGAAGAGGATGATTTGTTTCTTGGAGAGGAGATTGAGAGAATTGAAGGGTTGTTTAGTGCAACAGCAAAAAAAAGTTGCAGTAGTGGATAAATAGAATGTGAATGCAATGATGGAATGTGAAAAGGTTGTAGATGATGAAGACGAGCATGAAGTGGATGTTGGAGTAGTAGGAGAGTATGAGGTAAAATCTGATAAGTTTTATGATGTTTAGTTTACTTTTGTTGATGGTAGAAGAACATATAGCCGTGCTAGATTTGCTTGTGGATGTTGGTTGGTTGCATGCAGAGCATGTTGATGATGTTGCAAGATATTGGTGGAGGTGGTTAGTTTGCGATGGGAAAGTGGTGCAGGAGCACCCTTAAAAGGGCTCCCACCATTTTTTTTTTATTGTGTTCTTGCTTCTCAATGAAGCCATTGTATATACAATAAGAGCCATGTGTTCATTGGTCCTAGTTAGGGTCCTAGTTGAGGTCCTAGGGTCATGAGTTAAAAGTTGAGTTTTTTTGGAAATAGAGGGTATGTGTGCCTTTGAGGTGTTTAGGGGTCCTTCCTAGCATGGTGGTGTCCTTAGGTTAGCCCAATGTAGGCCTAGGATTCAAGGAAAGCAACATTGAGAAAGTTGCTCAAAAGTTGCAAAAGTTGCATGACAACTTTTCAAAGTTGTCAAGCAACTTTTCCACCATGAGGTCAAAATCTTTAGTTTAGCATGGACAACCTTAATATGGGCACACAGACTGGGGAGAGGGTAGTATAAATAGTTGCAAACCCTAAGATAATGGGTTGGATGTCAGATGTTGTACGGCCCAAGCAAAGTGACTTGACTGTGACTGCAATTTTGTTGCCAGTCGGCACAAAAGGAGTAAAAGAAGATTGTTAATGGATTGATTTTCAAGAAAAACTATGTGGAGTGTCTTGTATGGTGTATTTACTTCCAGTGTGAGCAATTAGATTAGGTTTTGTTTTGCAAGTTGTGTGTGTTTGTAAATATTTTGTGAATTTGCTCCTCACTGTCCAATTTTGGACTAGTTTGTGTCAATGGGCTCATAACTCCATTCCCCATTGTGGAATCACCATGAAACCATGGGGAATGAGAGTACAGACCCTGCACTATAATTCAATGCAAGCAGGGCCCTTGAAAATACCCACCTCCTAGGCAAGACTGGACAGTGCCCGACTAGGAGGGTTAAGTTGCAGAGGTCTTGGAGAGCAAGGAAGGTCAGAGGAGGAGGCACCCTTTGGAGGAGTTGTAGAAGGGTGACTAGAGCACCATTGGTGTGAAAAAGGAGCTTCCACCAATCCAAACAAGCTGGAAAGAGCACCAAACCTACACTATGACCTTGGCAGGCCAAAAAACCCTCTTTAAAAACCCTTAAAAACCTTAAAATCCACCTAGGGCAATGTACAGACACTTGGAGGCCTAAAACCTGAAAAATCCTTGAGTCCTTGACAAATGAATAGCAAGTCTTTTAGGAAGTTTCACAAGCAAGTGCATCATTTGCAAGAGGGAGCCCTAAAGGACTGGGTAGGAGGCCTAATTGGTCACAATCCTTGTAGCCCTATTTTGTAGGCAAAACACAAAATAGTGAAATCGGTAAGGGGTTGAAAGCTTGAAACCTCTTAGGGGCACATGAATGGGTGGAAAAACCATGTATTAGACCTGACCTATCCTTGCTAAGACCTAGGAAGGTGTGGAACAAGCCAAGCCCTTATTAGCCCAAGTAAGGGTTCCATGAAACTCATGAGTAGGTGAGACCTTAGGAGTAGTTTTTCAAGTTGCTAGTGGGTGGATTGGGCAAGGTCAGGGGATTCCACAAGTAGAGGAAGTCCTAGAAACCCTTAGGGTGGTTAGAACACCTGGTGATCCAAGGATCCAAGAGCTAGGCAAGTCTATCCCAAACCCCATCCCATCAAATTGGTATCAGAGCAGGTTAAAGATTTGGTGGACAGTGTATGTCTTTGTATTCTAGTGAATCAATAGGGGAAAGCACAATGTTCACTAATGTAGAGCTGGCTAGGGAGGAAGAAGAGTAGAAGGAGAAGAATAGACTCCTTGAAGAAGCTATGAGTGAGATAAGGGATAAGCTACAGGAAGTGGTGGATCAGAGGACACAAGGACCTTGGGATGAGGACACCAAAGATAAAGGCAAGAAAACTATAGACATAGATGACATTATACTTGAACTGGATCCCTTGTTCAATGAAGAACCTTTTGTAAAGGCTATTAAGGCTTTAAACATCAAAGCTTTTGAAGGATTGCCACATTTCAGTGGAAGGATGGACATTGACACTGTCATGGAATGGATTGAAGGCATGGAAAACCACTTTGAGTGTGAGGGAATGACAAAGGCTCAAAAGGTTAAGGTTGCCAAATCAAGACTAAGGGGAGCAACCTTGACATGGTGGAAGTATCTGCAAGAAGAGAGAGTTAGCATGGGGAAGCTACCTATTGCCAACTGGAAGGCCATGGTGAGTAAGATCAAAGAGAACTACTTACCAGAGGATTATGAAGTCCAACTTCATAAGAAGAGATAGGGATTGAAACAAAAAGACCTTGATGTGAGCTCCTGCACCGAAGAATTTCAAAAGCTTTCTCTTAGATCCAAAGTCCAAGAAGATGAATCTATCAAGGTGGCTAGGTATCTAAGTGGCCTAAAGTGGAACATTCAAGAGGAGATAAGCCTATGGACTCCTACCACCATCCAAAAATGTCATCAACTTGTTGACAAGGTGGAAGAGAGGAACAAAAGGAAAGGAGACTCCAATAATAGGGGTAGAGGCAGAGGTAGAGAACAAATGAATCACTGAGGTGGTTACCAAAGCAAGGCAAATGAGTAGAGGAACCAAGGAGAAGCCAAGTTAACTGAACATGGCAGTGAAACCAATCTTAGAGGGGGCATTCTAGAGGAAGAGGTGCACAAGGTGGTCCAAGTAGGGGTAGAGGTACCAGCAGGGGTAACTCCTACTTTGCAACTATGAAATGTTACAATTATGGTCAATTGGGATACCCGGCCTATAGATTCCCTGACAAGACTACATCATCAAACAATGGAAAGAGGGTTGCTTATGCACATGAAGAATATTCAAGAAGCAAGACACCTAAGGTGGACCATATTGAATAAGAGATTGGAGAAAATCTGATGTTCAATAGGGTCTTGATAAGATAGCCAGTTAAGAATGAACCTAAGCATAGGAGAGCATTGTTTAGGGTGAGATGCAAGATCCTTGGTAAAGTTTGCAATGTAATAGTTGATTCTGGGTCAACTGATAATGCAATATCAGAGGAGGCAACCAAGAAGTTGAAACTCACAAGTATACCCCACACTAACCCATACAAGGTGACATGGTTGAATCAAGAGCAGAGTGTGTTAGTCAATGAATAGACTTGGGTAGAGTTCTCTATTGGAGGATACAAGGATAAGATCCTTTGTGATGTGTTACCCATGGATTCCTGTCACCTATTGCTAGGTAGACCCTGGCAATTTGATAGGAAGGTGATCTATGATGGAGAGGAGAACTCCATTTCCTTCAAGAAGGATAGCAAGACCTTTAAGGTTCAGTCTTTGATAGAGAATGAAGAGGGAACTTCAAGAACACCTAGTGTCTTATTGGCTACTGGTAAAGCGTCCTTACACTTGCTACATGAGGAGGAGATAGTGAAGTGTGCCATCTTTGTGAAACCAATGGAGAAGGAAGACAAGTTGCAGGCAGAGGTACCCAAGGAGGTGAAGCAAATGTTGCAAGAGTATAAGGACAAAGTGAGTGATGGAGCACCTGCAACACTCCCACCAAGAAGTTCTATAAGCCACCAAATAGACTTTGTTCTCGGTGCATCCCTACCTAACAAAGCTTCATATAAGCTCACACCTGACCAAAACAAGGAGGTAGAAAGGCAAGTGCGAGAGTTATTGGAACAAGGACTGATCAAGAAGAGCATCAACCCATGTGCAGTCCTGGTAGTGCTAGCATCAAAGAAGGGAGGCAAGTGAAGACTTTGCACTGATTCAAGGGCAATCAATAGGATCACCATAAGGTATAGGTTTCCTATTCCTAGAATAGAGGATTTGATGGACTGTTTAGGAGGTGCTATGTATTTTACCAAGTTGGACCTTAAAAGTGGTTATCACCAGATTAGAATCAAGGAGGGTGATGAGTGGAAGACTGCTTTCAAGACCACAGAGGGATTGTATGAATGGCTTGTGATGCCATTTGGACTCACTAATGCCCCAAGCACCTTCATGAGGTTGGTGAATGAGGTGTTAAAAGACTTCACAGGTAGGTTTGTGGTGGTGTACCTAGATGACATTCTCATCTATAGTAGAACCAAAGAGGAGCACCTTGAGCATTTGAGGTTAGTTTTAGAGAGGTTGCATGAAGAGAAGTTATTAATCAACTTAGAGAAGTGTGACTTCTTGAAGCAAGAGTTGGTCTACTTAGGATTTGTGGTGTCTAAGGGAACCTTGAAGATGGATCCAAGCAAAGTGGAGGTAATCTTGAATTGGCCTGCACCTAGAACAGGGACTGAAGTTAAGAGTTTCCATGGTTTAGCCCAATTCTATAGAAAGTTTGTGAGGAACTTCAGTGGCATATGTGCACCAGTCCTTGACACTATAAAAGGAGGCCTTAAAACTAAGTTTAAATGGACTGAGCAGGCTAACAAAGCATTTCAATTATTGAAGCAAGAAGTAGCCACAAAACCTATCCTACTCCTACCTACTTTTGACAAGTTGTTCACATTGGAGTGTGATGCAAGTGGAATTGTAGTAGGGGGTGTATTGAGTCAAGAGGGAAGACCTGTGGCATTTTTCAGTGAGAAGCTTAATGAAGCAAAGAAGAAGTACTCAGCCTATGACCTAGAGTTGTATGCACTAGTGCAATCTCTAAAAAAATGGAGACATTACCTACGCCCAAAGGAATTTGTGGTGTTCACAGACAACGAGGCTTTGAGTTACATTAACACTCAAGAGAAGCTTAGCAATAGACATTTGAAATGGATGGAATACCTCCAATCCTTCATCTTCACCATCAAGCATAAAAAGGGGCAACTCAACAAGGTGGCAGATGCTTTAAGTAGGAAGTTGTTGATAGTTCAAGACTTACAATTGCAGAGCATAGGAATAGAAGGTTTCAAGGACCTCTATGAAGGAGATGAAGACTTCTCATCCACTTACAAGGTTTGCAAGGAGTTTGAGAACCATTTCCATGGTAAGTATGCATATTACACTCTCCAAAATGGTCTCTTGTTCAAAGGTAATAAGTTGTGTGTGCCAAGAGGATCCATGAGGGAAAACCTCATCCAAGAGAAACACAATGGCAGTCTAAGTGGACACTTTGGAATCAACAAAACCTTGGATTTAGTATAGAGGTATTACTATTGGCCCAAGTTGCCAAGGGATGTGAAGAGGTATGTGGAGAAATGTGGTGTGTGTCAAAGAGAAAAAGGAGGATCAAGCAATGTTGGTCTCTATCAACCATTATCGGTCCCAAATAAGCCTTGGGAATGCATAAGCATGGACTTTGTAGTAGGACTCCCCAAGACTAAGATAGGTGTGGTGGTGTAGGAGAACCCTTCAAAGGGATCCCACCATTTGTTTTTGTCTGTGTTCTTGCTTCTTTATGGAGCCATTGTATATAAAATAAAGAGCTATGTGCTCATAGGACCTAGGTAGGGTCCTAGTTGAGGTCTTAGGGTCATAAGTCAAGATTGAGATTTTCTTGAAAATAGAGGGTATGTGTGCCTTTTAGGTGATTAGGGGTCCTTCTTAGCATGTTACTATCATTAGGTTTACCCAATGTGGGTCTAAGAGTCAAGAAAAGCAACATTGAGAAAGTTGCTCAAAAGTTGTAAAAGTTGCATGACAACTTTTAAAAGTTGTCAAGCAACATTTTCACCTAGTGGCCAAAATTATTAGTTTGGCATGGACAACCCTAATATGGGTACACAGACCAAGGAGAGGGTAGTATAAGTATTTGATAACCCTAAGTTAATGGGTTGGATGTCAGATGTTGTACGGCCCAAACAAACTAACTGACTACGACTGCAATTTTTGTTGCCAGTCGGCACAAATGGAGTAAAGAAAGATCATTAATCAATTGATTTTCATGAAAAACTCTATGGAGTGTCTTGTATGGTGTGTTAAATTTAATTTTGGGCAACTAGATCAAGTTTTGGTTTGTAAGTGAGGTGTGTTTGTAAATAGTTTGTAATTTGCATTCTCTATGTCTAGTTTTGGACTCGTTTGAATAAATGGGCTCATAACTCCATTCCCCATTGTGGAATCACCATGAAACCATGGGGATTGAGAGTAAAAACCCTATAATATAGTTCAATTCAAGTTGGGCCCTTGAAAATGCAAGGAGGCCATACAAAGACCCACTCCTAGGCGAGACTGGACAATGCCCAGCTAGGAAGGGTCAAGTTGCAGAGGTCTTGGAGAGCAAGGAAGGACAGAGAAGAAGGCACCCTTTGGAGGAGTTGTAGAGGGGTGAGTGAAGCATCATTGGTTTGAAGGAGGAGCTTCCACCAATCCAAACAAGGTAAAAAGAGTAGCAAACCTACACTGTGTCCCTGGCAGGCCTAAAAACCCTCCTAAAAACCCTTAAAAACCTTAAAATCCACTTAGGGCAGTGTACGGACACTTGGAGGCCTAAAACCTAGAAAATCCTTGAGTCCTTGCCAAATGAACAGCAGGTCTTTTAGGAAGTTTCACAAGCAAGTGCATCATTTGTGAGAGGGAGCCCTAAAGGACCGGGTAGGAGGCCTAATTGGTCAAAATCCTTGTAGCCCTATTTTGTAGGCAAAAACACAAAACAGTGAAATCGGTAAGGGGTTGAAAGCTTGAAACTTCTTGGGGGCACATGGATGGATGTAAAACATGGTTTAAGACCTATCCTAACCTTGCTAGGACATAGGAAGTAGTAGGACAAGCCAAGCCCTTATTAGCCATAGTAAGGGGATTTGAGTCTCACGAGTAGGTGAGACCTTAGGAGCAGCATTGCAACTCATTGGTGGGTGGATTGGGCAAGGTCAGGGGATTCCACAAGCAAGAGAATTCCTAGAGACCCTAGGGTGTGAAGAGAACACTAGGTGATCCAAGGGAAGGATCCAAGAGCATAGACTAGGCTAGTCTATCCCAAACCCCATCCCATCAGATTGGTATTAGAGCAAGTTAAAGGTTTGGTGGACTGTGTATGTCTCTGTATTCTAGTGAATTAGTAGGGGAAAGCACAATGGTCACTAATGTAGAGTTGGCTAGGGAGGTAGAAGAGAAGAAGGAGAAGAATAGACTTCTTGAAGAAGCTATGAGTGAGATAAGGGATAAGCTACAGGAAGTGGTGGATCAGAGGACATAAGGACCTTGGGGAGAAGGCACCAAGGATAAAGGTAAGAAAACCATAGACATAGATGACATTATACCTAAGCCAAATCCCTTGTTCAATGAAGAACCATTTGTAAAGGCTATTAAGGCTTTGAACACCAAAGCTTTTGAAGGATTTCAACATTTCAGTGGAAGGATGGACATTGATACTGTCATGGAATGGATTGAGGGCATGGAAAACCACTTTGAGTGTGAGGGAGTGATAGAGGCTCAAAAGGTTAAGGTTGCCAAATCAAAATTAAGGGGAGCAGCTTTAACATGGTGGAAGTATCTGCAAGAAGAGAGAGTTAGCATGGGAAAGCTACCTATTGCCAATTGGAAGGCCATGGTAAGTAAGATTAAAGAGAACTACTTACCAGAGGATTATGAAGTCCAACTTCATAAGAATAGATGGGGTTTGAAGCAAAAAGACCTTGATGTGACCTCCTACACCGAAGAATTTCAAAAACTTTTTCTTAGATCCAAAGTCCAAGAAGATGAATCTATTAAGGTGGCTAGGTATCTAAGCGGCCTAAAGTGGAACATTCAAGAGGAGATAAGCCTATGGACTCCTACTACTATTCTAAAATGTCATTAGCTTGCTGTCAAGGTGGAAGAGATGAACAAAAGGAAAGGAGACTCTAATACTAGGGGTAGAGGCAGAGGTAGAGAACAAATGAATCACCGAGGTGGTTACCAAAGCAAGGCAAATGAGCAGAGGAACCAAGGAGAAGCCAAGCTGACTGAACATAGCAGTGAAACCAATCTTAGAGGGGGCCATTCTAGAAGAAGAGATGCACAAGGTGGTCCAAGTAGGGGTAGAGGTACCAGAAGGGGTAACTCCTACTTTGCAACTATGAAATGTTACAACAAGACCTTTAAGATTCAGTCTTTGCCAGAGAATGAAGAGGGAACTTCAAGAACACCTATTGTCTTATTGGCTACTAGTAAAGAGTTCTTACACTTGCTACATGAGGAAGAGACAGTGAAGGGTGCCATCTTTGTGAAACCAAAGGAAGAAGAAGACAAATTGCAGGCAGAGGTACCCAAGGAGGTGAAGCAAATGTTGCAAGAGTATAAGGACATAGTGAGTGATGGAGCACCTGCAACACTCCCACCAAGAAGGTCTATAAGCCATCAAATAGACTTTGTTCCTGGAGCATCCCTACCTAATAAATCTGCATACAAGCTCACACCTGATCAAAACAAGGAGGTAGCAAGGCAAGTGCGGGAGTTATTGGAACAAGGACTAATTAAGAAGAGCATTAGCCCATGTGCAGTCTTTGTAGTGCTAGCATCAAAGAAAGGAGGCAAGTGGAGACTTTGCACTGATTCAAGGGCAATCAATAGGATCACCATAAGGTATAGGTTTCCTATTCCTAGAATAGAGGATTTGATGGACTGTTTAGGAGGTGCTATGTATTTTACCAAGTTGGACCTTAAAAGTGGTTATCACCAGATTAGAATCAAGGAGGGTGATGAGTGGAAGACTGCTTTCAAGACCATAGAAGGACTATATGAATGGCTTGTGATGAAATTTGGACTCACCAATGCTCCAAGTACCTTCATGAGGTTGATGAATGAGGTGTTAAAAGATTTCACAGGTAGGTTTGTGGTGGTGTACCTAGATGACATTCTCATCTATAGCAGAACTAAAGAGGAGCATCTTGAGAATTTGAGGTTAGTCTTAGAGAGGTTTCATGAGGAGAAGTTATCCATCAACCTAGAGAAGTGTGACTTCTTGAAGCAAGAGCTAGTCTACTTAGGATTTGTGGTGTCTGAGGGAACCTTGAAGATGGATCCAAGCAAAGTGGAGGCAATCTTGAATTGGCCTGCACCTAGAATAGGGACTGAAGTTAGGAGTTTCCATGGTTTAGCCCAATTCTATAGAAAGTTTATGAGGAACTTCAGTGGCATATGTGCATTAGTCCTTGACACCATGAAAGGAGGCCTTAAAACTAAGTTTAAATGGACTGAGCAGGATGACAAAGCATTTCAATTATTGAAGCAAGAAGTAGCCACAAAACCTATCCTTCTCCTACCTACTTTTGATAAGCTATTCACATTGGAGTTTGATGCAAGTGGAATTGCAGTAGGGGGTGTATTGAGTCAAGAGGGAAGACCTGTGGCATTTTTCAGTGAGAATCTTAATGAAGCAAAGAAGAAGTACTCAGCCTATGACCTAGAGTTGTATGCAATAGTGCAGTCTCTAAAGAAATGGAGGCATTACCTACTTCCAAAGGAATGTGTGGTGTTCATAGACAACCAGGCATTTGAGTTACAATAACACTCAAGAGAATCTTAGCAATAGGCTTTTGAAATGGATGGAATACCTCCAATCCTTCACCTTCACCATCAAGCATAAGAAGGGGCAACTCAACAAGGTGGCAGATGCATTAAGCAAGAAGTTGTTGATAGTTCAAGAACTATAGTTGCGAAGCATAGGAATAGAAGGTTTCAAGGACCTCTATGAAAGAGATGAAGACTTCTCATCATCTTACAAGGTTTTCAAGGAGTTTGAGAACCATTTCCATGGTGAGTATGTAGATTACACTCTCCAAAATGGTCTCTTGTTCAAAGGAAATCAGTTGTGTGTGCCAAGAGGATCCATGAGGGAAAACCTCATCCAAGAGAAATACAATGGCAGTTTAAGTGGACACTTTGGAGTCAACAAAACCTTGGATTTAGTACAGAGGTACTACTATTGGCCAAAGTTGGCAATGGATGTGAAGAGGTATGTGGAGCAATGTGGTGTATGCCAAAGAGCAAAAGGAGGATCAAGCAATGTTGGTCTCTATCAACCATTGCCAGTCCCAAATAGACCTTGGAAATGCATAAGCATAGACTTTGCAGTAGGACTTACCAAGTCAAAGATAGGTATGGATAGCATCTATGTGGTAGTAGATAGATTTTCCAAGATGAGCCATTTCATTCCATGTAAAACTACACATGATGCTAGCTATGTTGCACATCTCTTCTTTAAGGAGATTGTTAGGATTCATGGACTCCCTTTAAGCATTGTTTCAGATAGGGACAAAAAGTTCATGGGCCATTTTTGGCAAACATTATGGAGGAGACTAGGAACTAAGTTGTCATTTAGCTCAGCTTACCATCCTCAAACTGATGATCAAACTGAAGTTATCAATAGGGTGTTAGGCAACTTGTTGAGGTGTTTAACTAAGAAATATGAGAAGATATGGGACCTAATCATTCCTCAAGTAGAGTATGCATATAATGATAGTGTGAATAGGACCACTAGTAGAAGTCCTTTTGAGGTTGTCTATGGTAGACATCCAAGAGGAGTGTGTGAACTTAGGGAACTTGATTCCATGGAGAAGAAGAGTGGGCAAGTAGAGGACTTCACTCAAACCATCAAGGAAGTCCAAGAGCAAGTCAAGAAGGCCATCCTTGAATCCACTCAAAAACTAAAAGCAAAAATGGATGAGAAAAGGAGAGAGGTTCAGTTCAAGGTGGGTGACTATGTGATGGTCCATTTGAGCAAAGCTAGGATGCAAAGTGGTAAGCCTACCAAACTACAAATGAAGAGGGTAGGACCTTGTAGAATTCTGGCAAAATATGGTGAGAATGCCTATAAGGTTGAAATTCCTTCAGACTTAGCCATTTCACCAGTCTTCAATGTTGCTGATTTGATCATGTACAAGGGTGAGATTGAAGGGCAAACTGAGAACCAAGCCAAGGTACTACAAGCCTTGGATGTGAATGCCTTACCACAAGTGAAGCAGCCTATAGCAGAGGAGATTTTGGAGTCAAGATTAAAGAAGTCTACTAGACACCAGGTCTACATGGAGCACTTGGTGAAATGGGCAGGCCAACCTGTATCTGAAGCAACCTGGGTGGAGGAGAGCAAGTTCAACAAGCTAGGCATTGATCCGACTCTTCTCACTCCCCTAATTCCTTAGCTAGTTGTAGAGGGGGAGTATGGTACAGGAGAACCCTTCAAAGGGCTCCCACCATTTGTTTTTTTCTATGTTCTTGCTTCTTTATGGATCCATTGTATATAAAATAAAGAGCCATGTGCTCATAGGACCTAGGTGGGGTCCTAGTTGAGGTCTTAGGGTCATAAGTCAAGATTGAGATTTTCTTGAAAATAGAGGGTATGTGTGCCTTTGAGGTGATTAGGGGTCCTTCTTAGAATTTTGGTTTCCTTAGGTTTTCCCAATGTGGGTCTAGGAGTCAAGAAAAGCAACATTGAGAAAGTTGCTCAAAAGTTGCAAAAGTTGCATGACAACTTTTAAAAGTTGCATGACAACTTTTAAAAGTTGTCAAGCAACTTTTTCACCTAGTGGCCAAAATTCTTAGTTTGGCGTGGAAAACCCTAATATGGGCACATAGACTAAGGAGAGGGTAGTATAATTATTTGCAAACCCTAAGTTAATGGGTTGGATGTCAGATGTTGTACGGGCCAAGCAAACTAACTGACTACGACTGCAATTTTTGTTGCCAGTCGGCACAAATGGAGTAAAGAAAGATCATTAATGGATTGATTTTCATGAAAAACTATGTGGAGTGTCTTGTATGGTGTGTTAAATTTAATTTTGAGCAATTAGATCAAGTTTTGGTTTGTAAGTGAGGTGTGTTTGTAAATAGTTTGTAATTTGCATTCTCTCTATCCAGTTTTGGACTGGTTTGAATAAATGGGCTCATAACTCCATTCCCCATTGTGGAATCACCATGAAACCATGGGGAATGAGAGTAAAGACCTTGTACTATAGTTCAATGCAAGCAAGGCCCTTGAAAATGCAAGGAGGCCATACAAAGACCCACTCCTAGGTGAGATTGGACAGTGCTCGACTAGGAAGGGTCGAGTTGCAGAGGTCTTGGAGAGCAAGGAAAGACAGAGAAGAAGGCACCCTTTGGAGGAGTTTTAGAGGGGTGAGTGAAGCATCATTGGTGTGAAGGAGGAGCTTCCACCAATACAAACAAGGTGGAAAGAGCAGCAAACCTACACTGTGTCCCTGGTAGGCCTAAAAACCCTCCTAAAAACCCTTAAAAACCTTAAAATCCACTTAGGGCAGTGTACGGACACTTGGAGGCCTAAAACCTAGAAAATCCTTGAGTCTTTGCCAAATGAACAGTAGGTATTTTAGGAATTTTCACAAGCAAGTGCATCGTTTGTGAGAGGGAACCCTAAAGAACCAGGTAGGAGGCCTAATTGGTTAAAATCCTTGTAGCCCTATTTTGTAGGCAAAAACACAAAACAGTGAAATTGGTAAGGGGTTGAAAGCTTGAAATTTCTTGGGGGAACATGGATGGATGTAAAACATGGTTTAAGACCTATCCTAACCTTGCTAGGACCTAGGAAGTAGTAGGACAAGCCAAGCCCTTATTAGCCATAGTAAGGGGTTTTGAGTCTCATGAGTAGGTGAGACTTTAGGAGCAGCATTGCAACTCATTGGTGGGTGGATTGGGCAAGGTTAGGGGATTCCTCAAGCAAGGGAAGTCCTAGAGACTCTAGGGTGTGAAGGGAACACCAGGTGATCCAAGGGAAGGATCCAAGAGCATAGACTAGGCTAGTCTATCCCAAACCCCATCCCATCATGTGGATAGCATCTATGTGGTAGTAGATAGATTTTCCAAGATGAGCCATTTCATTCCATGCAGGACTACACATGATGCTAGCTATATTGCACATCTTTTCTTTAAGGAGATTGTTAGGATTCATGGACTCCCTTTAAGCATTGTTTCAGACAAGGACAACAAGTTCATGGGCCATTTTTGGCAAACATTATGGAGGAGACCTGGAAATAATCTCTCATTTAGCTCAGCTTACCATCCACAAATTGATTGTCAAACTGAAGTCATCAATAGGGTGTTAGGAAACTTGTTGAGGTGTTTAACTAAGGAGTATGGGCAAACATGGGATCTAATCATTCCTCAAGTAGAGTATGCATATAATGATAGTGTAAATAGGACCACTGGAAGAAGTCCTTTTGAGGTTGTCTATGGTAGACATCCAAGAGGAGTGTGTGAACTCAGGGAACTTGGTTCCATGGAGATGAAGAGTGGGCAAGCAGAGGACTTCACTCAAACCATCAAGGAAGTCCAAGAGCAAGTCAAAAAAGCCATCCTTGAATCCACTCAAAAATTGAAGGCCAAAATGGATGAGAAAAGGAGAGAGGTTCAGTTCAAGGTGGGAGACTTTGTGATGGTCCATTTGAGCAAAGCTAGAATGCAAAGTGGCAAGCCTACTAAACTACAAATGAAGAGGGTAGGACCTTGTAGAATTCTAGCAAAATATGGTGAGAACGCCTATAAGGCTGAACTTCCTTCAGACTTAGCCATTTCAGCAGTCTTTAATGTTGCTGATCTGATCATGTACAAGGGTGAGATTGAAGGGCAGGCTGAGAACCAAGCCAAGGTACTACAAGACTTGGATGTGAACTCCTTACCTCAAGTGAAGTAGCCTATAGCATAGGAGACTTTGGAGTCAAGGGTGAAGAATTCTACTAGACATCGGTTCTACATGGAGAACTTGGTGAAATGGGCTGGTCAACCTATGTTTGAAGCTACTTGGGTGGAGGAGAGCAAGTTCAAGAAGCTTGGCATTGATCCGACTCTTCTCACTCCCCTAGTTCCTTAGTTTGTTGTAGAGGGGGAGTATGGTGCAGGAGCACCCTTCAAAGGCCTCCCACCATTTGTTTTTGATTATGTTCTTTCTTCTCAATGAAGCCATTGTATATATAATAAGAGCCATGTGTTCATTGGTCCTAGTTAGGGTCCTAGTTGAGGTCCTAGGGTCATGAGTTAAAAGTTGAGTTTTTTATGAAATAGAGGGTATGTGTGCCTTTGAGGTGTTTAGGGGTCCTTCCTAGCATGGTTATGTCCTTAGGTTATCCCAATGTGCACCTAGGAGTCAAGGAAAGCAACATTGAGAAAGTTGCTCAAAAGTTGCAAAAGTTGCATGACAACTTTTCAAAGTTGTCAAGCAACTTTTCCACCATGAGGTCAAAATCTTTAGTTTAGCTTGGACAACCCTAATATGGGCACATAGAAAAAGAAGAGGGTAGTATAAATAGTTTCAAACCCTAAGATAATGGGTTGGATGTCAGATGTTGTATGGCCCAAGCAAAGTGACTTGACTGTGACTGCAATTTTGTTGCTAGTTGGCACAGAAGGAGTAAAAGAAGATTTTTAATGGATTGATTTTCAAGAAAAAATATGTGGAGTGTCTTGTATGGTGTATTTTCTTCTAGTGTGAGCAATTAGATTAGGTTTTTTTTTGCAGGTTGTGTGTGTTTGTAAATATTTTGTGAATTTGCTCCTCGCTGTCCAGTTTTGGACTGGTTTGTGTCAATGGGATCATAACTCCATTCCCCGTTATGGAATCACCATGAAACCATGGGGAATGAGAGTACATACCCTTTAATATAATTAAATTCAAGAAGGGCCCTTGAAAATGCAAGGAGGCCATCTAAAGACCCACTCCTAGGCGAGACTGGACAGTGCCCGACTAGGAAGGGTTAAGTTGCAGAGGTCTTGGAGAGAAAGGAAGGTCAAAGGAGGAGGCACCCTTTGGAGGAGTTTTAGAGGGGTGAGTGGAGCACCATTGGTGTGAAGGAGGATCTTCCACCAATCCAGATAGGAGGCAAGAGCACCAAACCTACACTATGACCCTAGCAGGCCTAAAAACCCTCTTTTAAAACCCTTAAAAACCTTAAAATCCACCTAGGGAAGTGTACGGACACTTGGAGGCCTAAAAGTTGAAAAATCCTTGAGTCCTTGCCAAATTAATAGTAGGTCTTTTAGGAAGTTTCACAAGCAAGTGCATCATTTGCAGGAGGGATCCCTAAAGGACCGGGTAGGAGGCCGAATTGGTCACAATCCTTGTAGCCCTAATTTGTAGGCAAAACACAAAATAGTGAAATCAGTAAGGGGTTGAAAGCTTGAAACCTCTTGGGGGCACATGAATGGGTGGAAAAACCATGTATTAGACCTGAACTATCCTTGCTAAGACCTAGGAAGGTGTGGAACAAGCCAAGCCCTTATTAGCCCAAGTAAGGGTTCCTTGAAACTCATGAGTAGGTGAGACCTTAGGAGTAGTTTTTCAAGTTGTTGGTGGGTGGATTGGGCAAGGTTAGGGGATTCCACATGTAGAGGAAATCCTAGAGACCCTCAGGGTGGTTAGAACACCTGGTGACCCAAGGAAAGGATCCAAGAGCATAGACTAGGCAAGTCTATCCCAAACCCCATCCCATCAGAAAGGTCCCATGAAGGAGGAGAGGAGAGGAGAGTGTCTTTGGTAGAGGAGGATGACATGTGGTGGAGAAGAGTCCATGAGAGGGAAGAGTATAAGAGGGCACACTTGTAGAGGAGGCTGGCAAGTGTCCCAATTAAGTGCTAGAAGAGGCAAAGGAAGAAGATGTATAATGTACCTAAAGTAGTAATGGGGTTTGTTGTAGGTTTTTTACAACCTAGAAGAGTATTTTGACTATTTAACCCATTTTTGTTAGCCTATGCTCACAAATTTCTTACTCGACATGTCTGGTGCAGAAGCATGTAGGCAGATGAAAAATCAACACCGACCAAAGCAATTTATTTCCAGTTTGTTTGTTTTTGTTTGGTGTCTCTGTGTTTAGCTATGATAAGCAAGTTAAATTTTAAACTTAGCTCTCTGGTAGTTGTGGACATCCATCAATTCAGATATTGTAGTTGTTATTGCCCTAGCATATATGTATGCTAATGTGAAAACATAGACATGGCTTGTGAAACAGAATGCCTCAAAGAAATATTGGCTCAAGGATTGTAATGAATACATTGTTGATAAGGCTGTAGGAACTTTCAAGTCAATGTAATTGGCGAATGTAAAGATAAGTTCCATAACATTCGCAAACATCCCTCCTTCCATGCCAAATGATATCAACATCCATCGAAGCATAACTTTTTTGTCTTATGTTGTAGTTGCAGTTGCTTGGTGGACGTGTATGAAAAATATGGATGATTGCATGTTGTGCATGAACTGGATCTATTGATAAGAAATCTCTAAACAAATGCAATTAGTAGTGAGGAGCCAAATTCCTGACCAAATTCCTTCTTGTTGAAGCCTAAGTGGGAGCTAGTATAATGGTCCATCAAGGCATAATGACAAGGAATTGCGGGATATGTTGAAAATGAAACTACAGATAAGACTACAGAAACCTTTGAATTGTCAGTGCACAGTTAACTTTCTATTTTGCCCATGATTTATGGAGAACAAGCATTACATATGCATTGCTAACTAAAGAGTTTTAAACTCAATCTATTTCATTATTTCAGTTTAGTTGATCTACATCTTCAGAAATTCCAATCATCTCATGCATAATTTTTGCTTGTGTGATCTATATATCATTTGTAATCATATAGATTTGTAACAATAAAAATGGTTTTATTGCTTTCATTTGTTCTTTTGATTTTTCTTCTACAAATTTTGCTCTTCTCTTCTTGCTAGATCCATACTGTGCAAGTTAGAAAATTTTACATGGTATCAGAGCTTAGGTACTAAAAAGGAAAAGTAAATCTTTGTTTGTTGCAGATATAGAAGATCAGAGTTGAAAAATGGAATTCTTAGCCTCTGCTATTCTCACACTTTGTTATTTTTCTCTGTATTTTTTCTGCAAACTCTATTTTTCTCAATTGCTACATGTATCTAAATTTCAAATGACCAAATCTTTCATGCCAAACTCTACTTTCATCATTTGCATGTGTTAGAAGTAAAGTAGAATCTGATTTAGCAACAAAATCAGTGAAAATGTACAAATGAGATTGATGATTTGCCTTACCAACAACAATTTTTGAGTTGTCTTCAATATCAAATATGCTCACAGAATTTGGAGTGAATTAAACTCTCCTATCGGTGCTAGTATGTGTCATTTGATACACAGAAAGAAGATTGATAGAAAGATTTGGAATGTGTAGGATTTTGTAGCTGCACAGGGATAGATCTAGCTGGAAAAAGAAGACAAACTTGCAAGAGAAATCAGAATAAAGAACAAAGGAAAATAAACTCTATTAATTCATTGTACATTTACATTATGTGGAATGCATGATCTATATAAAGTTAACCACTGTGAAAGAGGCATAGCATCAATAGCTAACTAGTGGTGTTCCCTTTGTTAGCCTTATGCTAACATCATGCAATCATTAGTGATGCCCATGAATCACGGAGAAGACTGCAAGAAAATTGAGTTAACTATCGCTAACCATTGCATGATTTACACATCTTTGTCATGCAGTGCTTGCAAAGCATGTACAAGTTTTAAAGAATCAAAATAGGAAAAAAAAGAAAAACGAACTTTAAAAAGTTTATATGGGGGTTTTGCTTAATGCATTTAGTATAGGTTTCTTTCAATAAGTTTCCTAAATAAAATAGAAGATTAAAGTTGCTATGCTCTCTTCCTCCTATTGACAGTCAAAAGTATTCTTTTGTTCTAAATTCCTGTCTACATTGTTAGGAAACTCACAGATACTGAGAGGGGGGGTGAATCAGTATCTAACCGATAATTAGAATTTCTCAACTTAAAACATGCAGAACATATTATAACAGTGTACCGGTATGCAAGAAATAATGAGATAAATAGAATTAAAAACATCCACATGAAAAGCACACCATAACACAAGGATTTAACGAGGAAACCCGGTGTGGGAAAAACCTCGGTGGGATTTGTGACCCACAATATCCACTTACTGGCCAATAAGAGAATATTACTTACAAAACGGGTTCTGCACATGCAGGAAGGCCAACTACCTAGAGCTCACTGCTCAATGGGAAGTCTCACTGACTTACAATGTGGATTTTACAAATCCAATATCTTGTACTGCTTTACAATAGCATCTATAATGCCTGATCCAGTATAGGTTTCTACTCTGTTCTTTACATAAAACCTTTAACCTATATTTTGCATAGTAGTTTTGCCTAATGTCTTCCTTTTTCACTTACTTCGCTTACATACAAAATGTCTACAATGATCTCTTTTATTTATAAGAGTCCTTTTACAACTTGCCAAGTCGGCTTACAAGGTTTTTACAATAATAAAAAAAATGTAATATAACAAAAATCCTATCGGCCTCTGTGCTGGTATTCTTCCTTTCTCTGTGCCGGTGTAGAGTGTGATCTGTTGATGCCAGTGAACTATCTTATCGGTGTAATGCCTTGCCGGTGCCATAGGATTGTAAGGTTGCCATCAATGACAAAACCTTCAATCACATACAATGTCTCATTGGAGTGTGCATATGCCAAAAATCTCCCCCTTTGGCATTGATGGCAACAATCATGAGAAATTTCAAAAGTGTATCCAAAAAAAATGTAAAGTCCAAAAATGTTACAAAAAATGTGTGCTCCCCTTGAGCATATGATTCCTGTGATATTGAATTTTCTCATACCACTACTCCCCCTTTGGCATCAATGGCAAAGGTTGTCAAGATGTCAGTAGAGTTTGTAGTTTCAACCTTGTAACTAGGTAGTTACAATTTGAAATAGATCTGCCAAAATCAAGTTTATACTCTCCATAAACGTTTTACTGTCTCTTATTGTTGTCTCTATTCTTTTAGTTGTACCGTTGAGGTGCTGCAAATGCTCTACCGGTGTTTTCTATCCCTGTATCAGTGCCTCAGATATTTCCTTCCGTAATGATGCTAGATAGTCCAATCTTGGACTCAGTTTTAATCTCAAATGTTTTACCTTATTCACTATTCTCTCCTTTTCTCTTTCTAATTTAAGTAACTCTTCCTCATAATTTGTTATCCTTTGCTCAGAAACTGATAATGTATCAGGTGAGTTAACAAAATTATCAGCAAGTTTATTGATTTCATCCCGTACCTTTCTTATTTTCTTATCTATGTCTACAGTCAAAAAGTTTGTCTTACAGGTGTCTTTGTATAGAGTTTTGTACTCTTTCAATAAGTTACATAGTTCCGATAGAAGTGTGTCAAAATCCCTAGTACACTTCTTTATTTGATCTTCAAAGAATTTTTGTTTTTCAATTTCTACTTTGTCCTTCAATGTCACTTCCTTTATTTTCTCAATGTTCTTTGTGATATATTTACACAAAGTATCAAGTTGTCCTAAAGAATCCTTATTGTCTATATTACAGTTAGGAACAATTACCTTCAAAATTGGGATTGTGTCATCTATAGCTTTGTAGGCCTGTGAACTACAATCTATTATCCTTTTGATTGAATCCAAAAGTACTTCAGTTACATTTGTTGGTTTGTGGCTTGCTGAGAAGGAACCAACATTCTGAATTTCGTCGGTGGAAGAAGTAACCAAGCTTGTTGTGACCTCTAGTAGGTCTGTTTGTGTTTGCATTTCTTTAAGCAATGGTTTGTGTACTTCTCCAGTTGTTGGTGGCACTATTTCCTCATGAACCTATTCCTGTTTCTATTTTGGAGCATGCTCCTATTGTTGTTGCTTTTCTTGTTGCATTGTCTCAGTTTGAGCTTCTTCTTGTTGTTCTTTGTTATCTGCTAGTTTCTCTTGTGTTTTAACAGTTTGCTCAGCTACTAGTGGCTCACTAGCCATTTCAATCTTACCAGTTGTTTCTGTTTCTACCACAATGTTGATCTTTTGTGTATCAACATCTATTGTGTATAAGACTTCAGGATTAGGATTGACATCCTCTACATCCATACTTTCAACTACCGGTTGATCTTCTGTAGTTGATGTTACCGATGATTTAAAAGAAGGTGGGGATAAGTTGTCTTTTACTTTAATACTTGGAGGTCCACCAACCTTTCCTATTCCCTTGTCTCTTTCTTTCTGATATACCTTTATTGGATTGGGGTTTCGGTATTCTTCCTATTTTTCTTTTTCAACTAGGAATATATCCCATGCATTTTATGTTTCTTCAGTCACCTCATTGACTCTTCCAACCATTAATGCAATGTGCCGATGTGCAGTAGAGAAAACTAATCAGTTGGCTTTAGCAATTAAATCATCAATTTCTTTAGGTGAGTTCACTGGGTACACAACAAGTAGCTTTTCTATCTTAATTTTCTTGTCAAGTTCTATTACTCCTTCTCTCCTTGCTTCCAGTCCATCTGGTACTTCATCTACAACTTCCATCAAAAATTTCTTATACATGTCCATATGCAATATAGCACTGTTTTCTACTTGTTCTTTTTCATCTGCTATCAGAGTGTCATACAGTTTCTCTATATTCTTCAGTTTCCCTTCCTCTGTAATTTCATTCAATAGTATATCAAGAGGAGCCAGGTTTTGTTTTGTTCTCTTCTTCTTCTTGGGTGTCAATTTCTTCTTTGGTGTAGTCTTCTTAATAGGAGACCTTACTGCTTGTTGTTTCTATCTTGTCCTCCTAGGTGAGGGTGTGGTTGCCGATGAGGGATCTCTTTTCCTTACAACTCTTTTGAAAGCTATAGGCATTTCACTCTCTGAAGAAGTGCCTACTGGTGATAGATGAGTCTTAGGCTGTAGAGTTCCTATCTCATCCTCAATGATACCAGTTTGTTTAAACACATCTTCTTTAATAGCCTTTGCCTGTCTAGAGCCTCTTCTCACAACTGCCTCAACCTTTTTCACTCTCTTCTTATATTGTATTATTTTTTCTATAGTCTCGGCACTACCAAATACTTCTTCCTTTGGTTCATTTGGTGCTTCCATCTAGATTTTATCCTTTTTTATTATAAAACATATTTCATCCTTATATTTGTCAACAATCTTTTGTGATAATCTGATTCTCTTCTTCATTTTGGCCTTAAGTGCTTGAAAGAAATCATGGATATTGTTTTCCTTATCTTCTCCCATATTATTGAATAATTATGTTAGTTGTTTACCTACTGGTATATCAAATCCAAGTTCTTTGTAACCTATACTGGGAACTTGTTTGGTTATATGTAGCATCAAACATACTAGCAGATTTCCAAACCTAAAAGTTCCTTTCTTATCCTTCTTAATCTTGCCTAGGTTGTCAATTAACTCATCCTTAAACCACTCACATATATCAATTTTTGCATTATCTATAACTATATCATAAGCACTTTTAATGCATAAACTTGAAACTAAGTTGAGTCTATTTGCATGAGTAGCTTTATACCCTAAAAGCATGCTAACAAATCTCACATTTATATTTGTTACATCATTTACCCTCAAGGACCTTCTGTTAGATGTTGCACTAGTTAGGTTCATAACTAGGTCATTGGAGACCTTCTTAGTTTTGTCTAGCCTTTTACCGATGGTTGGTAACCCTATGATAGCTTTCACAACTTCCTTGGTGATTTTGTGAACTGCACCTAACCAGAAAAATTCACCATGTACCCTGCTTAAGACTATCCTGATCACATCCTTGGGAAATTCAGGAATGCAGAGGATTTTAGTAAATCCTAGGGTTTCAATGATTTTGTGTTCCAGTTTCACATTTCCAGAGTTATCACATATGATAGTTTTATACATAGTTTTGATCTCTTCATCTCCTAATTCCTCTATGTTGCAATGAATGTAAATTCTGGGGTCTTCAAAATAAACAACTCCTTTTGGAATTTGTGAGAAAGCACCTACATTGTCATCTTTCTTTGCTGCTTCGGGAACTAGTTGAAATACGGGCCTAGGGCATTTTATGACCTCTACTACAGTAGGGTTTGCTATTTATTCAAGTGCAGAGGTGGATGCCATGATGATAAATACCTTTTTCTTCCTTTGGATGGATTGATTGATTGAAGTGCTTTGCCTCTTTGCTCAAAATCCCTTAGCTCTACAAATTTCATGCTCTACGAATGTTTGAAATCATGGTGAAATGAAATGGAGATAGAACCACAAATTTATAGTGTTAATTTGCCATCTACCATATTAAATGCATGTTGGTTAAGTATTCACTTAACATTGTCTGCCGGTAATGAAGTAATTTCCAACTTCTCATCTCTAACCAAGGGAATAATAGCACATGTGTCATTAGATCGCCAAACCCTCAAGGAAACTTTCTTCAATTCTATGAAGAACTTCCTGCCAGTGGAGCGTCATTATGTCCTTCCGATGAAGCATCACTCTGTCCTACCAGTGAAGCATTGACTACTTCTACCGGTGGAGGAGTATTCCTAATATTTAGATCATCTTTTCTAATCCATTTTTTTGAGAATTCTTGCTTAACCTCTTCAACTTTTTCTTTACCTTTCAAGCTAGAACTTTTGTTGTCTGCCGGTGATCCTTTACTTCTATAGAATTTTGCAATATGCCCAATCTTGTTACATGCATAACAAGTTACATTATTCTTCTGAATAGCTTTCCCATAACCTATGCCAGTTTGTGTTTTGCATTGATTAGATAAATGTCCAAATCTTCCACAAACATAACATCTCATATTCATTCTGCAATTTTTCAGAATTGTGACCAACTTTGTTGCATTTAGAACATTGATCGGTGGGTGTGTTGATATTCTAATAATTACTAGATCTACATTCATTTTCTCTATGACCATACTTATTACAGTTAAAGCATTTTCCATTGAATTTATAAGCATTAGGTTGCCTTACCGGTTTGTTGTGATCCCGTATGTTTGCAGTACCAAAGCTTTCACCAACTTCAAAGCCAATTCCAGAAGTGTCACCTTTAGGTTTTTGATTCTTTAGTAAGTTATCAAGTTCCTCTGAGCTTTTCTTGATTTTTTCTTTATGTTGATTTGTAGTTTCTAGTTCTCTTTCTAAGACTTCTTTCTGTCTCATCAGTTCATTGGAGTCATTATTAGTGTGCATTAGATCTGTCTTTAATAGATCATTTTCATAGCTAAGTCTTGTGTCCTCATTTGCTGCATCACTTACTCTTTGGTCAATTCTTCTTCATTCTTCTTCCTATCTTCAATCTCTTTACAAAATCTCATAGTCATATCCTACATCTCATTCTTTGTAGTTATGTTCTCCAGTTTTAGCTTACTTAACATATCATTAAGTGATTCCTTTTCATCATTCTCATTTTGCATCTTTTCACAAAGTTCTCTTCTCTTATTTCTTGCAATAGTAAGATTCTCTTGAAGTGCCTGAATGATATCCTGAGTTGCTTTTAGATCATCTTCTAGTTTGATATTTTTCAATTTTTTTGTATCATAGTCTGAGAGAGCTGCTTCATCAGATTTTCCATCTTTACTGGTGTCAAGATCTTCCTCAAGTTGTTAGGCTTCTGAAAATAGAGGACCAGGCTCTGATACCAATTGTTAGGAAACTCACAAATACTGAGAGGGGGGGTGAATCAGTATCTAACCGATAATTAGAATTTCTCAACTTAAAACATGTAGAACATATTATAACAGTGTATGGTATGCAAGAAATAATGAGATAAACAAAATTAAAAACATCCACATGAAAAGCACACCATAACACAAGGATTTAATGAGGAAACCCGGTGTGGGAAAAAACTCGATGGGATTTGTGACCCACAATATCCACTTACTGGCCAATAAGAGAATATCACTTACAAAAGGGGGCCTGCACATGCAGGAAGGCCAACAGCCTAGAGCTCACTACTCAATGGGAAGTCTCACTGACTTACAATGTGGATTATACAAATCCAATATCTTGTACTTCTTTACAATAGCATCTATAATGCCTGATCTAGTACCGGTTTCTGCTCTATTCTTTACATAAAACCTTTAACCTATATTTCGCATAGTAGGTCTGCCTAATGTCTTCCTTTTTTGCTTACTTCACTTACATACAAAATATCTACAATGATCTCTTTTATATATAAGAGTCATTTTACAACTTGCCAAGTCGGCTTACAATTTTTTTACAATAATAAACAAAATGTAATATATCAAAAATCCTATCGGCCTCTATGTCGGTATGCTTCCTTTCTCTGTGCCAGTGTAGAGTGTGATTTGTTGATGTCGGTGAACTATCTTGCCGATGTAATGCCTTGCCGATGCCATAGGATTGTAAGGTTGTCATCAATAACAAAACCTTCAATCTCATACAATGTCTCATTGGAGTGTGCATATGCCAACATACATGAGATTCCAATGTTGCAACTTTGGTTGCTCCTAGAGATTGTTTCTAGTAGGGTTCTGACTACATGAGATTCTAGAGTCGCATCCTCATGTGCTTCCAGAGTTTCTTTATAGTTGGACATTATTGAGCAATGGATAAACAATGGCATCATCCTAATTAGAGGACATTTTGAATTTCTTCAACTTGGAGCACATTTTTGCAGATTCATATCTTCCTGTCTTCAAATGATTAGTTTCTCTATTCAGAGACTATGTACCTATTTGTTCATCCATGTGAACAATGCAAAATATGTACAACTAATTTTCAAAGTATCCCAGAGGTACTCATGCAGTGGTTTCTATGATTCTGATACAATCCTATTGCAAGTGTGGATTCATTGCAGTTCTTCTTCTTCATCGACAATTGCGGCTTTCTTCTTTAGTTTGAATAAATGGTTAGGAGTTTCTCTCAATTGGATTTTCTCCTTTCTTCTTTGTAATTAGGTTTCTGATCAGGCTTTGTTACCTGGACCCATATCTCTCCTTAGTTAGACTTAAGGGGGAGTGTTAGCGTACAGTTAACTTTTTGTTCTTCCCATGATTTATGGAGAACAAGCGTTACATATGCATTGTGATTGTAAGCTAACTAAAGAGTTTTAAACTCAATCTACCTTATTATTTCAGTTTAGCTGATCTACATCTTCAAAAATTCCATGCATCTCATGCATAATTTTTGCTCTTGTGATCTATATATCATTTGTAATCATATAGATTTCTAATAATAAAAATGGTTTTATTGCTTTCATTTGTTCTTCTGATTTTTCTTCTGCAAGTTTTTCTCTTCTCTTCTTGTTAGATCCATACTGTGCAGGTTAGAAAATTTTAAATGAATAAATGCATTGATAGGTGTGAGATGTCAATATAGAACACAAGTGTTATGGAAGGCAACAAGGAGGTAAGTGAAACACCTCGGGGTAATCCAATAAACGTTCAATCCAATTGCTAGGAAAGGAATGTGAAAAAGCATCAAATTAAGATGAGAAGACACTTAGCAAAGACTAAACACTGAGAATGAAATGACATATAAAGTATTAGACATTGATAGTAGAGGAGAGAGACCAAAAGAGGCATCAATCATTATGAGGGGTGTTGCATAGGTGGAGAAGTAACCCAAGAAGGGGTGCACAAGTGAGAAAGGTATTGTATGAGGCTGTACAAAGAATAGAAAGTAGGGTGCAATATTAGGAAATAAGTGACATATGCGTAAATGATCAGAAATAGTGGTGTATGAATATGAAGGGTCGAGTGTGGGAGAAACTAGCGCTAGAAGTGGAGGCCCATGCTATGTAGGATTGGAAGAAAAAGCTTGGGAGTGCATAGCTAGAAAGAAGGCTTGTATGTTGTGTAGATGATGAAATAGAGAAGGCTTTGTAATAGTGAATTATTTGTGAATTAGAAGGGCAAGTGAAAGGCTGATAATGTAGATCTTGTATTTGTAGCTCTAATGAGAGATGAGTTTTTTTTTAGAGTGCGAGTTAGAGCAGAGAGTTTTTACAAATTTTTGTATTTGATTTTGTGCATATTTTAGAAGCAAGAAAGTTCTCTTGCATCATAGGTTAAATAAAATTGGTTTCCTCCATGTGAAACTTGTGAAATTACAAATCTTTGCATCATGGACTCTATTTCTGAAATGGTTTTATCATTATTTTTACATGATAAGTAAGCAATCCAATCCTAAATCAACATTTTGGGAACCCAATGTTACAAATTAGCTGATTCCATGCAAATTGAATCTTGTATATGTAGTTGAATCTATCCAAGAGAGATTTTTCTTTTCCAAAATGCTATATCCAAACTCCTACCTTTCAATTTTTCATTTGGGCATATCTAATGCATATTGGATCCTAATATCCAATTTTTCAAGTGGGTATATTTATGTCAGCAATTTTTTTTTTTTATCTATTATTTTTTTGGGAAGTGTAGCATCCTAAAATTGTACCCCTTTGCAATTTCAACTGCATTGGATCCTTACCTTAGCAATTGTGCCCCTTTTCCTACTTGGGACCTGATTATGCTCATGCCCCTTCCATGTTACATCATTTTTTGAAATTTCCTATTCATTTGGCACTTGACCCTTGCCCCAAAATAGGGCACCCTGGTCCTCAATAGGAACATGGTGCCATGCCATGGTCCCCCTCATTTTTGGGCCCCTTTTTTTCCATTTTCACATTTCAAATTTGAGTGGAAAATCCCTCTCCATGTCAGTTCATGTCGAAACATTAGCCAATTTTCCCGAGGGGCAAGTATATAAAGAGGATTTCCACTCTCATTTGAACATCCATAAGAATCAAAAAGTATTGATCAAACACATGAGATCAACCAATCAATAATTCAAGAGAAGTTGAGCATTTTCAATCTTCCTTCAAGTCTTGGAGTAGCAGCAAAGTCAAGATTCAAGCATTGAAGTGGAGATCTACATCCTATTTCCATGGGGGCTTCACTTAGTGAGCCTAGGTTATAGCACATGTGCTCATGGAATACTAAAGAATCCCCCTATTTTCAAAAAATATTGCCCTAAATTCCTTTTTTGTCACCCCCTCCCAATACATAGCCCGAATTAAAATCCCCCCTATTTTCACCAAATATTGTATTTTTTCATAGCCAGAATTAAAAACCCCCTTATTTTCACCAATAGGCAATATATTGCACCCTCATTATTGGGATATAAAGCCTCCAATATGAATGTGCATGATGTAATATTGCCTAGCCAGTGAAGCCCCTATGCCTATTTCATGAAACCCTAATTACATGTAGAGACAAGAAAAACTTCACAAGGAGGTATCATCATTCAATTTTCAGTCATAATTCAACATCTCCCTCAAAAGGAGAACCTTTCCTTACAGTTATTTCATTTTTTTGTATTTCAATTTCATGGTTAATTCCAAAACTAGGGTTTGACCTAAGGAAAGCCCCTATTCCCAACCTATTTCCCTTTCTTTCTGTGTGCATGAAATATGTATGGAGTTGTACTTCTCAGAATAAGATTCATTTACAGAGACGAATCAACTCTTTTTGATGCGCAGAAAGTTCGAAGGACCAAGGTGCTGCGTCCTAGTCCCAACTTTTTAGGAGTTTTTTTTGGGTTAGATTCGACTTAGCTTATACTGCCCAATTCCAGGTGCCCAACTCGATCTCACATCTATAGCTCACTGTTTTCTCAGTTTTACCTTCATTTTTCAACACTTTACTTTAAATCAACATTTCAACTTACAAAAGAGAGGAAAAACCCACAACAATTAATCAATCCATTCACCATTCAGTCCTTAATATGATTTGTGACTAAATCTAGTGGATTCCCTTCCCTCTTTTGAATGTAAAGGGTTTTTCAAGCAAAGTTGATTTGGTGATTTCTCCCTTCTATGTTACAAATTGTTGAATCCAATTTTCCCCTCTACATTTTCATGAACCTAACATGTCCTATGCTTACTTTTGATTTTTGTTTTCAGATTTGAGTGTGTATGTAATTTAAAATTCAAATTTTCATTTACAATTTTGATTTCCTTGCAAATTTTAAAAATTTAGAGGTTAATTTCACTAAAACCCTAATTTTTAATTCCAGAGCTTATGAATTGCATAATTTGGGTTAACTATTTTAGATCTAAGTCTCTTCCAATTTAAAAATATAAATTTCTACTTGCAATTCAAATTGCATATTTAAATTTTAAAATTAAGTGGTTAGTTGCAAAAACCCCAATTTTCAATTTTTTAAAAAATTGAGCTTGTGGGTTGTTTAAATTTTGAATTTACCATTTTAGAATGGCTTCAAATTCAAAATTACAACCTTGGATCAAATTTCAAATTTCAAATTTAATTTTTTAAAATTAAGTTGTTACTTAAAATAGCCCTAATTTTTAGATTTAAATTGATTATTTCAATTTCAAAATTAAGAGGTTCTTTTTACAAGGCCCTAATTGTAAATTTCTTTTAGATTACTTTCAATTTAAATTTTTAAAATTAAGAAGATATTTTTAGCCCTAATTTTAAATTAAGAGGTTATTTTAACAAAGCCCTAATTTTAAATTTCAATTTCCTAGGGGATTGCATAATTTATCTTTTCAATTAATTTGCTTATTTAATTGAGTAATCATTTTTTCTAAAATTTTGTATTATTCAATAACTTTGCAAATTTCAAACTTCAAACTTCAAATTTCAAATTTCCAATTTCCCTCCCTTAGTGCATGAGGTTTGCTACTATTAGACCAACCTATAATATCCTCGTGAGAAGAAGTTGTAGAATTAAGGCTTCCCAAGGTCTAATTACCGAGGAGATGGAGCCTAATTTGAATAACTTGTTCCATGACGACATTGGTGGTTCTAGCAATTCTACAAATATCCCCATTTATCCTCATTCTTTAGATAATTCTTGTAATGTGGGTGAATCACTAACTAGGGTTTTCGTTGACCAATTGGAGAAGATTGACAATCAATTTGAAAATATTCAACAATGGATGAGTCAACAATCCTTGGAAAGTGAAGCTCTCCCATTGATTGAAGGTTTGAAAAGAATGGTTCAAAGTGATAAACTTGGTGTTGATATCTTGCTATTGATTCTAATATTATGTCTCTGAAGAGTTGTGGTGAAGTCCTTGGTTATACACAACCTCCTAGTCAAAATAATCACTCCATTCCCTTGACTACCCCTATGACTAGTCTTCCCACTTTTACCTTCAACATCGTGGATACCTCTACTCAAAATGTCATACCTACAGGTGTTATTCAAGGGGTCAACTCTTCTAATCATATTTCTTTATCCCTCAAGTGAGTCTTCCATGTGTTACCCAATCCTCTCCAATACCTACCTATCATAGTGTTCCCCCACCTTCCTATAACAACATCCCTTCTTATTCTCAACCCCCTCATATTGTTGATTCTAATATTATGCCTATGAAGAGTTGTACTGAAGGTCTTGGTTATACACAACCTCCTAGTCAAGTTAATCACTCCATTCCCTTGACTACCCTTATGATTAGTCTTCTCACTTTTACCTCCAACATCATGGCTACCTCTACTCAAAATGTCATACCTACAAGTGTTAGTCAAGGGGGCAACTGTTGAAATGTGGCGACTAATCAAAAAAGTATTGTACACTCAGCACGTATCCTCACCGGGGTCCGGGGCTGGGTCGGGCCTCGGGCAGGGGTTCAGGGGCGGCAGCCCCCGAGAAAAGCGAGGGTTCGGGGGCAGGAGCCCCCAAGAAAAAAAATTTTGGGGGTATTTTTTGTTGATGAAAACCAACATTGTAATTAAACCCTAAAAAGGCCGACTTTGTTTGTTGCCCTAAAAATGCATGTTATAAGCGGCTGGGATGCTTAAGGCATTGTAAGGTTGATGTACTATTTTTGCTGGATAATAAGAAAGATTGGACAACTGTGTATGGTGGACGTAACCCATTCTAGGTGAACCATGTTAAATCTCTATGTTATCTGTGTCCTGTTTTATTTCTTTATCTTTTGTATTTAAATCTGCATATAATTGTTAGTTCATATTTGCTTCAGATCTGCTTGAAACCCTAACAATTGGTATCAGAGCAAGGTTTTTTGTAAATTGGTAGGACTTTCATATTTGAGTGGGAGCAATGGAGGATTCCAAATTCAAGGTCAAAAATTTTAACAGCCAGAATTATCAGTTATGGAAAATGTAGATGGAGGATTACCTGTATCAAAAGGATTTGTGGCAGCCATTGGAAGGAAAGGCAAAGAAAGTGACCACAATGTCAGACGAAGAGTGGGACATTTTAGATAGAAAGGCACTGGGATCCATTCGATTGTGCCTTGTGCCATCTATAGCATTCAATATAACAGAAGCAAAAATGACTGTAGATTTGATGGCAACATTGGCTAAGTTGTATGAGAAACCCTCGACTTTGAATAAGGTATTTCTTATGAAGCATTTGTTTAATTTGAAAATGAGTGAGGGAGGATCTATAGCGGAACACTTAAATGAATTTAATACAATTACCAGTCAATTGTCTTCAGTAAAAATTACCTTTACAGAAGAGGTTAGGGCTCTCTTGATTTTATGTTCTTTACCAGAAAGCTGAAATAGCTTGGTTATGGCTGTAAGTAACTCTATCTCTGGTAAAAATACTTTGGTATTTGATGATATTGTTGGTGTTATCCTAAGCGAGGAAATGCAAAGGAAAAGCACAGGTGAGACTCCAACATCATCGGGTAGTGTTTTGAATGTGGAGAATAGAGGAAGATCAAAGGAAAGAGGAAAAGGCCTTGGAAATGAGAAGTCACGAGGGAAGTCAAAGAAAGGATGCTCTCAATCTAGAGGAAAGAAAGATTGCTGGTACTGCGGAAGGCCTGGTCATCTAAAGAAAGACTATTGGTCTCGGAAAAACAAAGAAGGAGACAAAAATGAAAATGACAGTAAGGAAGCTAATATTGCAAGTAATACTTTACAAGATGCTTTAATCTTATGTTTGGATAATGTTAATGATTCCTAGGTAATAGATTCTGGGGCTTCATTTCATGCTACACCCCATAGAAAATATTTTCTAGATTATGTTCAAGGTGATTTTGGACAGGTATATTTGGGTGATGATGAGCCCTGTCAAATTGTTGGAAAAAGAAAGATAAAGATCAAGTTGCAGAATGGTAATGACTAGTTTTTGCAGGAGGTAAGACATGTTCCTAATTTAAGAAGAAATTTAATTTCTGCAGGGCAACTAGGTAGTGAAGGTTGCATAGTTACCTTCTCAGACAGTATGTGGAAGGTCACTAAAGGATCATTATTAGTAGCTAAAGGTGCGAAGGTAGGCACATTATATCTGTGTACTGGTAACACTTACTCTACCTTAGCTGCTATAGATAAAGTTAATGCAGGGACAACAACTATAAATGTTGCAAGAACAGATTTGATAATGTGGCACCATAGGCTTGGGCACATGAGTGAGAAAGGGATAAAAACCCTTCACTCCAAAAATCTATTGCCAGGACTAAAGAAGATTGATTTAGAGTTCTATGAAAACTGTGTTTATGGTAAACAGAAAAGAGTCAGATTTCTTAAGGTTGGGAAAGAGAAGAAGAGTGAGAAGTTAGAGCTTGTACATTCAGATGTATGGGGACCGGCTTAGGTATCATCACTTGGTGGCTCTTGTTATTATGTTATTTTTATTGATGACTCAACAAAAAAAACATGGGTATATTTCCTAAAACAAAAATCAGATGTTTTTGAAACTTTTAAGAAATGGAAAGCTTTGGTTGAGAATGAGACAGGAAAAAAGTTGAAGTGTCTCAGATTGGATAATGGAGGTGAGTATTGCAGCAAAGCATTTGAAGATTACTACTCCTTAAATGGGATTCAAAAGTAGAACATAGTTGCAGGAACTCCACAGGAAAATGGTGTGTCAAAGAGAATGAATAGGACAATCATGGAACGCGCGAGGAGCATGGGATTGCATGTTGGATTGCCCTTACATTTTTGGGTAGATGTTGTACATACTACTGTCTATTTGATAATTAGAAGACCTTCAACCCCTTTGGATGGTGGTATTCCAGAGGAAGCATGGACTAGTAAAAAGGTAAATTATTCTTTTCTTAAAACTTTTGTTTGCGAAGCTTTTGTCCATGTTGATAAAGAAAATAGAACCAAGCTTGATGCTAAATCTCATAAATGTACCTTCATTGGATATGGGATAGATGAATATGGCTATTGGTTATGGGATTTTGAAAATAAAAAAATAATTAGAAGTAGAGATGTTATATTCAATGAGAAGGTTATGTATAAAGAACAGATGCAGGAAAAGAAGCATGAACAGGACAAACAAGAATATGTGGTGTTGGATGAGATTCCTGAAAATGAAATACCATAGGTACTTGATGCTCTGCAACAACAGTTTGTCCCACAAACTCCTACAAGTGTTAGATGTTCTACGAGGACAAGTAGACCCCCTGAAATATTTTCTCCTTCTTTGTATTCTATTTTATTAACGGATTCTCGTGAACCAGAAGAATATGAAGAAGCAATGTAGGTAGATGCCAAACAATAGTGGGAGCTAGGCATGAAAGAGGAGATGGACTCCTTGATGAAAAATAAGACTTGGGACTTAGTCTCTTTACCTGCAGAAAAAAGAGCCTTGCCTAACAAATGGGTTTATCGACTGAAGGAGGAGGAAGGAGGTCAGAAAAGATATAAGGCTAGACTTGTGGTAAAAGGTTTTGCACAGAAAAAGGGTATAGATTATGATGAAATATTTTCTCTAGTTGTAAAAATGACTTCAATTAGAACTGTACTTACTCTTGTGGCTACAGATGATTTACATCTTGAACAATTAGATGTCAAAAAAGCTTTTCTCCATGGAGATTTGGAGGAGGAAATTTACATGTTGCAACCACAGGGATATGAGGTCAAAGGTAAGGAGAACTTGGTGTGCAGGTTGAAGAAAAGTATGTATGGCCTAAAGCAAGCACCCTGACAATGGTATTTAAAATTTGATAGTTTCATGGCTGAACATGGTTATCATAGATGTCATTCTGATCATTGTGTATATTTTAAGAGATTTGATAATGGTAGTTATATTATCCTGTTGCTTTATGTTGATGACATGCTTGTTGCTAGGTCTAACATGCAACATATAAATGATCTTAAACATAAATTAGCTAGGTCATTTTCTATGAAGGATTTGGGTGTAGCTAAGAAAATTCTCAGTATGAGGATTACACGGGATAGGAAAAATAGAACCTTGAATTTGTCCCAAAGTGAGTATATAAAGAAGGTGTTGAAAAGATTTAACATGTAGGATGCAAAAGTAGTTAGTACAACTTTGGCTAGTCATTTCAAATTGACTAAGGAGATGTGCCCAAAGGCATAGGAAGAGGTTAATAAAATTTCTAACATCCCGTATTCATTAGCTATTGGTAGTTTGATGTATGCAATGGTATGCACAAGGCCAAATATTGCACATGCAGTGGGAGTTGTGAGCAGGTTTATGAGTAATTCGGGTATGGAACATTGGAATGCTGTGAAATGGATTCTTCGATATTTGAAAGGAACTACTACGAAGGCATTATGTTTCAAAGGATCTAATATTGCTCTAAGTGGATTTGTTGACTCTGATCTGGTAGGTGATATTGATTCATGGAGGAGTACTACAGGGTATGTTTTTACTATAGGGGGAACTGCAGTCAGTTGGATTTCTAGGCTGCAAAAGGTTGTTGCACTTTCAACCACTAAAGCTGAGTATGTTGCTGCTACAGAAGCCAACAAGGAGATGATTTGGTTGCAATGTTTTATGGAGGAATTGGGTCAGACACAAGAGGATAGCCCATTATATATTGATAGCCAGAGTGCCATTCATCTTGCGAAGAACTCTGCTTTTCATTCAAGTACAAAGCACATTCAGCTCAGGTACCACTTCATCCGGACTATTTTGGAGGAGGGTCAGTTACAGCTTGAGAAGATTCACACAAGTGAGAATCCTGTTGATATGTTCACAAAGGTAGTTCCACAGGAGAAGCTAATTTCTTCATCAGTTTATGTTGGTCTTCTTGATTGATAATTGTGGAATTTATACCAATCGAGTCCTAGTGTTTTATCCAGCGAATGTTGCATGTGCAGTGGTGTCGTGTAGTATCAGTCTCCAAGTGGGAGATTGTTCGGTGTGGAGCTCGATCAGTCTGCAAGTGGGAGATTGTTGAAATATGGCAACTAATCAGCAAAGTATTGTACACTTAGCATGTATCCTCACCAGGGTCCAAGGCAGGGTCGGGCCCTGGGTAGGGGTTCGGGGTGGCAGCCCCCGAGAAAAGTGGGGGTTCAGGGGCAGGAGCCCCCGAGAAAAAAAATTTTGGGGGTATTTTTTGTTGATGAAAACTGACATTGTAATTAAACTCTAAAAAGGCCAACTTTGTTTGCTGCCCTAAAAATGCATGTTATAAGCAGCTGGGATGCTTAAGGCATTGTAAGGTTGATGTACTATTATTGTTGGATAATAAGAAAGATTGGACAACTATGTATGGTGAACGTAACCCATTCTAAGTGAACCACATTAAATCTCTGTGTTATCTATGTCTTGTTTTATTTCTTTATCTTTTGTATTTAAATCTGCATATAATTGTCAGTTCATATTTGCTTCAGATCTACTTGAAACCCTAACAACAACTCCTCTAATCATAATTTTGTTATCCCTCCTCAAGTGAGTCTTCCATTTGTTACCCAATCCTCTCCAATACCTACCTATCATAGTGTTCCCATGCCTTCCTATAACAGCATCCCTTCTTATTCTCAACCCCTTCCTTCATTCAACAATATTACCCCTCCTTCTCAATCAAACATGTCCAATTTCAACCCTTCTACCAAAACTACAATCAATAATAGTCTAGCCCAAACAGTATCTTCCTTGCAACAACAAATCACTCCTATGAATAAATCTAAGTATAATGTGCCCACATTTGATGTAGCAAGCCCATTATCTAATGACATTGTCCAATTTGTCCCTCCTAAATATGTGGAAGTCCCTCAATTGGAACTTTATAATGGAAAAGGTGATCCCTTGACTCATGTGAAAACATTTCAAACTTTGTGTGGTGACTTTGCTCATGACCAAAGATTGTTGGCTAAATTGTTTACTAGAACATTAAGGGATACAGTTTTGCAATGGTATTGTTCTTTGCCTCCTTATTCTATTACTTCTTTTCAACAATTAGCTAATGCTTTTATTCAACAATTTCACAATAATATTGGTCCTAAGATCACTTTGACTGATTTGATGCATTGTAAGAAAGGTGTTAAATAAAAAGTGACTGATTTTACTGGTAGATATAATCATTTATATTCTCAAATTTCTTTTCCTCTACCCAATCAAAATATTCAAATAATTCTCATTTCTAATTTGCAAAAAGACATTAGGGATAAACTTCTCTTTTTTTGAGTTTACTTCCTTTATGCAATTGTGTGTAGTACTTCACAATTATTAGCTTACCATTAGTCAATTGGAACAATCCTCTTCAATGGCTTCGAGTGATAAAAGTGAAAGTGCTCAACAACCTTTTGTGAAGTTCAAATCAAATAAGGGATTCATCAAATTCAATGACAACATCAACACTCATGCAGCAACCACAATAGGTGTGCTTCCTTTGTCAGAATACTTTAGAAAAGAGTTCACTCCTCTTAATGAAACTTTGCATAGTATTATGCCACAATTGTTACAAAGGAATGTGTTGAAAATTTTCCTTATCAAACCAATTGATACAACCAAGACTTTGCTAGCTTCTTATGATGCCAAAGCCTTTTGTCAATACCATAATCAACCCGGTCATGACACTGAAAAGTGTTATTCCTTAAGGAGTAAGATTCGAGACTTGATTAATAACAATACCATATCTGTGGCTAGTGTGAATGATAAATGAAACAAATAAGTAGCTCCTAATCAAAACCTTTAAATTTTCATTGATCATATTGCCTTCTCTCCTGATGATGTTGGCCTTGAATCTAATAATGTGGTGAACCTTGTAGATCAAATAGAACCTTCTAAAGACTTATGCATTACATTTAATCCTAGTGATACTATTAAAGCACCCAATGGTCCACTTTACATAACTACAAAAATCAAAGACATACCTTCTCGAGGAGTGCTTATTGATCTAGCTTTCATGGTTAATGTGATAACTAAAGATTTTATTATACTTTGCAATTGCATCAAGTGACATATGAGAAAACTAATATGATAGTTAGATTTTTTGATGGTTTCTCTTGTCTTTCTATTGGTTTTGTCACACTTCCTATTAATGTTGGCACTAAATGCTTATATGTTGTCTTTGTTATCATTCCTACATCCGATCAATTTCATGTGAAGTTGGGACATCCTTGGCTCTCTTCCATGAAGGAGATTGCTTCTACTATTCAAATTTGTTTGAAATTTTCTCATGATGGTAAAACCATAACTGTTAATCATAGCATATATCAACCTATGGTGAGGCGTGGAGATGTTTGTCTTCATTATTTTTGGTTTGAACAATTACAACCTCTTTAACTTAGAAGTGATGCTCTCTTTAAATCATATCGAAAATGGAAATATGAGATTATTTTATCCTTGAGTAAACTTAGAAATCCAACACTTATCCTTCCTCTTGATGATCATATACCTCTTCTTGAGGACAAGATTATTCTTCCTCCCAAGGAAAGAAATAATCTTCTTCCCAAAGAGGAACCTATTTCTTCTCCTAAAGATAAGACTATCCTTCCTCCTAAGGAAAGCGATATTCTTTTTCCCAAGGAAGGATCCATTCCTTCTCCTATTGATGAGCTTATTCTTCCTCCCAAAGGTAGAAATGCTCTTCCTCCTAAGCGTCAATCTATTCCTCATAAGTGTAGACCTGTTCCTCCTCCTCATGATGGATCCAGTCTCCTTCTCGGACCTCCCATTCCTCCTTTATATGGTGTGGTTCCGCCTCCAACATATTACAAAGGGAAGTGACCGACCTCTCCTATTGTTCAACCTAAAAGACCTTCTCCTATGCATCCTTCAAAGAAGGAAAGAAGCCTATGTCTAATGAACTTAAACCTTCACAACCTTCCGCTAAAACCAAAAGAAGTCATTCTACGAGAGAACGATGATGGAGAGATCATGAAATTGCTTCCCAAACCATCTCTTCCCCCAAGACACCAACCCTTGATATAATTCCATTCTCTCAACCTTCTCCTTACCAAGATGCTCAACCTAATTCTTCAAGACACAAAATGCTTAAGATAATTGATGGTTCAAGTTCTATTCCTATTAGAGCTCCAATTTTTGTTAATCCTGATGGAAAAGTTGTTGAGAAGGTTTTCAATGATGAAAATGTTAATCCTAATACTTCTATGACAAATATGAATATGTTGACGCTGACAATGATTTATCTAAACAATTTTTAAAAGCATTAATCCTAGATCCTAGTAATAGACAAAGTGACTCATCATTAGAGCATGGTCCTTGTTTGGACCTTTTGATAGCTCCATCTACTGTGCTTGATGTCACTCTTGCATGTTTTCCACCTTTCTGAAACAATGATGAGCAAGATCAGGGGCCAGATGATGTGCTTGATTAGCTTCTTTAACAACGTATATTATTTCCCTCTCTCCTCTCTTTCTTGTTTGTGACCTTCTTCTATTTGTCTCTCCATTCTTCTATTTGTTGTCCCTAGTGTTTTCTACTTGAGGATGATGCAAAGCATTGAGATCTATTTTTGGTCTCTCCCATGTTGACTCAAAAGACACATTTGTTCCCTTCTTCCATGGTGGTTTTCTTTATTTGGAGGATGAGAAAAATTCTATGCATATATATACACATGATATACATTGGTTATCATAAAAAATATACTAACTCCAAAGTTAAGCAAAACCACCTTATGTTTTGTGTTTTGTGATCACTATCATTTGATTTGTTCTCTTTTGGGGGCTAAATTAGTGTGATAACATGCTTGTCTTTTTGGGTGTGTCCTACCTTAAAGCAATTGCTCCCAATAAGGTGTACACAATCGATTTAATGTGGGGGCATACACTCTACTAAATAATTCTCTCTTGCATATCTTGATACATAAAGTTACTTAGCGAACTTTGACTTTTTATTTGTAATTTTTCATGTATATGGTGAAAATGGATAACAACAATATTGAAAGGCTAAATTAATTCAACCACAAAACCCTAGCCTAACAACAACAAAGATCCACCATAACATATGAAGATTACCTAAGACAATGTAAATCAAATGAAATCACAAAGATTATACCATCACATGTCCAATAGGGTTTGGATCTCCATTCTTCCTATCTCCATTGATCTTGCTTGATATATTTGCTCTTAGATTTTATGTGCACAAGAGCTCAACAAAGAACGGAAATGTGGTTGCAAGTAGGCTTGATTGCATATGCAAGTTTGAAAGCGTAGTTGGGGCCGAATGCATAGTGAGGGTCTGATAATGAAAGAAAAATCTCCTTATATAGAAGACACTATAAGAAATGGAGGGATAAGATTGAGAGGTGTAAAAGAGGTTGGCTATGATTAGAGGGTAGGTAGAGAAAATAAGAAAATAATAAGAGGGTAGGTAGTGTTTGAATTAAGAGATGAATGGCATGTGTCATGGGTAGAAAAGGATAATGAATTAATTAAATAAATAAAGATTTATTTAATTAATAGAAGAAGTGGGATCAATTAAATAAATAAGATATTTATTTAATTTAGGAAAAGGGTAATTTAAATAAATAAATGAATTTATTTAAATGAGAAATAAGGCTAGAAGAGGATAATGAATTAATTAAATAAATAAAGATTTATTTAATTAATAGAAGAATTAGGCTAAAGTAATTAAATAAATAAAATATATATTTAATTAGACATGACAATTTTAGGTGTCTACATTTTGCCCCTCTTTGAGACAATGCAGCTTGTCGCGTTGTTTCAAAGAAGATAAGATGAACTGATACAAAGTTGCCCCAAGATGGGAATGATATGCCCCCTCGAGAGATTGGATGAAAATGTCTGGAAAGGTCGTAGACAATCTCTCGATAAGAAAGAAAGGCTAGAATGGATTGACCGGATAAAGTGACAGAGTCACGGGATAAAGAAGACTGGCTCAGGAGACGAGGGCTAGGGCTAGGGCTAGGGCTAGGGAAATCTATAAAATGGACCACGAGGGGAATACATCCTCATTGTCATCCACACATCCAAGAGATCAGAGTGCAGAGAGAGAATTGAGTAGCAATAGTCAGCAATGATGGCATTTGTGCATAGATTCGATCACGTTCATCGATTTTAGAGGCCAGCAGATGCAGGAGAGCCGGTGAGTACCACAAAACCTCTTTGTACTTTCTCACATTAATTGTTTTAATTAATGCATCTTAGGTAGTGCAATAAATGCACTTTAGGATAATGTCAAAAAATGTCAAAAACATGTAGGCACGTCTGCATTCGTGCCAGGCACGTCTGCATTGGCTAGGCATGTCTGCGTTGGTGCCAGGCGCGTCTATGCTAGGAAAAGCATCTATGAAAAATGCGGAGCGTGTCTACATTGTGCAGGCGCGTATATGCTATGTGGGAATGTCTGTGCAGAGCAGGCACGTCTGTGTAGAGCAGAGGCACGTCTATGTATTTTAGGCACGTCTGTGCAGAGTAGGTGCGTTTGTGCAGTTTGTAAGCGTATTTATGTCATGAAGGTGCATTTATGTCTTCAAGGTCAAATCGACAGTTCTGTGATGAACATACATTGTCGATTGGATAAGCTACTGAGAGGATACACTCAAGTAGGTCCTCTAGGGAAGACTAGGATAGCAGATAGGGCTAGGATCGACAATTCTGTGATAGAACATACGTTGCCAATTAGGAAACTACTCAAGAGGATACACTCAAGTATAGCCCTAGGATAGGATAGATCGAGGCACTTTGTGATGAACAGTGAGTACCAAGACATAATACTTTGTGATGAATAGGGAGTACCAATAGGAGCAACACTTTGTGATGAATAGGGAGTGCAAATATGAACAGCACTTTGTGATGAATAGGGAGTGCTAAAATGTAGTACTTTGTGATGAACAGTGAGTACCACTAGGATAAATAGCAACACTTTATGATGAACAGTGAGTTTCACTAGGATAGATAGCATCACTTTGTGATGAACAGTGAGTGTCACTTGTATAGAAGCAACACTTTGTGATGAACAGTGAGTGTCACTTTGACTAACATGATTGATTTTCTTGACTACAGAAGTACTTACCTATGTTGGAGTCATGGGAGAGATTCCCATCGACTTAGAGGTTACGACCAGAGTTGACATTCGAGGATAGGGCTGCCATTGAGGTTATGGGTCTACGATTTATTATGTATGTGCCTAAGTTTCGGGCGAACATGGGTTTGTTGATTGCACTTGCTGAGAGATGGCATTCTAAGACATGCACATTCCATTTTTTGATGGGTGAGATGAAAGTCACCTTAGAGGATGTATATAGGATACTGAGGATAGCGATCAATGGGGAGCTGATACCCTATGATCGAGATGGAGATAGGGAAGCCTTGAGATGAGTGTTTCAGGATTCGGGACTGGAGATGAGGGTGGGACATGTGGCATGGGACACAATGATAGTGACAGGACTGGCACTACCAACAGTGCTAGGAGGAGTGATATGGAGGCCATACCACAAGTGCGAGTAGTGGGAGGATGATGCAATGGAGCTACCCTATACCTTTAGGAGCAGGTATCTGATTGTGCGGATGCCCTATGTATTGGAGAGGCAGTTAGTGGATAGGGTATGCAGGCAGTTTGGCAGGATCCAGTGGATGCCATGGGGTTCCGGTATGTATGTGCGGACAGTGCGAGACCCGACACACTTTGGGCCACTGTTATCATATGATCAGGTCGTGATGCAACTGTTAGAGATGGTGCCCATGCCATGGGATATGTGGCTTGACATTGAGGATGCAAGTATGGATGCAAATTACACTGTATATTGGGCAGAGCATCCATTTCCATGCCTAACAGACCCAGGCAAGTAGATAGATGGGGATGGTGGAGGGGATGGGGATGATGATGGAGATGGTGGAGGTAGAGGCCAATGGAGGAGGTGGGGTGCAGTTGGAGAGAGGAGAGTGGCTCCACGGAGAGAGGGTGGGGAGGAGAGATAGGCTCAGGTGGTGAGGGGTTGTAGTGGATTGCCATTACAGATACCAGCAACACAGGGTCCTAGATAGGTGCAAAGACAGGGACAGAGGTAGGCACAAGCATAGGCACAAGCACAGGCATAGGCACAGGCACAACCACTAGTACAGGGCAAGCCACAGGCACAAGGGGCCAAGGAGGAGGAGGATGTGCTATTAGAGCTAAGGAAGATCTGCCAGGGATAGGTAGATGAGATCTAGGAGCTGGAGAGGGAGAGGGACTGACTCAGGAGATAGCTCAGGGACACTGAGTAGGAGCAAGATCAAGCTATTCAGTGTTACACTGAGGGTTGGGAAGTAGGCAATAGAGGACACAGGGGTTGGATATGCCTATGTTCTATGAGCAGGGGAGGAGATAGGCTATTGGCGAGACCTATACTACGGGGCAGTGCCACCAAAGTAGTAGGTGAGGAGCTTTCACAGACCATCACTGACAACAATGGATACTGGAGGGAGTCAGAGGAGATAGGTGTCCAGCGGTGGGGTTATGGGTCCACCACCACCACCAGATAGAGGGGGTGGGAGAGATGATCCTAGGGTGGGTCCTTCTAGGGCTTAGACTTCATCAAGGCTAGGCGGCTCCGAGGGAGAGAGTTCATCATAGCCATAGAGGGCTCCCTATGTATCAATTTTGTACCATTTTGTATTATGATGTAGACACCTTTGGGTGGTTGTAGCCATATGATTTTGACATCATTGTATCATGACACTTTTGGTTTTATATATATGAGATGATTCACCTTTGTGGTAGCTATATGTATGTGTACCTATGTGATGCTTATGTTCCTATGATGTATGTTTCTATGTGATGAGAGTTTTCATGATGTATGTTTCTATATGATGCTTATGATATGGATGCAAATATGTATAAAAAAAATTATGTTGTTAATGTGTTATGTATGATGCAAATGTGAATGTATGAAATGTAAATGAATATGATAATGCAAATGTAAAATGTGCTAACATGTGTTGTGTGCAGGATGTGGTGCAATTGTGATATCTATATGTATGTATGAAATGCTTATATGTGATAATGCAAGTGCAAACTACATGAAATGCAAATGTTTTTGGCATGTCATTATACTCAGTCGTGTGATAGCAGGCTACACAGACTCGGGAAGGATGACGAAAGTCAATCAAGAAATGGGGATGGAAGATAGAAGATATGAAAATGAAAGAGCTTCTTGTGATTTATCATCATTGAGCTTTATTATGGCAAGTAGGTTATGACAATCGAGGCATATGTTCAACCCAAAAAGTCATTGTACCTATTTGCATGGAGATAAGACAGTCACAAACAAGGAATGGCCCAGTTCACACTAGACTCACAGTGTCCTCATATCCTTGGACAAGTCATAGCATTACTAAGAGACAATTCATAGACAACAAATAAAAATAGGTGACAATACCCCATCCTCACCTTTCTAGTCAAAGACATCCTGGAGATAGAATCTCTAGTCAGAGACATCTCGGAAAAGCTAAAAGACATGTCACCAAAAAGATAAAATCAAAAGAAAACCAAGACTCAACACCAACATCCACTGTAGTCCTCAAGTTTAGTGTCTCTTGTCACTTGTATAAGTCTTATTTGATTGTGGTCACAATGTTTATTTTCATAAAAAGGATAGATAGCACTGAACCATAATGTTGTCTAAATCTGTTGAAAGATTTGATTTGTTGAAGCCCATTGTTGTTGTCGTGTCTCATCTAAAACTGGTCGAATCCATGCAACTGATACTTTATTGCAGAGAAGATGGAACTTTATTGCGGACTAGCAATGCAAATGTTGCTTTATTGCGGATTGTGCATGGATAGACTGAAAAAAAGTGGAGGAAACTGTACTCCTCAGAATAGGTGATGCTCTCAATTCCACACCCATCACTAGACGTAGGATTTGCCTTAGCCACAAATAGGAGCTGATTTATTATGAATGGAAAGAGTGAAAAGGAAGGATTATTATGGATGGCTAACCAATCTTAGGTAGATCAATAACAAGCCATGATGGGATGGGTAAGTTTATTATGAATGGATAGATTGTGAGTGTGTGCAAAGTGAAAGGATGAGATTGAATCTTGAAGGAGGGAGGAGCAATGTCTCTATGCATGGAGCCGGTGACCCAATTTTCACCATGGTACTTGTCCAGGGCACCACCGAAGTGGTTTTCACCATTGGACAAAATATTTTTCTATTTTTCAATTTTTTTTGTTGTCACAAGGCGCCTGTTTGCCAGGTTTTCACCAAATAACGATTTTTTATTTTTTATGATTTTTTTTGTCTTTTTTATTTTTTTTATTTTTTTGTATTTTTGAATTAAGATACTTTGAAGAGCTATGTGTAAAACCTGCAAAGATGCATGTTGTTGATAGGATCCTCCAAAGGTTCACCCTCTATGGTTGAGAGCTGATATGCACCAGATCCATAGGTTGCTGTGATGATGTAAGGACCAAGCTAGTTCAGTTTGAACTTGCCCTTCCTCTCTCTGTCTTGCTGATTTTTAGGATTTTCTCTGAGAACCAAGTCACCTACCTCAAATGTGTGAGGCTTCACTTTATGATTGTAGCTGTGACTCATTCATTGTTGATAAGCCTTGAGATGTTTAAAAGCAGTTTGTCCTTGTTCATCCAATAGTTCAAGTTCTTGTAAGCGAGAGACCCTATAGTCTTCATCACTGATAATGTTTTGTAAAGAGACTCTTAAAGAGGGTAACTTGACCTTAATAGGCAAGATAGCTTTAGTGCCATAGACAAGTGAATAGGGTGTAGCTCCTGTAGGTGTGTAGATGCTTGTGCGGTAAGCTCAAAGTGCGAGATTAAGTTGGATATGCCAATTATGGCCAACATCATCGACTGTCTTTTTCAAAATTTTAAGGATTGTTTTATTAGATGCCTCGGCTTGACCGTTACCTTGGGGATAATAAGGTGTGGAAAAATGATGGGTAATATGGAAGTGGTCACAGAGTTCACGAACATCCTGATTTTTGAAGGGATGCTCGTTATCAGTGATGATGGAAACAGGAATACCGTATCGACAAATGATATAGTTGAGAATGAATGTAGCAATTTGTTTTCTAGTGACTTATGTGAGAGGCACGGATTTGATCCATTTTGTTAAATACTCTATAGTAGTGATGATGAATTTATGACCATTGGAAGATGGAGGGTGAATCTTGCCTATGAGATCAAGTCCCCACTGACAAAAGGGCTAAGGAGTCACAATTGGTTGAAGTTCTTGCACTAGCGCATGGATGAGGTCTCCATGAATTTGACACTGCTTACATTTATTGACAAATTGATATGAATCTTTTTCCATATTGGGCTAGTAATATCCAGTCCTAATGAGTTTCTTGGCTAAGGTAAGACCACTAGAATGTGGACCACATATCCCTTCATGTACTTCACGTAATGCAATCTGAGCTTCGTCACTTTCTAAACATCTAAGAAGAGTGTCATCTAGACCTCAACAGTATAGGATATCAGCTAAAATGATGTATCGAGAAGATTGGCAAATGTAAGTGCGACATTGGTTATTAGATAGGTCAAGAGGAAGGGTATTGTCACGAAGGTATGTGAAAATGAAACCATATAATTGGGACTCAGGACCGACAACATATATCATCTCAATAGGAGTGATTTCATATGAGGGAACCAAAAGGTTATCCACCAAGAACTCATAGTGGGTCTCATTCGGTGGTAGATCAATTAGTGAAGCAATTGTAGCCATGGCATCCACAGCTCAATTCTGCTCTCTGGGTATCTGCTCAAAGTCTATCTTCATGAAATATTGTTTCAGGTCATCCACCATTCTTTTGTAAGGCATTAATTTATTGTCCTTTTTTTGGTATTCATTAGTTGCTTGACGAATTACATGTTGAGAGTCCCCAAAAACATGAAGTTCCTAGATCTTCCACTGAACTGCAGTCCGTAATCCAGTTGTTAATGCCTCATATTCTGCTATGTTATTAGTGCAAGGAAATAATAATCGATATGATTTTGGTATAGAATCCCCTTGAGGAGTTATGAAGAGGATGCCAGCTCCTGCCCCATGCTGTGTGTATGAGCCATCAAAGTATAGTTGCCAAGGCTTTGCATGTGACACTGTTAAAATGGATTCATCTGGAAATTCTGAAATTAGAGGAACATCATCTAACATGGGAGCATCTGCTAACTGATCTGTGATAGCTTGTCCTTTTATTTCTTTTCTGCCCACATACTCGATGTCGAATTCACTCAGGAGCATCACCCATTTGGCTAGTCGCCCAGTAAGTATTGCTTTATTGAGAAGGTATTTCAATGGATCGATCCTTGCAACCAACTTAGTCTTATGAGTGAGCATGTAATGTCATAATTTCTATGAAGCAAAGACCACAGTGAGACATGCACACTCAATTGGCTTGTAGTTTAGCTCATATCCCACCAATGTGTGACTGATATAGTATGCTGCCTTTTCTTTGCCCTCAGCAAATTGTTGTGCTAAGAGTGCCCCCAGTGCTGTTGAAGTAGCTGATATGTATAGTAATAGAGGTTGGTCTGGAACTGGTGGCATCAAAACTAGTGGATTCAGAAGATAATCTTTGAGTGTCTGGAAAGCTCATTGACAATTATCATCCCATTTGAATTTGATGTTTTTATGTAGCAAGTGTTGAAAAGGATTACACTTATCTGCAAGTTGTGCTATGAATCTTTGTATGGACTGGAGTCTCCCTTGCAAAGATCGAAGTTGACTGATGTTTCTTGGTGGTTGCATTCTAGGATGGCCTTGACTTTTGCTGGATCGGCTTCGATTCCTATTTTTGATAAAATGAATCCCAAGAGCTTCCTAGAGGTTACTCCAAAGACACATTTCTTGGGGTTTAATCTTACTTTATACTTTTCCAACTGATCAAAGATGATTGAAAGTATGTCCAAATGTGTATCTCTATCTATTGATTTACCCAAGAGGTCATCAACATAATCTTCCATAGTCACGTGCATGAGATCATGAAAGACAGTAGTCATGGCTCTTTGATATGTAGCACCTACATTTTTTAGCCCAAAGGGCATGACATTCCAATAGAAAGTTCCCCAACTACAAGTGAATGTTGTTTTGTGTTGATCCTCAGATGCGATTTTTATTTGATTATAACTAGAGAATCCATCCATCAAAGATAACATTGCATGACCTACTATGAGATCGACAATCAAGTCAATATTTGGTAATGGAAAATTGTCCTGAGGACAAGCTTTGTTGATGTCTCTGAAATCTGTACATATTCTGATACTATGATCTGGTTTACTGATAGGCACTAAGTTGGAGATCCATTCAAGATAATCAATTGGGTGTATGAATCTGACATCCAATAGTTTCTCAAGCTCTGCTTTGACTAATAATGCCACTTGTGGATACACCCTTCTTAATTTATGTTTCACTGGTTTTGCCCCCGATTTAACTATCAAATGATGCATTAACAAATCCGGATCCAATCCAAGCATATCAGCGTATGACCATGCAAAGTTGATTTGTCGTTCTATGAAGAAACTTATGAATTTTGACCTTTCTGACTTTGTCAAAGATTGAGCCAGGAATATGTTGTGTGGAACTTCTTATGTGCCAATGTTTGTTTTGATAGTCTCCTCTACCAACATGGATGAATTTTCCTCATATGATGCTGGGAGAATGTCAAGCCTTCCATCTTTGGGTGCCTCAGAGAGGTTTTCACCCTCAGATATGTCCTTTCTTTTTACTTTTTTGGGGTCAGACAATGCCACAATGTGGTTTTCGCCATAAAACCCTTGGTTTGTTTTTATTTTTATATTTTTGTGACTGGAAGGCCCGACACCCTCACCAAAATATGCCACGCTATTGAGTTCTATAGTGTATCCCGCTTTATGGTCCCCAGGGGGAAGATCATCTCGTATGCCAAGATAGTCAATAAAAGCTTCATCATTTTGGAATGTGTCAAATTGTGCAGGTCCTTCATGGTCCCAGTCAATAAGTTGGTGGTGAACAAGGGGAAGGCCTTTGATGTCTTTGAAGTTAGAGGGGCTAAGAGTGAAGATGCAATTATATTCAGGTATGTCGAGGTAGTTATCAAGGTCATCATTGGCACTCTCCTCATCAGTCTCGATCATGAATGAATCCAAATTATCATCACTAGTAGCGCATTCTGGGATAGGTGTTCTCATTCTATGTGATTTCAACCTAGGACCTAGAAGCAAGGACTGTATGGGATCCTTCGGGGTTGTTTCTTGACCAACTTTGAATTTTCTATAAAAAATTTCTTCTTCAGTGGGTTCATCTGGTTCTCTGAATGTCTCGGTGAGCTCATAGTCATTGGCGGATTTGTCTCAACCCCATTCCCATTCATTGGATTCTGTGGAATAGTGATTCTCTTGTTGAATTTCAGAAGCTTTGATTTGTAATGCTTCTTCTATCCTTTGAGTGTGGACCTTGGAAGTCACGAAACCAATTCCTTCAAGCATTCCTTTTTGAATGTCATTTCAGGTTGTAAAGGTTCAATGATGCCTTTCTTTCTTAAGCCAAGAGGGCTTTTTCCATCATACCCAAATTTTTGTAGGATCTTGAACCCTTTGCCATACTTTTCACATGGTATGCTGATGTGATCTTGTGTATCATTTTCAGGGTCTTTGTAAAGCATTTTGTATAAGTCTTCCTCTTCCAGTTCACCCCATATTTGAAAGATAGTAGGGTCCCATTTGAGTATAATGATAGATACCTGCTTATTAGGATGTGGTATTCCATATTCTTTTGGTGAACTCATGACTTGTTATAAGTACATGTTTTGATTCAAAGTGTATTCACGCGTGCCCTTGTCCTGGAATTTGCCTTTAAGCTCACCTTGTTTTGAGGTTGAAGGTTTTAATGATTCAAGATCAATGTATGTAGAAGAAGGAACAACTTCCCTATTACTTGGAATGATCATTTCAGTTTTCGATCTCAAGTTATTGCAGTATATGAATGGATTAGGATCTCCATTAACTGTTATTTCAACTCCATTGTGAGGAAACTTAATGCATTGGTGGTATGTAGATGGGACTGCCCTCATTTCATAAATCCAAGGATGTCATAGTAATATATTGTATGTGAGATCTAGGTCTAGGACTTGACAAACCACATCCTTTGTAGCTGGCCCAACCCTGAGAGGTAAGGTGACTGTGCCCTTGGATGAACGTTCTTCATCATCATATGCCTTGATGGTAATTTTGTTTGTAGAATTTACAGCTTTATCAGAATATCCTAATTGTTTAATAGTGCTCAATGTAAAAATGTTTAGACCTGCTCCTCCATCTATTAGGACTTGTTTTATTCGATGTTTGTGTATGAAGGCTTCAATGTGTAAAGGTGCATTATGTTTCTGACTTACGGAGGCATCATCGGCTTCTATGAATGTAAGGGAGTGTGGAATGGAAAGGTATCCCACCATGGCTTGAAACTGGTCCATGTTCAAATCAATAGGAATAGCAGTGTCTCTCAATATTTTGTCAAGATAGCTTTATGTGCAGGGGATATGCGTAAGAGCTCAAGGATTGAGATAAGCACGGGTGTCTTTCCTAATTGCTCTACAAGGTCATCCTCAGGCTTGGTTGATGAGGAAGCGGTGTTTTTAGCTAGAGCACCTTGCAAAGTGAATTTACCTCGACGAGTTGTGACATTACATTCAGAGGTAGGTTCGGAAGAAGATCCAATGCCTTTTAGGACAATCTTGGGTCTTTGGGTAGAATTCTCAGATGTTTTGTCCTTGATGATAATGGTAGAGACATAATTGTCCATCAAGATGTGATTGATAGTTGAATCATAGTTATAAGATGCTCTGGTATAGTTGGTTTGGTCATCTGTGGCTTTAGACTTTCCCTTGTCATGTTTTGGGAATGGTTCCTTAAACATCTCATGTTCTTGATTGGATGAGTGTCCTTCAATCTCTATGTCATCTCTATCAATGAGATCTTGTATGATGTTCTTCAATCAATGAAAATTTCCTATCTTGTGACCCTTTCTCTTATGAAATTCACAATATTCATCATCATTCCACCAATTTGGTTTAACCTTTGGTTCATATGGAGGAAAATCTGGAATAGTGGTTACTTTGTTTGCCACTAGTTTCTTGAAAACTAACTCAAGTGGTTCTCCCAATGGAGTGTACCTCCTTCATGACTTTGAAGTTGTTTGAGTATTCACTTGATTGTTTGTAGATCTTGATCCCAAAAAAATGATTTTTGGTCATATTGTATTGGCATCAACAACACCATCATTGACTGTGTTCTTGTTTTTGTTCCAAAACCTTGGCTTATCTTTTCCTTTAAAGTCATCTTTGTTTTCCTTGAATATCTTAATGACTCCTTGTTCAATTAGGACCTTCTCTATTGCTAAGCCTTTTTCAATGACGTCCTTGAAGGTGGACAAACAATCTTTTCTTAGATCATAGCCAATGTCTTTGTTGACATTCTGGGTGAACATTTCTACCATTTGTTTTTGTGGAATTTCACAAGAGCATCTGCTGGCTAGATTCCTCCATCTTTGTAAAAATGATGAAAAAGACTCTCCATCTTTTTGCTTGGTATTGCACAAAGTGGTGACTGATATGTCTGTCTCTATGTTGTATGATAAATGTTGGATAATTGCCTCTACTAAGTCACCCCATGACTTAATTCCAGGTGGGAGTTGAGAGAACCATTCCATAGCTTGATCACCTAAGCTTTGTGGGAATAATCTCATCAAATATGTCTCTTCTACTGCTACTTCAATGCAAGCTGTGAAAAAATGTCTTATGTGTACCTTAGGATCCCCTTTTCCTCTATACTTACAAACTTAGGCATCACAAAGTGTGTAGGAAAAGGAGGCATTGGAATGCTTTTGTCAAATGGATAGGGACATATGTCTCTCATTGTGTAAGTTGGCTTTGGTGTATTTATGTCCTCCATTTTCTTTTGTAAATCCTTGATTTGTTGTTCCAAACTGTTCTTATGTGGAGACTGACTTCTTGGGCCATACCCCATGCCTGAAGCACCGAGTGGAGGAGCATGTTGCATATATGGATGATATTGATCATACACATGTTCATATGGAGGAGGTCTATAGTGATGATGCATGTATGGACCACCTGGTATAGAGTCATGATGAGGAATGGAATATCTTCTTTGTCCATGTATACCATACTCTACAGGCATGTCATGAGTTTGTTCAAATGTGTTGCCCCCAAATTTGACAAAGGGTTTCCTTATGTCCAAATTTTGAGCATGCCTTTGAATATCCAATTGATTAGAAGGTTGATCCTTAGAATTGGCATGTGATTGAGCATATTTTTCTGCATAAGACTTCCATAATGGTCTGTGAAGGTGAGTATCATATGCTTGACCATGTGTGTATGGGACCTCTGGTTTTTGAAACAAAGATGATGGTAATTCGGGCACCATATGTGGTTCTCTATTGCCTCCACTATTAGGCCTCCTTTGATCCATGTTGGAGTGAGATTGTTGCAAAGGTTGATTTTCCATTATTTAAGACATATCAAAATCATGAGGGATCTTGGCTCCACTTTGTGCCATCACTTGTAGAAAGTATTGTCTATCTCTCCTCATTATTTCCTCAACCAATCGATTGAAATGGGGATTCATAATGGTGTCTTCCACTTTTGCTGAATGTAATGAAATGTTGTCCATATTGTCATTATGTATATCATTGTTATTTGTAGTGTCCATGTTCTCAACATTTGGAATGTTTCTATAGGCATCCATGTCAGGTAATGTGTTATGATCAGAATTGAAAAAGATATCATTGTCATATTCATAGGAACTCATGTTTGCGGACTCTTGAGCCTCTTTAGTTTCTCTCCTAGATTTTTGGGAACGGGTTTCAACCATGAACTAGGTCTTGACCAAGATGTATGAAAGTAGATGAAAATGGAAAGAGTATGGAAGACCAAGAGTTGGATGGAATGTAAATGAATCTGAGGTGTACTTGCAATGTCCAAAGTGTAAGACCAATTATGTATGTAGTAGAGTAGGTGTGGCTTCCAAAGAGATGATAGTTTCTCTTGATGAGGTAAGTTGACCTTGACTCTAAGTAAGACCAAATGAGACCCAAAGGTGATAGACCTTGATGAGGGACCACTTAACAAAATGTTGTATGTATGTAGTTGTAGCGTAGAAATTAGGAATCATCATAAGCATAAGTAGATCAATCAAAACACAAGACATGATAACATAATCAAAGGAATACTCATGAAATGAACCTAATTCCAAATCACATTCAATAGAGGTATGGAAACAAAGCATTCAAAAGAAAACATTAAGCAAACCAGATCCAAGATTGAATACTCCTTCCATGCGGCTCCATTGTTTTTCTTTCCTCTTCAATAGTTTTGTGGATCTCACCTACAAGTGCCCTCACAATTGAAAGCAAAAAGCTCAAGAGTACTAGAACTAAGATTTGATAGTTTGACAGCAATTCGGATTTCAAGAAGTAATTGAAGGGGGTGATTGAAGAAAAATTATCCAATTTATAGAGAAATTGGAGAAATCACAAAATTGGCATGATGCAATTCAAATGGAAATTGCAAACCAATATGACAAATTATGACAAATTATGCACTTTCCATGCACAATTTGATTGATTGACAATTTGATGACAAATTATGACACATTCTATGTCAAAATTGATTGATTATCAATTATGACAATTTCATGACAAATTGACATGCCATTCCCATGGAATTAGGAGATGAAATAGGAGGGAAAAGAAATTAGAAATTTGAGAATTTAGAAAATTGAAATTGATGAAAAATAGGATTTAGTGAATTACTGAATTAATTAATAATTTTTCATTTATTAATCAATTCACAAAGAGGAATAATTAGCCAATTAAATAAAGATTTAATTGTAATAAGAAGACTTAGGATTAATAAATAATTTAGTAATCCTAGAGGAAGAAATGGCAAATTAGGTTAAATGACCAAATCATAAAACCCTAGAAGACGAATTAGAAATGCGAAAATGACAATTAGGTCTTGATTAAAGATAATTAATGTCATGATTTGATTTTGATAAATGACCAATGCGACAAAATGATTGAGAAAATGCGCCAATTAACGAGGAACAATGACAAATTGATCCAAATTGATATAATTGAGATAGATAACGATCGATGACAAATTGGTCGTAAAATGACAAAATCGACAAGAGGACAAGGATCGACAACAAAATGGATTGCAAGATGACAAGATTGAAGATGACCACGATCAATGACAAATCGATCGCCAAAATGACAAGATTGATAACGACCACGATCAATGACAAATTGATCGCAAGATTGAACATGACAACGATTGATGACAAATTGATCATTTAAAATGAAAGGATTGATAAACTAATCGCCAGATGACAAGATCAAAAAGAGGACAAAAACCCTAATTAGGATTGACGATGTCCAAAATGATGACAAATGAATACGCATATTGATGTGACAAAGTAAAATCAATCAAAATCATGACTGGATAATGTTGTCGACAAGACCAAATTCGAAGACGAGATGATTGAAGAATGTAGAAGAATGACTCAATGTTCGCAAATGATAAAAATCAAGTGCGTGACATAGGAGAAATGTTAATGCGACGCAAAAAAACCTAAAATGAGGCAATGCGCAAATGTTAAAGTATGACCTTGCAAGCGTTGACCATTTTTGGGTGTCTACATTTTGCCCCTCTTTGAGACAATGCGATTTTAAGCGTTGTTTCAAAGAACAATAACAAAAATGCCCCAGACAATGATAATGACATATGCATGCCCCCTCGAGGAATTGGCCGGAAACATGCGGAAAAGAGGCCAATTGATCGATAAAAATGACAGGATCGAACGGACTGACAATCGGAGATTGGATGCATGAAGGACAAACAATTTAAGGTGCACAAGACCATGACCAACATAAGATGGAGAGGATGCACGTCCATATATGCAATGACAAAGAGCTATAAATGGGACCAAGAGGGTGAAAGTGACTCATTTGCAGTAGCGAAAGAGGAGGATTTGTTGCTGTGGACAAGGACACTTGCAGACAGATGGCAAACATTCCAATGGCGGATCACCTTGGAGAACGTGTATGCACATTCGGACGATCGGAGGATGCAGGAGCAGCGGTATGTATCTCAAAAACCCATGTTTTGAATTTCATGAATTGTGATGGCTTACGGGACATTGCGGGGCCCACAGAGGATACCAAAATGAACTCCTGCGCTTGTGTCATCTAAACCTGCGCTTGTGTATGATCTTCTGCGCTTGTGTAGGAAGACACAAGCGCAATTCACCTGACACAAGCGCAATTTATCTTACACAAGCGCAAGAGTTGAAAAATGACTCACTTTTGATTGGAAATGGCATGCAAATGACCTGACAAGGGGGGGGGTGGGTAGGATAGGCCAATGTAGATGAAAAACACCCCAATTTGGACATGAAAATGAGGAAATGCAACCCATAGGAGCAAACCCTAAAATTGACAAAATGATGCCCCGATTGTGATGCAGAGTCGACAATATCCATTGATCGCACGGGAGAATCGACCGGACTGTTTCATGCTACGACATAGACTCAGGAGCACAGAGAGAGACACATTAGCTGGACTGGGATTGTATTACATCACATATATGCCCGAGATTAGGGCAAACACAGGATTGCTTACCGCATTGGCAGAGCGATGGCATTCGGAGACTTCCTCATTCCATTTGGCGACTGGCGAGGCGACGGTGACTCTAGAGGATGTATGGCGCATCCTCCGCATTCCTATACATGGGGAGATGATAGAGTACGACCCAGTGACAGGGAGAGACGCGTTATGCAGACTGTTTGAGTGTGACGCAGAGGATCTAGACATTGTCGAGAGGGAGATTCGCTAGGAGACGATGGCAGCCGAGTATGAGCAGCGATGTGTGGTGATAGCAGTGGTGATAGCATGTCTTCTGGCAGGTGATAGACGAGGACATGGATTCCCTATTGGTTGGGGAAGAGTATTAGAGCAGATGGTGACAGAGGGGACAGTGTATGCATGGGGACCATGTGTACTTGCTATGTTGTATTTCCAGCTACATCAGATAGTGTATCAGGGAGTGCAGACACTGAGTTGTGGAGTCACATTGCTTCAGGTATGGGCATTCGAGCATATTGCCATATGTCGGCCGATTACAGATAGACAGGTTGTACCACACCGACCATACGTGTATAGCTATGGTGGAGCACTGAGACAGGGTCCTTTTGGATACATATTATACTAGCGACATGAGCTAGACAGACTTAGAGAGTTCATATGGAGGCCATATCTAGATTGCCCCAGATGGTCAGATGATCATGATGAGTTACCATACTGCAGACAGGAGAGGTACTTGATTGGGTGACCAGTAAACCGTCAGAGAGTGATTGAGTTATACCTGCCAGAGAGGGTCAGACGACAGTTTGGAGAGACACAGGATGTTCCTTGGAGGACTGCATACTTTGCTCGATCTCACCGAGAGACGAGTCAGTGGGGTAGTATGATTCAGCCACGTATAGCATATGCCGACTTTGCACAGTTACAGCAGAGACAGTGGGATTGGATGTCAGATGTGGTAGATGCTGGGACTACAGAGGAGTATGAGACATGGTTTGCACAGCAACGGCCAGTGCCTTTGACCGATCCGGATATTCCAGTACCGAGGAGACAGGAGGACTTCCCACTCACAGGAGAGGAGGGAGATGATGAGGACGAGGAGGATGACGAGGATGATGAGGATGAGGGTGATGGAGATGAGGACGGAGTTGATGGAGGTGATGAGGAGGATGAGGGAGATGATGGTGGGGAGGATGATGAGGAACCAGATGCAGCGGATCAGGAGACTTTGCAGGATATTCCCATAGAGCCAGAGACAGCTAGGACAGAGGAGATAGACATGTACAGGGCTACCATAGCGAGCCAGCGGGATTATATTGCAATATTGGAGAGACAGCATGAGCAGTTCAGAGCGGAGATAGCCAGACTCACAGAGGCTCGGGATACAGCCATAGCTCAGGCACAGCGAGAGGGACAGAGAGTCGCTGAGTTCATTGGATCGATTAGGGATGCCAGTGCACGGGAGATGGCACAGATGCTAGTAGAGACTGGTGAGGAGAGACTGTACTGGAGGACACTATATGAGGGGGTAGTTCCACCGAAGCGGAGAGCACCTTCATATCAGGCACGATCGAGGACAGAGAGCAGGTCACGCTCTCGGAGATCATTGAGCAGCATAGGAGGGAGTGGACCGATGAGACCACTGCAGCTAGGACCAGGACCAGGTACATCATCTGCGAGACATGGCAGGGATGAGGAGGACAGAGGGAGCACCCAGTGACAGAGGCACGTGCTCCGTATGATAGACAGTGGACATTATGTAGCTTGACATTATGTAGTCAGCCTGCGGGCCATACTTAGGACAAACAGTCCGATTTTGTACTCCGACATTATGATGATATGTGATATGATAGGCATCGATATGATGGATGCAATATGTTATGACTGATGTAGTGATTTTGCTATGTATGGATGACTTATGTACTGGTTTATGAACATGTATGAATGCATTGTATGTACTTTGGATGCATTTATAATATGAAATGTATAAAATGCGTGATGTAATATGTAATGGAATGCAAATGCATTGACCAAATGTATGCAGGACACAATATGGTTTTGGATATCGGAGCACTAGACCGAACTGACTATCCGACTGGACGGAAGAAGTGTTAGTAAGAAGAAATAAGACAGAGGACAATTAGAGATGATGAAAATTTGCTTTCAGTAATGCACTTTGTAGGTGAGAACCTTTATTTTTATTTAGCAAAATGGATGCGTAGCATCATGGCATTGAAGGCCAGAGCTGAAATGCAACCCGATTTGCAAAAGACAGACACATCATAGACAAACGACAATCACAATCAAAAAAGAAAAGGATCATGAACCATCCCGGTCACTCTAAATCACTCAGTGACATCATCGAGCAACATAGGAACATGATCGAAGATAAATCAATAAAAAGATAAGATGCGCAAATTCAATCAAACAAACAAACATCTTGATCTTCATTGTCAAAAGTTGAATGTGCTGATAGGACGATCATGCTGTCTGGTTTCAGGGAATGTGATACCCCGTCTAAGACAAGACACAGTCTGGTTTCGAGTATACCACACCCTGTATAAGACCCATGATAATAAGAACAAGGACAAATGATTTTGATATTGATAGTCAATTGATAAGACAAGTTGGATCAATTTGAATGCTTGGTTTGATTGAAAAGGTTCATCTGTTAATGCGTGATTTCATTAAAGCACGATGTTGGATTGCGAGTGTCGTTGGATGAATGCTCAGTGATCTGTCGATGCATAAAGGGAATACTTTATTGCAAAAATGCGTGTTTTTGTTTTTGTTTTGTTTTCGAGTTTTACAATTTGTTTTTGTTCATTTTTTTTTTTTCAGGACTTTATTTGATTTTTAGAGATTTTTTCAGGACATTATTTGATTTTTATGGATTTCTTCAGGACATTATTTGATTTTTAGAATTTTTTTTGCAGGACTTTATATGATTTTTAGAGATTTTTTCAGGACATTTTGCCATTTTTATGAATTTTTTCAAGACATTTTGAGATTTTTATGAATTTTTTTAGGACATTTTGAGATTTTTATGAATTTTTTCAGGACATTTTGAGATTTTTATGAATTTTTTTAGGACATTTTGAGATTTTTATGAATTTTTTCAGGACATTTTGAGATTTTTATGAATTTTTTTTTCAGGACATTTTCAATTTTTATGATCTTATTTCAGGTCATTTTTCGATTTTTATGCTCTAGTGATTGATCATGACGAGGGAAAAGCACTCAATGCGCACTTGAAAAACACATAAACCAGGACCAAAACATATGTACAAGACACTGGAATAAGCAAGACAGTGATGTTGACCAATAACAGGTTTGGAATAAAACATTGGGTTGAGTGAACGATAAGCATGATAACTGGCCGAGAGAAAGCATGGCGAGAAGTCATGATAGATGACGGAGCAATAATCTCATTACTCATGGCGCCTGATTGCCAGGTTTTCACCATGGTACTTGCCCAAAGCGCCTGTTTGCCAGGTTTTCACTAGAGGGCGAATCATTTATTTTTTTGCTTTTTTGCTTTTTTCATTTTTTTTGTATTTTTTGCTTTTTTCATTTTTTTTGTATTTTTTGCTTTTTTCATTTTTTTGTATTTTTTGCTTTTTTCATTTTTTTGTATTTTTTGCTTTTTTCATTTTTTTGTATTTTTTTCAGGATCATATTTGAAGAAATATCTGACAAAAAACTATGCCCAGTACTTGCGAAGATGCATGCTATTGATAGGATCAGATAAAGGTTCACCTTCGGGAGTCGCAAGCTGGTATGCCCCCGAGCCATAGGCTGCAGTTACTATGAAAGGCCCAACCCAATTGGGTTCAAACTTGCCCTTGATGACGTCAGTAGACTGTGCATTCTTCGGATTTGCCTTTAAAACCAGGTCTCCCACTTCGAAGTGTCGCCCTTTGACCTTCTTATTATAAGAGCGACGGAGACGGTTTTGGTATGCTTGCAAATGTGTCAGAGCTGTCTGACGTTTTTCATCTAACATCTCAAGCTGATGCAGCCAAGAGACTCTGTGTGTCTCATCATCAATCAGGTGTTGCAAGGAAACTCTCAAGGAAGGAATCTCAACTTCCAAAGGTAAAATGGCTTCCGCACCATACACCAAGGAATAAGGTGTTGCGCCAGTAGGTGTGCGGATAGAAGTGCGATAGGCCCACAGTGCTGGATTTAACTATACGTGCCAATCTCGACCAGCGTCATTGACAACTTTCTTCAGGATCTTGATAATGGTTTTATTTGATGCTTCAGCTTGACCATTACCCTGTGGATAGTATGGGGTAGAAAAACGGTGTTGAATATGGAATTTTTCACAAAGCTCTTTAACATCTTTATTCTTGAAGGGTCGACCATTATCTGTGACTATGGCAAGGGGAACCCCATATCTGCATATGATATAATTTAGCAAGAATTTTGAAATTTGGACACCAGTGATATAGGTCATGGGAATGGCTTCAATCCATTTTGTAAAATATTCTGTAGCTGTAATAATGAACTTGTGTCCATTTGCAGATGTTGGCTGAATCTTGCCAATAAGATCCAAACCCCACTGAGAAAAGGGCCATGGAGATATAACAGAATGAAGCTCTTGAGCTGGTGCATGAATATAATCTCCATGAATCTGGCACTTGTAGCACTTTTTAACAAATTCATGAACATCTTTTTCCAAAGTGGGCCAGTAATACCCAGCACGAATCAACTTTTTGGCTAGGCTAAGACCATTGAAATGGCCCCCACATATACCATCGTGAACCTCGTGTAAAGCCGTTTGTGCTTCGTCAGAATCCAAACACCTGAGGAGGGTATGGTCAAAAGAACGACGGTAAAGGGTGTCGGCGATGATGACATATTTGGATGTTTGTCGAATAAAGGCTCGGCATTGGTTAGCGGAAAGGTTAGGTGGTAAAGTCTAGGATTTCAAATACTAATATATATCATTGTACCAAGGGGAATTGGGACCAACAAGAACGCACATCACCTCAGCAGTCGGAATGTCAAAAGAGGGGACTAGCAATTGTTCGACCAGGAATTCACACTTGTCCATATTCTGCGGCATATTTATCATAGAAGCAATTGTAGCCATCGCATCTGCCGACTTATTTTGTATTCTTGGCACTTGACTGAAATGGATAGCTGTGAATTTGGTCTTGAAGAAGTCTACCATGTGCTTATAAGGAATAAGCTTTTCATCCTTTGTCTCATAGTCATCATTGACTTGTCGGATGACTAATTGAGAATCTCCATAGACTTGCAAATGCTTGATGTTCCAGCGAACTCCCACTCGAAGTCCTGTAACCAATGCTTCATACTCTGCAATGTTATTGGTACATGGGAAAGTTATTCTGTACGACTTTGGAATAGCATCACCTTGAGGGGTGACAAACAAAATGCCTGCGCCGGATCCGAACTTGGTGTGGGACCCATCAAAGTATAACTTCCATTCATTAGATGGTGTGAGAGCAAAGACTGATTCATCTGGGAAATCAGTCAACATGGGATGATCGTCTGAAATAGGAGCATCTGCCAGTTGGTCTGCTATGACTTGCCCTTTTATCGCCTTTCGCTCCATATACTCAATGTCAAATTCACTGAGAATCATGACCCATTTTGCTAGGTGACCTGTCAAAGCTGCTCGGCTGAGCAAATATTTTAAAGGATCAATTTTGGCAATCAATAATGTTTGATGGCTTAGCATATAATGTCGGAGCTTTTGTGTTGCAAATACCACTGCTAAGCATGCCCTCTCAATAGTTGAATAATTTAGCTCATAGCCTACCAGTGTCCGGCTGATATAGTAAATAGCTCTTTCTTTGCCATTCTCATCTTGTTGAGCCAAAAGAACTCCTAATGTTGTTTCAGTTGCAGAGATGTACAATAAGAATGGCTTGCCTTCGATAGGAGGCATTAGGATAGGCGGCGACAACAAATAGTCTTTAAGAGCTTGAAAGGTTGATTGGCATTGCTCAGTCCATTTAAAAGTGACACCTTTGTGCAATAGATGTTGGAATGGATGACATTTGTCAACCAACTGAGCTATGAAATGACGGATTAACTGGAGCTTGCCTTGCAGACTTCTTAATTGTCGGAGGTTGGAAGGTGGAGGCATATCCATGATTGCTTTGACCTTGGCGGGGTCGACCTCAATGCCTCGGTGGGAAACAATATATCCAAGCAACTTTCCAGCTGTAACACCAAAGACACACTTTTTTGGATTAAGCCTGAGTTTGTAGGTCTCCATTCTGTCAAAGATTGGGCCCAAGATGGCTAGATGACTATCTCTGGTGACAGATTTGCACAACAAGTCATCCACATAATCCTCCATCAAAGTATGCATAAAATCATGAAAGATTGTCGTCATTGCTCTTTGATATGTTGCACCGGCATTTTTCAGACCGAAGGGCATCACGTTCCAACAATAGGTGCCCCAAGCATAGGTGAATGCAGTCTTATGCTGATCTTCAGGTGCAATACGGATTTGATTGTAGCCGGAGAAACCATCCATTAGTGAAAGCATCTCATATCCAGCCGTCATGTCCACTATGATGTCTATGTTTGGCAATGGAAAATCGTCCTTAGGACATGCTTTATTCAGGTCCCTAAAATCTGTGCAGATGCGGATGCCCCCAGTTACTTTGCTAACTGGCACTAGATTTGAAATCCAGTCTGCGTAATCAATGGGTCTAATGAAGCCCACATCTAGCAATTTTTTCAATTCCACTTTGACCAAAAGAGCCACTTGAGGATGCATTTTTCTAAGTTTTTGTTTGACAGGTTTAGCACCTGGTTTCAGTGGCAAATGATGAAGGACTAACTCTGGATCGAGGCCAGGCATATCTGCATAAGACCACGCAAAGCTGATCTTCTTCTCCAGGAAGAAATTAATAAAATCAATCTTCTCTTGTTTTGACAAGGAGGCAGCAAAGTGAATGACCTTAGGGTTATCAGGTGTACCCAAATTGATTTCCTCGGTCATCTCTACCAACAATGTGGATTTGTCCTGAATTGATAGGGGTACGTCCACTCTTCCACCTTTGGGTGCCTCAGAAAGGTTTTCACCCGCAGGTACGTCTTTTATTTTTACTTTTGTACGATCAGAGAGCGCCTTACGGTTTTCACTCAAAGATCTATTCTTTTGATTTTTTTCTTTTTCTTTTTCTTTTTCTTTTTCATGACTGGAAGAGGGAGTTGACTCCCCAAAATATGCCGTTGAATCCAGGTCAATAGCAAAGCCTGCCTTATGGTCGCCTTGTGGTATACCTTCCCGTAGTCCTAGGAACTCTGCAATTGCTTCGTCATTCTGAAAACAGTCCAACGTGAGCGGTTCTTGTTGGTCATATTGGATAAGTTGGGGATATATGAGGGGCATGTCATCATCGATTGTAAGGATAGAATGGGCTGATATGGTAAAAATGTGAATGTCCGTGGTGTCACTATCCGAACTGCTTGTGTCAGATTCGGAGCTGGGATCCCAAAATGACTCGATCCAAGCATGAGGACAGGTTTTAGGAAGAGGAGTTATTTCATGTTTATCCTCCATAGGCAAGTTGTCAGGGTCAATGAAGATATTGTCAAGGGCATAGGAGCTGGAAGAAAAGGAACTCCACTCCCAGTCATTAGAATCAGTCTCTGGTTGGGTAACCTCAGGTGTTATTTCATCATCAGAATCATGCCCTTTTCGACACGTGGACCTTTTGGTAGATGTGGATCCAATTCGTAACGGTACAAAACCTAACCCTAAAGTCGGGGGTTGCCTCTCAGGTATGATGGGTTCTATCCTTCCATTGTTTTTCAAGCCTAAGCCACTGTAGCCATCATATCCTTTCTTCTGCAGCATAGTAAATCCTTTGCCATATAATTCCACTGGCAACTTGACAGGTGGAGTTTCAGTTGGATCCTTATAGAGCCAATCTATGGTGTCATCATCTATAGTTTCTTTGTCAAGTTCTCCCCATCTTGCAAATGTAGTGGGAGGCTAATATTGAATAACGACCTTGGGTTCCTTTTGCAATAAATGCGGTTTTCCATATGACTTTGGAGACATCGGCAAATTCCCAATGAGGAATGTTTGGTCCATTGAATATTCTCCACACCCTTGGTCTTGTATCTTCAGTTTTCCTTTAACAGCATCCAACAATGCATTGGGATCCACATAACTGTCTGGTTTGGCTTCTGTATTGACTGGTACTTGCCGCTGAGGAGTATCCCTTAGGGTAGCACAAAACTGGAATGGATTAGGATCTCCTGGAATGGTTATCTCAGTTCCGTTGTAAGGGTATTTTAGACATTGATGATAAGTGGACGGAACTGCTTTCATGGCATGAATCCACGGACGGCCAAGGATCATATTATAAGGGAGATCAAGGTCTAGGACTTGTAGGAAAGTGTTTTCCGTCACTGGACCAACTCTGATGGGCAATACAATTATCCCTTTAGATGGGCGTTCAGCATCATCATAGGCTTTGATTGTTATCCTTTTGGAAGCATCTATGTCATTTTCTGAATATCCGAGGCCAATGACCACTCTTAAGGTGCAGATATTGAGACCTGCTCCGCCATCTATCAGGACTCGTCGGATTTTGCAATTGTGGACAAAGACTTCTAGGTGCAAAGGGTCATTATGGGGAAGCTTGTCAGGTGAGATATCACCATCGGAAAATGCGACACTTTGGGAAATGGCTAAATGTCCAATCCGTGCTTGAAATTGGTCAACATCAATATCTGTCGGGACAGTTGACTCAGTCAAAGCTTTATTTAGGACTGCACGATGCATGGGAGACATTTTCAACAACTCTAGAATGGATATTTGTGCAGGTGTTTTTCCTAGATGATCCAAAAGATTATACTGACTCCCAGGCACTGGTTTGGGAGGAGCTGCAGGGGCTCCTTTTACGACTATTTTGGATCGACGAGTGGTGACTGCACAAGAAGGATCTTGTCCTTTTATTCTCAAGGTAGACACATACTCATTTGATGCATGAAAACAATTAATGACATTGTGATAACTGATATTTGCATAATTAGCCGTTTGAGCAGAATTGGAAGAAGACGCTTTACCCTTGTCATGATCAAGCAAAGGAGTTTTGAAAATAGTATGATCAGTATTAGAGGTCAGATGGGTTGGATCTATCTCAATTACTCCTTGTTCCAATAAATCTTGAATCATATGTTTTAATTGAAAACATGAAGCAGTTTTATGTCCTTTAGACCGATGGTATTCACAGTACGCATTATCATTCCACCAATGCGGTTTTTCCGCTGGTTCTGCCTTAATATCTGGTAGCTTGATAAATTTTGCTTGTATTAATTGCTTCATGACTGATTCGATAGGCTCCCCTAATGGTGTAAATTGTCGAGGAGGCCCATCCCGCGATCGGAAGGGTCTGCGTTGTTGATTTTGTTGTTGGCCTTGCTGTTGATTATATTGTTGAGCATGCTGTTGTGGAGCCTGTTGTTGATTATATTGTGACTGTTGAGCATGCGGTTGATACTGCGGCTGTTGAGCATGCTGTTGATACTGCGGCTGTTGAGCATGCTGTTGGTATTGTGACTGTTGAGTAACATTTTTCCTGGGTGCTTGATTTTGTTCCATAGTCGACATATTAGGAACACTCAACTTCTTGATTGTGAATGGGGGTTGATTAGCATTTACTGCTCTCGCATCAACAACACCATCATTAGTGACATTCTTGTTCTTATACCAAAATTTGTTTCTGTCCCCTGAAGAATTTGTATTGTCATTGTCCTTATTGAGCTTGATAATTCCTTTAGCTACAAGAGCTGTTTCAATACTCATTCCTTTCTTAATGAGTTTTTCTATAGTACTAGGACTTTTTAATTTTAGCTCATACATCATTTCTGGGACCAGATTCTGGATAAACAGATTCACTTGCTATTCTTCAGGTATATCGAGAGAAGAACGACTATACAAGCTTCGCCAGCGTTGCAAGAAAGTCACTAATGGTTCACCTTGTTTCTGCTTAGTATTACATAAATCCGACATAGTCACGTCACTATCGATATTAAACGCAAAATGGGATATAAACTTTTGTGCCAGTTCTGACCAAGTCTTTATATTTCCTGGCAAATGTGAATACCAATCCATAGCTTGTCCAGCGAGACTTCGTGCAAATAATCGCATTAAATATGTCTCCTCATAGCTTACTTCCATGCACGCCGCGTAAAATGCTCGAATATGATCCTTTGGATTGCCATTCCCTGTATATTTTTCAAAGTTGGGTGCCTCAAAATGCTTAGGGAATGGAGGCATGTATATACTCTTGTCAAATGGATTAGGACATAAATCTTGATCTGTATACAATTTCTTTGTTCCTTTAATTTCTAATGCATCAACCTTTCGTTGCAACATCTCAAGTTGTTGTGCAATTGTATCAGATTTTAGAGGTCCGTCATTAATCCCGGTTGGTATTCTTTGTTGATATATTGCATTTCCGATCGGTTGTTGATATTCTGCAATGGTCGTTTTTGGTGTATCCTGCACATAAAGTTCTTGGTACTTCTCTTGTTGTTGCGGGTGTGCTATGCCTTGATACTGACCTTGTTGTTGTGCCCCTTGGAGCCTAGGTTGATATTGCAATTGAGTAGGCTGTTGATATTGCATAGGCACCAATTGTGGTTGTAAAGTAGGATAACTTGTTTGCCTTGGCACATATTGTGGCACATGTTGTTGGTGCTGACGAATCGGAATTTGTTGACTTTGTGCCAATTGTTGTCGCGGTGTATATCCCATCATTTATAAAAAACTTTGCTTAGATGGTTTTCGTTGCTTCTCCTTAGGATGGGGTATAGCACTTGCATTAACTTGCTGTGTTGCTTGTCCAATCCCCTGTGATGGTTGCAAGTTTGTGTTGACTTGTAATGGTGCCGAAGGCACTGCAATTTTTTTTCGACTGCCATATGGTTGTTGCATATCATTTGTTTGCAAATTTAATTGTACCTTTTGTGCATTACTCAATTGTTGCAACAATTGCTGGTGGTGCAAACCACTATCCATAGTTCTTTGTGTCACCATTATTGAAGGATCTGTCGCAATAGTGTTTGACAAAGATACATAAGAACTTTGTTGCATCATGGAATTGCTTTGGACATTATTGACATTAGGCATTCCAGTTGTGAAATGTTCTTGTATCTTAGATGTTGATCCAATTTTATGCATACGAGGAACCACTTCTTGGTGAGGAACCATTGTCGATATTTGCTGGGTTTTCATTTGATCTTGTATTACAGGCGTTGTATTAAACAATGGATTATTTATCATCTCAAATGGTGACTTTTGAGGAATAGTCACTGTCAATTCCCTTAAAGCACGTTTACTCATCAATGTAGGTTGAGTTGCTTGTTGTACATTTTCTTCATTTGGATGTGAGGAAAAACTTAGCGACCCGCTGCCTTGTTGTGTTTGCACATTAATTTGATCATTTGAGGAAGCCACATTACTCATCATGTTAAGGTACTTTTGTGGAAACATCTTAAAGATCTTATTCAAGAATTTATCCATTTTTTTTGTTACTTTTGGATCTTGAAGGAACATGTCAATATCATCTGAATCATCGGAATCAGATGAAGAGTCTGGTTGGATATTCGGATTCACTTCTTGTTGGATACCTTGATCTGAACCAAATCCTTGCGAAAGAGTTTGTTCTTCATATAAGGTTTGAGTTTGAATATCATGTTGCAAGTTTGGTTGATTCCAATTGAAGGGTGCACTTCCTCTTGGAGTTGGTGGGACACTCCCCTGTCCTGGTTTCATAGGTACAAACACTGGTTCATATAATGGTGGTGGTCCAAGTTGTACCGTTCCATATGGTGGTAGAGATGTGTTTGATGAAGCTTCAACTTGCACTGGTTGGCTAGTTTGAAATTGCGAATTGGCTATGTTGTCCATGGGTTGATACATTGGTTCTCCCATCTTCTTAGATTGTGATCTTGTTTCAACAGGCATGTCACTTATGCAAATGCAACCTTTTTTTTTTTTTTTTTTGGAATTTTTCAAGGATAATATATGATATGCAACTAAATGCAAACTAAATAAATGAAATGCAATCTATGTTTTTGGTTGTTTTTCCAGATTTTGACAAACTTTTGGAATGCAAATCTAAAAGAGACCCTTGGAATATTGAAATGACATCTAGACCTCAAAGGACAAAAGGACTTAATTGACAAAAGGATAAGATGACAATGTCTCCCCTATATGCTTGGATACTAAGCTAGGTTTGACGAAATGATATTGATGACAAAAGGACAAAGGACTTTGATAAGGTCTAGACCTCTTAACAATGACTTAGGGTTTATCAAAGATTTGGATTGCTTAAGTATGACAAGACCTAGGTTTTGACACTATATGCAAAGGGACAATTGCTATGATATGATAATGACTTAAGCTTAATGAAGAGACTTGGGATATGCAAATGCAAATGTATGACAATGTCAACCTAAGATGAAACCTAAGGTTTAATTATGAAATGATATTACTCTTATGCAAGAGGACATATGCAAATGGATGACTTTTATTGATATGCAAAAGAAGTATGACTTAGGTGAAACCTAACCTTGATACTTGATAATGAACTTGCAAAATGCAAACTAGGATGAACCTAAATGCAAGTGACATAAAAGTTGAGACAAGTTTTTGACCAATGTTTGACAACCATGTTTGAAGTATGATCTTTGAATCTTGTTGAATGTTTGTTGGATGAATGTCTTTGGTGTTTGATCTTATGTTATATCAATGTGCTTGTTCTTGAAATGGTATTCAACTTTTGACAATCAAAGAATACAAGATGTTACAACTTGGACTCAAGACAATCATGCTCATTTCCACATTTCTTATGGTAGGCAAGGACATTAGGTACTTGAGAGGTAGACTCATTATGGGATTCAAGGAGAATACATAGATGCTTGACCCCACGGGCTCCCCTCCACGGCACTCACTTCTCAGGACAGCCAAGCATCAGTCCCCATGGAATCTCCCCATGGCGAACTTAGTATCTCTTCCAAGTATCCGAATTTGTCCTTCTCAAGCAACTAGAAGGGTTTTTGGCCTCTAAAAACAAGGTATGTAGTAAGGATTTCTGTTAAGCATTACTCCTTGATGTCATGCAAGCATGATTGAGACATTAAGCCCATCAAGACACCAACAAATGTAGTCACGCAAGCGCGATTTAGACCAAGAGGCCCTACTTCGATGTTGATATGAGAAAGAGTTTCAAGGGGCATCACTTCCCAAGTAACTGCAATTCCCACGTAACACTTCCTTCAAAGCTTTCGCCCATCAGGTATTTTTTTATAGTGAGTTAGAATGCCAAGGAATTCTAGCCGTACTCACTTTGGGTCATCCCCTTCTCACGATTATCACTCGCTTGCTAAAGCAAAGTGGTCGGGAAGGCAGGCCCTCTAATGGAGACAAACAATCAACAACACAAGCATGGTATTGAAGATCTGGATTTCTGATCACCCTATAAAGGATGAGAGCATACTCTCCTACTCCAATGTCATACTTAACAAACAAAGCAAACAAGGGTTCATTTCCACCTACTTAAAAAAAATCACTAAGTGCCTAATTAGAAAACTCAAACACACAATTTGGTTGTTTCTCCAAGGCAACCTGTAAAACACATGTCAGAAGTTTGATTTGTAGTCTTTGACCATCGAATCTGCATAACACACGTTAGTAATTTGATTTTTAGTCTTTGTCATGCGTAAGCCAAGATCCTGCACAAATAATCAGTACCAAAATGCAAAACACAGAAAACAAAATGCAAAAACATCAAAAATTTCAAAGAAACTGCATTTTTTTACCCTCTGATCTGGACTTTACACAGGCGCAAGTTGTCAAACACAAGCGCAGAATGTCTTGACACAGGCACAAGACTCTTCAACACAGGCGCAAGATGCTTAACACAGGCGCAGAAGTGTCCAGAATACCCTGCACGGCCCTGTTTTTGAGTTTTTGACCTGCAAATCAGCTTAGAAGCACTCCAAAACACAGTAAGATGGTTAGAAGGTTAGTATTCACGTCGGGTTCACCAATTAATGTAGCGTAGAAATTAGGAATCATCATAAGCATAAGTAGATCAATCAAAACACAAGACATGATAACATAATCAAAGGAATACTCATGAAATGAACCTAATTCCAAAGCACATTCAATAGAGGTATGGAAACAAAGCATTCAAAAGAAAACATTAAGCAAACCAGATCCAAGATTGAATACTCCTTCCATGCGGCTCCATTGTTGTTCTTTCCTCTTCAATAGTTTTGTGGATCTCACCTACAAGTGCCCTCACAATTGAAAGCAAAAAGCTCAAGAGTACTAGAACTAAGATTTGATAGTTTGACAGCAATTCGGATTTCAAGAAGTAATTGAAGGGGGTGATTGAAGAAAAATTATCCAATTTATAGAGAAATTGGAGAAATCACAAAATTGGCATGATGCAATTCAAATGGAAATTGCAAACCAATATGACAAATTATGACAAATTATGCACTTTCCATGCACAATTTGATTGATTGACAATTTGATGACAAATTATGACACATTCTATGTCAAAATTGATTGATTATCAATTATGACAATTTCATGACAAATTGACATGCCATTCCCATGGAATTAGGAGATGAAATAGGAGGGAAAAGAAATTAGAAATTTGAGAATTTAGAAAATTGAAATTGATGAAAATTAGGAAATTGGAATTAGAAATTGATGAAAAATAGGATTTAGTGAATTAGTGAATTAATTAATAATTTTTCATTTATTAATCAATTCACAAAGAGGAATAATTAGCCAATTAAATAAAGATTTAATTGTAATAAGAAGACTTAGGATTAATAAATAATTTAGTAATCCTAGAGGAAGAAATGGCAAATTAGGTTAAATGACCAAATCATAAAACCCTAGAAGACGAATTAGAAATGCGAAAATGACAATTAGGTCTTGATTAAAGATAATTAATGTCATGATTTGATTTTGATAAATGACCAATGCGACAAAATGATTGAGAAAATGCGCCAATTAACGAGGAACAATGACAAATTGATCCAAATTGATATAATTGAGATAGATAACGATCGATGACAAATTGGTCGTAAAATGACAAAATCGACAAGAGGACAAGGATCGACAACAAAATGGATTGCAAGATGACAAGATTGAAGATGACCACGATCAATGACAAATCGATCGCCAAAATGACAAGATTGATAACGACCACGATCAATGACAAATTGATCGCAAGATTGAACATGACAACGATTGATGACAAATTGATCATTTAAAATGAAAGGATTGATAAACTAATCGCCAGATGACAAGATCGAAAAGAGGACAAAAACCCTAATTAGGATTGACGATGTCCAAAATGATGACAAATGAATACGCATATTGATGTGACAAAGTAAAATCGATCAAAATCATGACTGGATAATGTTGTCGACAAGACCAAATTCGAAGACGAGATGATTGAAGAATGTAGAAGAATGACTCAATGTTCGCAAATGATAAAAATCAAGTGCGTGACATAGGAGAAATGTTAATGCGACGCAAAAAAACCTAAAATGAGGCAATGCGCAAATGTTAAAGTATGACCTTGCAAGCGTTGACTATTTTTGGGTGTCTACAGTAGTGTGTTGACAAAGTATGACGAGGACAAGCAAGTGATCTTTTGACTCAAGTTTAGACAAATGTGTATGTAATGTAAGGTGTAAAGCAATGATGGACTTTGTGAGACCCAAAGACAGGTTGAATGCTAGATGGAAAACCCAGAGAGATAACCTATGAAGCTCAATAAGTCTGAAACTGACTGTTCTTGTTTGTTGAATTGTGAAGGTTTTCAATCCTCAACACAGACGTGCCTGTATACTTCATAGACACACTTAAATGATACAGACAGGGTTCTACCAGACACAAATGCGCTTAAATGACATAGATGTGGTTCTGCCAAACATAGATGCATTTCTAAGATGTTGCAATGTTGCTCAAAAGACATAGACACATTTTTGTCCTTCACAGATGCGTTTAGATGACATGGACGCGGGTCTGTCAAACACAGACGTGTTTCTACAAACTTTGTGCAATTTTTCCAATCTGTGAAGTTGCTTGTTGTGACCAAATCTGAATGTTTGACTATTTTTCATGACGAGAGGACACAATGTTGATGAGGACTCAATGTTTGCAAGTGTTTAGACTCCAAAATGACTCAAAAAAAAAAAAAAGTGTGTTGTTTCATGTAAAATTGTTTTGCATACACTTGAAGACACAAAAGACACAATGTTTTAATGTTTGGTCTTGAATGTTTGATTGTTCAAAATAAGTCAAGCACAATTCTTATGGCTGGCCAAGACAATAGTTGTTGATCCCACATGGAGTTTTCCTTGAGGCTATGCTATTTAGAGCGGATACTTAGATGCTTGACCCCACTGGCTCCACCTTCAGCACTCACTTCTTGGGGCAGCCAAGCATCAGTTCCCATGAAAACTCCTTGTGGTGAACTTTGTATCTCTACTAAGAACCGTATGTGTGTGGGCCGCTACCAGAGGTCCGACCTCCTACCCCAACAACTAGAAGGATTTTGGCTTCTAAAACAAAAAGGTGCTAGTAAGGGCATCCACTCGTGTGGCCATACATGTGGCACTTTCAGCTCTATAAATACAGAAGGCTCCCAACTGGTAGGGGTTACGCCCTACAAATGATCAAATAAATTTGATCAAATGGGTTTATGGGGAGACATAGTGTCGGTATGAACTAATTAGCAAACGTTATCCATAGTTTTCACCATGAATATAGTTATTTATAGTGGTTTGGAAGAAGATGGCTTTTCTTTTGCTACTAATTGGGTCGTTCTCTCCTCACTATTAGTCCTAATGACCACATGGGGAGACAGGCCCTCTAAAGATTTAACAAAAAGAGCCTATTGCTCAAGACACAAAAGACAATGGTTCAATTTTAGTGCACCAATTGAAATGTTTGCTAATCTATGAAAACAAGGCACACAATAAAGATCAAAAACCCTTGCCAAGGTCCTACAACAAAGATCTATTAGTAGTTTGGATTGTTTCAAATAATCACCCCTTCTTGCAAGCACACAAGTTAGGTAAATTTTAGATCCAAAAGACTTTGTGAAATAGGGGCCTTCAACAAAACGATTTTGCTTTCAAGACAAGTTACACCAATTTCGTTAGCTAGATGTTAGCTCAAAATAAACCAAATCTGAAATCTGAATGATGCAAAACCAAATCAAAGAAAACCCAAAATGTAACAAATTCACATAGACGCGGTTATCAAAAACACAAATGCTATAAAATTTCAAAGACACGCCTAAAGACGACACAGACGCGGTTCCAGAACACAGACATGGCTTCTAGATGCAGACGCACCTGAAAACTCCACAGACGCAACTAAGGCACACAAATGTGACTTTCAAAATCTGCAAAAAAATAAAATACTTTCGAGGACATAGACGTGATTCCAGATGTCGTAGACACAACAGAAAATCAAAAAAATGATCTGAAAGTACGCAGATGTGAAAATATCAAAATGTTGTCGGAAATATCAGATCTGCAAATTCAAAACACAAAATCTACAACAAAAGATGTTAAACGCAAAAGGGACAAGAGTCCCACCGGACGTGCTAAAATGTATATAGTGAAAATGGATAGCAACAATATTGAAAGGCTAAATGAATTCAACCACAAAACCCTAGCCTAACAACAACAAAGATCCACCATAACATATGAAGATTACCTAAGACAATGCAAATAAAATGAAATCACAAAGATTATACCATCACATGTCCAATAGGGTTTGGATCTCCATTCTTCCTATCTCCATTGATCTTTCTTGATATATTTGCTCTCAAATTTTATGTGCACAAGAGCTCAACAAAGAACGGAAATGTGGTTGCAAGTAGGCTTGATTGCATATGCAAGTTCAAAAGCGTAGTCGGAGCCAAATGCATAGTGAGGGTCTGATAATGAAGGAAGCATCTCCTTATATAGAAGACACTATAAGAAATGGAGGGATAAGATTGAGAGGTGTAAAAGAGGTCAGTTATGATTAGAGGGTAGGTAGAGAAAATAAGAAAATAATAAGAGGGTAGGTAGTGTATGAATTAAGAGATGAATGACATGTGTCATGGGTGGAAAAGGCTAATGAATTAATTAAATAAATAAAGATTTATTTAATTAATAGAAGAAGTGGGATCAATTAAATAAATAAGATATTTATTTAATTTAGGAAAAGGGTAATTTAAATAAATAAATGAATTTATTAAAATGAGAAATAAGGCTAGAAGAGGATAAATGAATTAATTAAATAAATAAAGATTTATTTAATTAATAGAAGAATTAGACTAAAGTAATTAAATAAATAAAATATTTATTTAATTAGACATGACAATTTTAGGTGTCTACATTTCATATTTTTCTTTTCATGACTCATAGTAAGAGAACCTTACTAGTTTGTAGTCTTGGTTCTCTCTCTCTCTCTCTCTCTCTCTCACACACACACACACACACACACACACATGTTCTTCCCTTTTACCTTATCATTGAAGTTTTAATATCCTAAAGTCCACTAGGGGCTTGGTGTATCTTGCCTCCTTCATGACTTGGTGAAAGTTTTTCAATGTGAAACCTTTGCACTTTACCGAGAGTATGATTGACTTCATACTCCCACTAAAATGGGGGCTAAATGTAGCATCCTAAAATTTCACCCCTTTGCAATTTCAACTGCATTGGGTCCTTACCTTAGCATTTTCACCCCTTGGCATGCTTAGGACTTGATTATGCTCATGCCTCTTCCATATTGTATCATTTTTTTTATAGTTCCTATTCATTTGGTACTTCATCCTTGCCCTAAAATAGGGCAGGACCAGGGCGTGGTGCCCTAGTCCTTAATAGGACTATGGTGCCACTCCATGGTCCTGCTCATTTTTTGGCCCCTTTTAATCCATTTTCACATTTAAAATTTGAGTGAGAATTCCTCTCCATGTCAGCTCATGTTGGAAAATTAGCCAATTTTCCCTATAGGCAAGTATATAAAGAGGATTTCCCCTCTCATTTGAACATCCACAAGAATCAAAAAGTATTGAGCACACACATGATATCAACCAATGAAGCATTCAAGAGAAATTGAGCATTTTCAGTCTTCCTTTAAGCCTTGGAGTAGCAATAAAGTCAAGATTATACATCCTATTTCATGAAACCTAAATCCATGTGGAGACAACCAAAATTTCGCAAGGAGCTATCATCATTCAATTTTCTGTCGCAATTCAACATCTCCCTCAAAAGGATAAGCTTTCCTTGTAGTCATTTCAATTATCTTTATTTCACTTTATGGTTAATTCCAAAATCAGGGTTTGACCTAAGGCAAACCCTTATTCCCAACCTATTTCCCTTTCTTTCTGTGTGTAGGAAATAGGTACAAAGTTATACTTATCAGAATAAGATTCATTCACAGAGATGAATCAACCTTTTTCGATGAGTGGAAAGTTCGGAGGATTGTGGTGCCGCGTCCTAGTCCCAAATTTTTAGGAACTTTTTTTAGGGTCAGATCCGACTCATCTTATACTACCCAATTCTAGGTGCTCAGCTCTATCCCACATTTGTAGCTCACTGTTTTCTCAGTTTTACCTTCATTTTTCACCTCTTTACCTTAAATCGCCATTTCAACTTAGAAAAGAGAGTAAAACCCCACAACAATTAATCAATCCATTCAGTATTCAGTCTTTAAACTAATTTGTGATTGGATCTAGTGGATTGCCTTCCCTCTTTTGAATGTAAAGGGTTTTTCAAGCAAAATTGATTTGGTGATTTCTCCCTTGTATGTTACAAATTGTCAAATCAAAATTTCCCCTCTACAAGAAGCTTTGTTTATTTTAAGCTAACCAAAAAGGATTCGGTTTTAAATCTATCTTTTCTATTTTATGCAATTTTATTCCTTCCTTTCTTCTATTTTTGGATTTAATAGAGGTTTTATATATCGTTGTAAACTCATTTATATTATCAATCAATTATTGAAATAATTTTCATTCTTCTTGTTCTCAAATTTTTCTTATGTTAACCTACAAGTTATCGTCTTTTTTTCCAACTAGATCATATTATCTTGTGTAGGTTTAGTTAAATTTTTACATGGTATTAGAGTGCACGAGTGCTAGAAAGAAGATTCATAACATTTGGGTTTTCCACGTATAAACATTTGTGTCAAGTGGTGAATGGTTTTCTGGTTGTGATCTTATTTATTGATGTGGTTAATTTCTTATAAGGCACGTTATGTAGAAGCATTGAGATATGAATATGTTGAGTTATGATTAAGAATTGTTGATGTTTACTGTTAAAGTTGTCATAACAGTTAAATCGGTTAATGTCAAGTATTCTTATGAATATTGATCTTGACTGAGATATGTTTACTTTGTTTGACTGAGTTTGAGTTTGGGAACTTTGTATCATTTTTTCAATATATTGATTCACCCCCCCTCTCAGTATTCTACCATATACCTATTCTTTCATTATACCATCAATTGGTATCAAAGCGTATCAGGTCCTCTTAATCTAAAAGCCTAACAACTTGAGGAAAAGATCTTGTAGATCACGATGAAGAAAGAAGGTCTGAAGATCAACAAAGATAACTATAGAATATGGAGTGACATGATGAAGATTTACATTAAATGTCTTGGTAATCAGTATTGGGATCATATAAAAAAAAGTATATTACACCTATTGGACCCTTGCCTGATGATCAGAAGAAAGAACATGAAGAAAATCACCAGGCATTAGAAGCTATTATCAGTTCCCTGTCTGATGCTGAATATGTAGATGGTCATGGTCATGGTCTTGAAACTGCATATAAACTATGGAAGAAATTAGAAGAGATTTATAGTGGTGATGAACATGTTAAGATTGCCAAAGAGGAGAGTTTAAGAGGAAAGTTTGACAACATGAGAATGTCTAAAGGTGATAATATCTAGCAGTACGTTCAAAGGATTAAAGAGATAGTTGGTGAGATAAAGAGTGTAGGAGGGAAAATGGAAGATGCCACAATAATCAGTAAGGTACTGAGAACCCGGCTATTAGTCTATGCTATCGAAGTTGCAGCTATTTAGGAGTTGAAATCCATTGACAAGACAAAGGTAACTCTTGACTCTATTATTGGAAAACTTACTACTTTTGAACTAAATGGCTATGATGGTAGTGTACATAAATCAGAACCTGCATTTAGAGCTTTTGTCTCTAACCCATCTGTGAGAAGAAGTAGAGATATTAGCCATAACTATGAATCTAGATCCAACAAAGATGCTGAAGATGAAGATAGCATTGTTGGCAAAATGACTACCTAGAGGCACTGGTAAATATAGAAGTAAGCTACCTTTAAAATTTTTTGCATGCAACAAGATTGGTCATATAGTAGTAAATTGCCCTAATGGTGAAAATGAATACAAGAGAGACAAATTTAAGAAATACAAGGGTAAAGGCAAGAGAGATTGTCTTGTAGCTATTGATAGTGGTATTACTGATGAAGAATCTGATGATGATGCTAGTGAAGATATTGTGTTTGTAACTATTAAGGAGGAAATATCAGATTAGAAGGCATTAGTATCTAGAATGGATAACTCTGATGATTGGATCATTGATAGTGGTTGTTCACATCACATGATCGGTGATCGAAGCAAATTTCTTTCCCTAAAGGAATTTGATGGCGGTGTTGTCAAATTTGGCAATGACTCACCCTATATGGTCAAAGGTAAGGGAGTTATTTCTCTTAATGGGAAGAGTAGTGCTGACGATGTCTATTGGGTTGAAGGCCTAAAGCACAATCTTTTAAGTGTGGCACAACTTAATGATAGAGGATACCCATTAGAGTTTAGAAATGGAATGTGAAAAATCTTTGACAACAAAGGTGAATTGATTGCAACCGGGAAATAGACTAGAGGTAATATATTTCATCTCAATCCTAAAGTTAGCAACTGTTTGATTGCAAAAATAGATGATATCTAGCTTTCGCATAGGAGATTTTGTCATATAAATTTTGACAATATTGTTAAAGTAAGCAAGTCTAAGACAATAAGAGGTCTACCTTAGCTAGACAAACTAGTTAATGCTCTTTGTAAAGAATGTCAACTAGGAAAGATGACTTCTTCAACTTTTAAGAGCAAGTCCTTCTCAGCAGAGCACTTGTTATATTTGGTTCATATAGACCTATGTGGACAAATAAGAACAAGAATCATACAAGGTGATAGATACTTCATGACCTTCACTAGTGATTGTTCAAAGATGATGTGGGTCACATTCTTGAAGGATAAGAATGAAGCTTTTGGTAAATTCAAGGCATTCAAAGCCTTAGCTGAGAGAGAGTGGTAAAAAGATAAAATGTCTAAGAATAGATCAAGGTGGTGAATTAACTTCTGTAGAGTTCACTAAATATTATGATGATAATGGTATTGATGCAAAGATCTTGTGCCTAGCTCTCCAATTCACCCTTACTCACCCCAACTCCTCAACTCACCCTTCTACTCAAGCTCCTCCAAGGTAACTTGTTAGGGTACACTCCTTAGACCTCAAAGGCCTAAAATATATTGGCTTGCCTCCTAGGTATAGCCTCTTAAGGTTTCTTGTTGGTTTTGACCCAAATCTCTGATTTTGAGATGGTCTCCTACTAGTTTCCCAAAACTCCAGCTAGGCTCCAGCTAGGCTCCAAAGACCTCCACCAAGGATCTTCACTCTAACCATGTTTAAAGTTTGTGGTTATTTTTTTTAGGTATTTTAAAGGTAATTTTATTCATTTTAAAGGTCTTCACTTTCCTCCCAAGCCCTAGGCTTTCAATTTGCTTCTACCGGCTACTATTAGGCCTCAATGACTAGCCCTTTTGGGACTTTTTTGGTCTTTTCCCTATAAATTTCCTAAAAAACCCTAGATATTTTTATATATTCAGATACCCATTTAGAAGCTAAAAAATATCACAAATTTTCCCATCTGGGTTTTTCGTACAACTAGGGTAACTCAAAATGAGCTATTTTTAAGGGGTTTAGGGCTTCCAGGCAGTTTTGGAAGATGTGCTCCAAAATCTTCACCAGTCAAAATCACCAACCAAAAAAATATTGTATTATTTTATTAAACCCATATAACTTTCCAAAACACTATGGGTTTTTGGGGTATCACTTCTCCATGACACTGAAAATGAGCAATCTTTGTTGCCCCTACACACTAGCTACAAGCTTGTGTTTTATTCAACTCACCCATTCTCCTCCTTGTGGCCTACAAAAACATAAAATGCCTACTCTAAAAATATTTAAAGAGCCTACCCAAGCCATCCAATGGATTTAAACTTGTGCCATTCATGGATGCTCAGGTAAAATACATTTTTACAATCAAAACCCCAAATTTCAAGGGTTTGTGAGCAACTTTCACAAAAATAGTGATAACTTTTGATTCAAAGCACTTCAAACCTTCATATTATACTTGTTGGAAAGGTAAAAAAAATTTATAATTTTCTATGCTACTATGAGCATTGTACTAGACCATATAGGTTGTACAAAATCAGAAATTCAAAGCAAAAACATTCCAAATGTGAGAAAAAGCATAGGAAACCCTTGGCAAATGAATGGAATGCAAACCAAATGTTGATTAACCTTGTATTGGAGATGTTTAGAAGTTTTTATACACAATTTAAAGTTGTTTCCAACCAACTTCCAACACCATTTCCTTCATGACAACTTTTGCCTAAAAATGCAAAAGTTGTCATGACAATTTTGACAACTTTTACCTATGAGTGCAAAAACACACTCCAAGGATCTCAAGGCCTTAAAAATAACTCAAATGGAATCCTACAATGGATTTAAACCATTTCCAAACATTCTAGCAAGTTTCCAGGCATCCACCTGGTACAAACCAAAAATTGACATTTTGACAATATTTCAAGATAATGACAATTTTGGATCCTGAGCACAACAAAAGTGTGGACAACCAAAATATGGCTTCAAAAAGAATCATAGGATTTATTCCACCTTATTACAACATAAAATAACTTGAAATCACACAAAAACTCTAAAATTCAATAAAAGACAACTTTGAGCTAGGTGCGCTGCACCATACTCCCCTGGGGCAAGGAACTCAAGTCCCTTGAGTTATCAGGTCTGCTAGTTGCACTCCATGATAAATTATTTCAGCTTCTAACATCCACGTAGCCTCTAAATCAAGTAGACCTTCCCACTTCACAAGGTAATGTTTGTAGATGCTCTTTCTTGTCTTCTTGATCACCTTGGTATCCAAGATGCTTTCCAACTGAACCGATTGACTAACTGGTAAATCCTTCACCCAATCCTCTTCAGATTGCAATGTGGTAACCATCTAAGAGGTCTGAGATTCTCCTTTATAGGGATAAAAGTCACAAACATTGAAAATAGGAGATATGGCCAAAGAAGGAGGTAGTTCAACCTCATAGGCATTTTGGCCAAACTTATGCACAATCTTGAGTGGCCCAATCTTCTTCATCATCAACTTGGTTGGCTGTTCTTTTAGAAGTCTTTCCTTTTTGAGATAAGCCAAAACTAAGTCTCCAACCTTAAATTGCAAGTTCCTCCTTGATTGATCAGCTTGGTCCTTATATTTTTCTGATTTTTGTTGCAAGGATTGCCGTACTTTTTCATGAAATTCCTTAATACCTTCAGCAAAACTCTCTCCTTGAGAACTCTTGTGGGTCATTGTATTGATATCACTAAGTTCTAAGACAACTCTAGGATGCATTCCATAAAAAATTTCAAAAGGACTTCTACCTGTGCTCCAGTTGACTGAATCATTGTATGCATACTCTGCTTGGTTGATCACCAAGTCCCAAGTCTAGCCATGCTGCTTAGTGAGACACCTTAGGAGATTACCCAAGGACCTATTGACCACCTTAGTTTGACCATCTGATTGTGGATGGTAGGCAGATGAAAATGAGAGTCTAGTACCCAACTTCTTCCATAAGGTTCTCCAGAAGTGACTCAAAAACTTAACATCCCTATCACTCACAATGCTAACTGGAAGTCCATGGATTCTTACTATTTATTTGAAGAAAAGACCTGCAATATAGGTGGCATCATTGGTACTCTTACAAGGGATGAAGTAAGCCATTTTGCTAAACCTATCTACCACCACATAAACACTATCAAATCCTCTTGGTGTTCTTGGTAAACCCAACACAAAGTCCATGCTCAAACATTCCCAAGGCCTTTGGGGTATGACTAAGAGCTGATATAAACCTGCATTACTTGCTGATCCTTTTGCTCTTTGACATATGGCACATTGTTCAACAAATCTCCTTACTTCTAATTGCAACTTGGGCCAATAGTAGAACCAACTAACCTACTCCATTATTTTATCATTGCCAAAATGACCTCCTAGACCCCCTTGATGTTTCTCTTGAATGATGTTTTGTCTCATGGAGCATTGGGGTATACAAAGGAGATGTCCTTTAAACAAAAAACCTTCCTGTATCATATACTCTGAGTAGGAAACATGAGAAGTGTTAGAAAAATCAGAACATGTAGCATATATATCAGCAAAATCTTTGGCTTCTTTGTAGAGATCTCTCAACTCCTCCAACCCCACACTATGCAATTTAATCTCTTGTATGGTCATGATTCCCCTACTGAGTGCAACAGAAACTTTATTTGAGGTGCCCTTCTTATGCTTGATAGTGAAGGTGTAAGATTGTAGGTATTCTACCCACTTTAGGTGCTTCTGATTCAACTTCTCTTGTCCATTGAGAAAACTAAGGGCATGGTTGTTAGTATAGACCACAAACTCTTTGGGCAGCAAGTAATGATGCCACTTCTTCAAGGATTGCACCATGACATACAACTCCAAGTCATACACAGAGTACTTTTGTTTTTCTTCATTTAACTTTTCAGAGAAAAAGGCAATGGGAAGACCCTCTTGACTCAAAACAACCCCTATTGCTCTTTGACTAGCATCACACTCAACTGTAAATAACTGATTGAAATCAGGTAACCTAAGGGTAGGTAACTCAGCTATCTTCTTTTTTAACAACTCAAATCCCTTTTGGGCCTCCTCTGTCCACCTAAAATGACACTTGACTTCCCCTTTGATAGTATTGAGCACAAGAGCACACACATGACTAAAGTTTCTTACAAACTTCCTATAAAAGGATGCTAACCCATGAAAACTCCTAACATCACTGATATTCTTAGGTGTAGGCCAACTAAGGATTGCCTCAACCTTACTAGGATCCATTTTTAGACAACCTTGTGAAATGACAAAACCAAGATATACAAGTTCAGTCTTGAGAAACTCACATTTTTCAAGGTTGATTTTGAGTTGTGCCTTTTTCAGCTTCTTCAAGACCATTTCCACATCCTTGAGATGTTCTTCTTTTGACCTGCTAAAGATTAGAATGTCATCAAGATATACAATCATAAATTTACCTATGAAGTCAACCAAGACTTCATTCATGAGCCTTTGAAAGGTGCTAGGTGCATTGGTAAGGCCAAATGGCATGATCAACCACTCATAGAGGCCGACATTGGTCCTAAAGGCTATCTTCCATTCATCCCCTGGTCTGATTCTTATTTGATGATAACCTGATTTTAAATCCACCTTTGTGAAGTAGCTTGCACCCCTAAGATTGTCCAATAGGTCTTCTATCCTTGGCATAGGGAACGGGTACCTTATAGTGATCTTATTGATTGCTCTAGAATCTATACACATTCTCCATTTTCCCCCTTTCTTGGGTGCTAAGACAGTAGGTACAACACATGGACTCAAACTCTTTTTGATGAATCATTTGTCCAAGAGCTCCTACACTTGTTTGGCAATTTCTTCATTTTGACTAGGTGTCATTTTGTAGGTAGCCTTGCTAGGCAAACTTGCCCCTGGAATCAGATCTATTTGGTGATTTACATCCCTCATTGGTGGCAAAGAATCAGGTAGATCTTCTCCTATTACTTCTGCATATTGTTTGAGTAGACCTTTCACCTCTTATGGCACTTCTTCCATTGGATCTACCTTACCTTCTTCACTAGGTTTGAGCACAATAGCATACCCTTGATCTCCTTCTTGTTTCATCACCTTAAGAAACTCTTTTCCACTCATCATCATCACACTTTATCCCACTTTTGTTTCCTCTTTTGGATTAGGTAATGGATCCATTTGATACCTCTTACCATTCTTGATAATGATATAGCTATTCTTCTCTTCATCATGCTGAGCCTTTACATCAAATTGCCATGGATGTCCCAATAGCAAATGGCAAGCATCCATAGGCAATATATCACATAAAATCTTGTCCTTATACTCACCAATCTCATAGTCTACCCATGCTTGCTCATCAACTAAGACATTTTGGCCCCGGTTGAGCCATGACACCCTGTAGGGAGTGAGATGTGGCAGCCTTTTTAACTTGAGTTTATCCACCATTTCAATTGAAACTATATTCTTAGTTGAACCTGAGTCTACAATCACTTTGCAAATCTTGCCTTGAGACTTACAAGTTGTTCTAAACAAACTCTTCCTTTGTGGTGGCTCTTGAGGTTGAGGAATCTTCAGCAAAGACCTTCTTAGCATTAAACTTTCACCATAAGTCACTAGGCCTACCTTGCTGAGAGGGGAAGACACACTTTGATTGTCTTCTTCCTACACTAATTGTGTTCTTCTCTCACCCATGTATGAGTGTGAAGAGCTGGTTGCTTTCTCTGGACACCTTCCCATTGTGTGGCCAACTTGATTACAATTGTAACATCTACTAGTGAAAACTAAATTTCCTCTTCTTGAGCTTCCAAATCTGCCCCTAGAATTGTTTCTTCCTCTAAAGGATCCTCTAAATGGCCCCCTTGAAGAGTCTCCACCACCTTCTCTCCTTGAGTTTTCTTCATTCCTTGATGTTTGCTGTCCTCTATTAAAAGTGCCCCTTCCTCTAAAGGATCTGCCACCTCTAAACTTTTGATTTTGTTCACCCCTCCTCTTGATTTTGTTGTATTCCCTTAATGCTAACTGAAAACACTTATGAATGGTATCAGGAGTAAGGATACTGATTTCATCTTGTATATTTTGTCTCAATCCATTCATGTATCTAGCCAATTTCTCCACCTCATTCTCATGCTTCTTAGCTCTGAGGCTAAGATTATAGAATTCCTCTGTGTAAGCATTGACATCTAGCTCCCTTTGTTTTAGATTTTGCAGTCTCTCTTGAATTTGAACCTCATAATCTCCTAGAAGGAATTGTGCCTTAAGTCTGATCTTCATATGCTCCCATGAAGTTATCTTCTTTTTGCCTTCTTGTATCCTTTCTTCTTGCATCATATTCCACCAAACCAATGTTGATCCTCTCATTCTTGATTTGACCACATTAACTCTTTTCTCTTCTACTACCTCTTTGTAATCAAAGTGATTATTCAGAGCTTCTATCCAATCTATCAACTCTTCTCCATTGAAGTTTCCTCCATATGTGGGTAATCCATCCAGATTGTCCTTAGAAATGGATTTGACTACATCTAGGAATAACTTTTGGTCTTGAGGCATAGCTACTACTGTTGGTTCCTCTCCATCTTCCACTTCTTCATCAATCTCATCACCCCATTCTATCTTAACCTTTCCCTTCTCCTTCTTTGCCTCTCTCGTTCCTTTGCTTCCTTCTGTATCCTTCAATCCTTCTATCATCTCTGCCACCATCTATCGGATGGCTTCTGGAGTCATTGCCTTTGGAGGCATTGAACTTGCTTTTGATTCTTCACAATCTGACATACACCAAATCTTTCAAAGAATGGCTTTGATACCACTCTGATGCAGAGATCTTTTGCCTAGCTCTCCAATTCACCCTTACTCACCCCAACTCCTCAACTCACCCTTCTACTTAAGCTCCTCCAAGGTATCTTGTTAGGGTACACTCCTTAGACCTCCAAGGCCTAAAATCTATTGGCTTTCCTCCTAGGTATAGCCTCTTGAGGTTTCTTGTTGGTTTTGACCCAAATCTCTGATTTTGAGATGGTCTCCTACTAGTTTTCCAAAACTCCAACTAGGCTCTAGCTAGGCTCCAAAGACCTCCGCCAAGGATCTTCACTCTAACCATGTTTAAAGTTTGTGGTTATGTTTTGTAGGTATTTAAAAGGTCATTTTATTCATTTTAAAGGTCTGCACTTTCCTCCCAAGCCCTAGGCTTTCAACTTGCTTCTATTGGTTGCTATTAGGCCTCAATCACTAGCCCTTCTGGGACTTTTTTTGGTCTTTTCCCCAAAAATTTCATAACAACCCCTAGATATTTTTACATATTCAGATACCCATTTTGAAGCTAAACAATATCACAAATTTTCCCATCTGGGTTTGTTGTACAACTAGGGTAACTCAAAATAAGCTATTTTTAAGGGGTTTAGGGCTTCCAAGCAGTTTTGGAAAATGTGCTCCAAACTCTTCACCAGTCAAAATCACCAAAAAAATCTTGGATTATTTTATTACACCCATATACCTTTCCAAAACACTATGGGTTGCTAGGGTATCACTTCTCCATGGCACTGAAAATGAGCAATCTTTGCTGTCGCTACACACTAGCTACAAGCTTGTGTGTTATTCATCTCACCCATTCTCCTCCTTGTGGCCTGAAAAAACATAAAAAGCCTACTCTAAAACTATTTAAAGAGCCTACCCAAGCCATCCAATGGATTACAAGTTGTACCATTCATGGATGCTCAGGTAAAATACATTTTTACAATCGAAACCCCAAATTTCAAGGGTTTGTGAGCAACTTTCACAAAAACAGTGATAACTTTTGATTCAAAGCACTTCAGACCTTCATATTATACTTGTTGGAAAGGTAAAAAAAATTTATAATTTCCTATGCTACTATGAGCACTATACTAGACTATACAAGTCATACAAAATCAGAAATTCAAAGCAAAAATAGTCCAAATGTGAGAAAAAGCATAGGAAACCCTTGGCAAATGAATGAAATGCAAACCAAATGTTGATTAACCTCATATTGGAGATGTTTAGAAGGTTTTATACACAATTTCAAGTTGGTTCCAATGAACTTCCAATTCCATTTCCTTCATGGACAACTTTTGCCTAAAAATGCAAAATTTGTCATGACAATTTTGACAACTTTTACCTATGAGTGCAAAAACACACTCCAAGGCTCTCAAGGCATTAAAAATCACTCAAATGGCATCATACAATGGATTTAAACCATTTCAAAACATTCTAGCAAGTTTCTAGGCATCCACCTAGTACAAACCAAAAATTGACATTTTGACAATATTTCAGGATAATGACAATTTTGGATCCTGAGCACAACAAAAGTGTGGACAACCAAACTATGGCTTCAAAAAGAATCATAGGATTTCTTCCACCTTATTAAAACATAAAATAACTTGAAATCACACAAAAACTCTAAAATTCAAGAAAAGACAACTTTGAGCTAGGTGCCCTACACCAAGTATCAAGCGACAACTTTCTACACCAAGGACACCATAGCAAAATGGTATAGCAGAGAGAAACAACCAGTCAGTAGTTGAAGTTGCGAGGACAATATTGATACAAGGAGGTGTATCAAAAACATTCTGGAAAGAAGTTGTGAGTACGGTTGTGTACACAATGAACCGAGTTATGGTAAAAAGAGGTAAGGACAAGACCCCATATGAGTACTGGTATGGGAGATCACCTAATGTTAACTATTTTAAGATATCTGGAAGCAAGTATTTTATTAAAAGAGGTGATTACATAAGAAAGTTTGAAGCTAAGAGTGATGAAGGCATATTTCTTGGCTATTCCACCAAGAGTAAGGCCTATAAATGCTTCAACAACCAGACACAGAAAATTATTGAGAGTGTTGATGTTCATGTAGATGAATGTCCTGAAATTTCAGAAGGAACGAGTTCTAAGAAGAAGGATGAAGATCCTTGCATTTTGCTTTTGGAACCTGAAACTGTTAAATCAGAAACCGGTAAAGCGTCACGAATCGTATTCTTGATCATGTGTATTTAAGAGATGTAATGTAGGTTCTTATGTATGCATTGAAATTGAAACAGATTTGAGCATTCATTTTTATGATAATTCAGTTGTGAGGAAATGATGTATGCATTTTATTCATGCAATTTATATGTAATTCGATATCTAGTATTATCTTAATTGGGGATTGTCAATGCTGATGAATTATCAAGTGCAAGTGATGCACAAACAGGTGAACAAAGTTGAAGGCAAGAACATGACTCGGGTAGAGTTGTTTTTAACTAATGACTTCGGTAGACTAGGGGAATCTCACACACCACAATAGGAAATTGTTTGTGCAAATATGACTTTGTCGATGCTTATTTTAAATTGAAGTAATTTGAGTAAAAATTAGTCGTTATATTGATTTCATATTTAAAAATGTTCAATAGTTGTAAATTAGGGTTGATTAGTTAGCGAGTTAACATTTTTATTAAATTTGATTTGGAATGCGAACTATATGTCGACATGAATTCAATGGTATGAAGTTGATTACTTTGTTCATTGAGAAATAAATTTTATGGTCTCGTCGATTATGTAATTGTATAAATTTCATATGCATATAAATTCGATTATTATTTATAAGTTAAATAATTTGGAAAAGAGTTAGGGATTTAATGACTTAACGTACCTTATATAGAATGATTTATTGTCTTTTGTATAAGAAAATGTAATTTTATTAATGATTGTTTTGTTTATATTGATACAAGTTTTATATGCATGGTAGTTAGATAACTACGATTCCATTGGACATACATACATACATACATACATACATACATATATATATAGAGGTGAATATTTGAATTATGCTTATGCGATTATTAACTTATTATACAAACATGACTATTCATAATAATGTATTTATGAATATACATATACAAAATTATGATTATATACTTGATTTCAAAAACCTTTTTAAGTTTAGACTTTCTTTAATATAATAATGAACAATATATATAATATAGTTATTTATTATATATATATATATATATATATATATATATAATATGCAAGGTGGTGGGTTTGAATTAGACATAAGTTAGTGACTGTGTCGCATGTTAGTTAGGGAGATGATAAAGGTGGTCGACTAGGCACGAAGACTAATGGTTAACACAGACTAAGAATTTGGATATCCATCGACGTGGGTAATCATGGCAGTAGACTTAGCAGTGAAGGTGATAATCTTGCATATAACAAACACTTAAGTGTTTGTAGTTGTATTTAATGTTGCCAACCTCCCCACAAAGCAAGGAAGTAGCCACTTAACCACATACTCATCAATCAACAGACACTCCTCACTACAGATAACTCCCTCATCCCACAAAGATTGAAATCAACTGCTAGTTCCTCAGTTAGCTTTGAAATATAATCCACGATCTTTGGCATGTAAGCATGGGAGAGAAGAATTAGTAGGTACATGGTGCCATGGAGTTAGAGATGCCAACGATAGGAAGTTGGAAACTTCTCGATGCATGGTCGACTCATCTACTCCAAACTGCAGAAGATGTAATTAGAACTGCCATCTCTCCAAGCCGTGTAGACCAGAGATGTAGATAAACTGATAGCCCAATAAAGATGTGAAATAGTTAAGTTTAAGACCCATTGCAATGCAAGAAAATAATTCAAATTAATAACCCTAATCGAGCCTCTAATTTAGGAGACATCATAGGGGAATTTAGAATAAATAGAGACATAGGATAGATAGATGAGACACACAGAGGGAAGAAGAAAAGAGAGAAAATAGTAGAGCAAATAGAGAAGATATTCAGATAGTATTGCAGAGAGAAAGAGAGAGAAGAGAGAGTTGTTTAATAATAGAGTTAGAAGAAGGATAAGAGATCGGTGATAGTTTTTCAAGCAATCAAGGAAGGTGTAGATCCATTTAGAGGAGGCATGATAGAGATCTTTCAAACCAGTTTCAAGTGTAAAAAGGTCAGAATCTTCTTTATTTTTAGTTATATTTGCAATGGCTAAGTTCACCAAGATGGTGAATAGAAAAGTGGCCACATGCCAAAAAAAAACAAAATTTTTCATAACCCGTACGGGTTCTAAAATTTCAAAAATGTGCTAGGCTTGGTAACACCAAGCCTAGAGAAAAAACAATTAAAAAAACCAAAAGTTCCTCAAAACCCATACGGGTTTTGAGAAACATATTTCTTTTGTTTAGGCCATGGGTTTTGGCCATTTTCAATGCCAAAACCCGTGGAACAACAACAAGGAGAAGCCAAAAAAAGCATTGAACCCACACGATTTTGCAACAATTTTTTATTTTCCCATCATCAAAAGCAATTTTCAATAATGGCACCCCGTCGAACAGGTAAGATTTGATTTGTTTGATTATTTTTCTTTGCATTTTAATTAAATTAGGGTTTTTTAATTGATTTAAGTTTTGTTTTTATTAATTTGATGTCAGATTCTTCAAGCAATCCCCAAAAACAAAATAGACAACAAAGACCTCCTCCTACACAAGCAACACAAGAAAACACAAGAGCAACAAGAAAGCCCTCAAAATCCTAAAAATGCTGCTCCTCAACAACCACCACCACCCCAAAACCCTCCATGTCCTCCATTAGATCATGTAGATGCCACACAAGAGGATCTCATCAATCGCCTTACACAAAATAGTGCCCAAATTTCTATATTGGTGAATAGGTTGAGGACCTCTAAACTTGAGCACCACTCAACCCTTGCCAGAACACTAGAAACAATGGCTAATAGTGCAAATGAGGTATCTAGGGAGGTTAAGAAATGGGGTTCATGGAGGGATAGATGTCGAACATTTTATGCGGATGGGTTGTCATATGATCAAGTGAAGAAAAAGGGCATAGTTAAAGCTGACATATGTGCTCTTTTCACCGATCTTGTTACCAGTAACAACCTAGAACTAAATACGACTCAGTTTCCTATACATTGGTGTGTTCATGCTAGGTCGAAAGATGCTTTTTGGGATAGGTGGTATATGGTCTTTGACCAACCACCTTGTAATAATTGGGAGGTGCCTCTATATTTTTTGAGAAAGTTGTATTGTGAGTTTATCCTCAGCAAGAAGCCGAATTACTTTGACATCTGACAATTTCAGGGTAGAGGGAGAGGCTCTACACAGGATAGACCTGGGGCCCATAGGGTGGTAGATCTACAACATAGGAGGCATACAGCTCCTAAACCCATGGTTCATGTCACTGTCCCTATATCCTTAAAGGAGTCTATGAAATTACAAACTCTTTAGGCAGCTGCATCATTGACTGATGTCATTGTTCAACATGGGACATAGCTAGTCAGAGTAGAGGATGAACCATCACCTACAACACCTCCTTCATCAACAACACCTCCTTCCTCAGTGGTACCTCCTTCATCAGCAGCACCTCATGCATCATTTGGCACGAGTGAGCCCATTCAACATATGTGCCCCACCTACCAAGGTGTATGTTCTAGTGTAGACACTGACGCAGATGAGGATGGCGGGACATCTCATTCATGTACATGTTGCAGGAGTAGATGCCATGCTTCCACTATAGAGGATGTGGCCCTCACCGATGAACTGCTCAATATGTTGTACCCTCTCTATCAGACACAGGTGCGTTTAATTCTGTTTATGACATGTTATCAATTAAGTGACTAAATCTTATAAAAAGAAATGAATTTTTATTTTTAGAACAATTTAAAGTGACATATAAATAAAATGCATTGCAGGGTGCAACAGGTGGTGGGAGTACACCACATACTATTCAGTCGACTCCATGGTCACGAGTAGTTTCACCACCAGAGGTAAAGATTTATAAATTTGTTAAAAATATTGTATGCAGGAAAAGCGGGTCGATAGAACTCAATATGTGAAAAATGGAGCTCTATGGAGCCTTGCTCACACACCCACAAGACTTCTTGGTGCAAGCTATGGAGTTATGAAGCATAACTCAGCTTCCCAAGGCTGGTTCCATGGTTCTCTATCTTACACGGTCCCTCAAACCAATGTTTTTGCTCTCAGATCACTCAGCAAAATGCTTTAGGGATGGCAAATGCAAGAATGAGGGATGCTTTTGATAGATTTTAGAATGAAATGCATCCTAAGCTATGCATGATCTTAAAATGCAATAAACTAGATTATAAGATGACAAGGTTAGTATAAATACTATCCTAACATACTATATTAGTCTATGATTGAGCTAAATGATAAATAAAGTATTTTAAACATGCATATTTAGACTATTTCCTATTGAAAAGAGAGGCTAAATGATGAGCATATATGAAATGTGAAAGCTTGAATGTATTTGAGCATAAGTATGATACTACAAACTTGGATGATGATCAAAAATGGAGGAATGAGAGCTCTATTTATAGCAAAAATAGGGCAATGGATGGTCAGGATTGAAAGAGTTAATCAAGGGTTGAGCTTGAAAGTTGGGAATCCATGTTTGCAATTTGCACCAATGAAATGATGACAAATGTCAACATAGGATTGGGTTGAGAGAAGGGGTTGGAGGCATTAAATGCCTAAGAAGACCTTATGGTTATCTAGAGGGTAAGGGTCAAGCTTAAGTTAAGATTACTCATTGGATTAAGAGTTAATCCAAGGTTAAACTCTTGTGCAAATGATTAAGGAATAACCATGGTCAAAGCAATGAATGCTTGAAGAGACCCTTGGGTTGGATGAAGGTTAAGTTAGGCAAAAAGTCTCTAACCATGTAAGAGGGTTGAATTAACCATTAATGGTTTGGGAGACTTTGGAAAATTAAGTGGTTGAAGACTTGAAGCCTTTAATGGTTATCAAAGACTTTAAGGGTTTGAGAAGTGACTTCCCTTTGTTTAGGAATGTGACAAAGTTTAGAAGATGGGTTAGGTTAATTTAGAAGTGATTAGAAGGGTCTAGAAGAAATTAGGAATAGGTTTTAGAATACAAGTGGGAGATGTAGGAGAATGCAAGTGGATGGAGGGATAATATGATTTAATTGAAATAAAGTTAATTTAATTCAATTTGGTTGTAATTTGGGGAAATTAAATGAATTAGATTTATTCAATATAGGATAACTATTTAATTAAATTTGAATTTAATTAAAAGTGGATAGAAGAGATTTAATTTTAAAAAATGATTTATTCGTTAAATGGTATAGTGAATTTAATTGAGTAATTTACTTAATTAAATAGAGGAATGTGGATAATTTAATTAAATTGGATTTAATTAAATAGAGAAATGAACATAAAATATTCATTTAGGAATATGGTCATTTTTATACATCTACATTTTGCCCTTCTTTGAAGTGACGTGTGTGCACATGTTATTTCAAAGAAATTGATGTGTTATTGTGATTTATGATCAAATGAAATATTTGTGTCGCTCTCATGATTTGTAAGTCGTGCCCCAGATTTGATTTGATGTGTGATGCCCCCTCGGGAGATGAATCAATATTTTGAAAATTTTGATTGGATTTGATGATTTGTGTGTGGTGTGTATGATTTTGTCTACGTGAAATGTGTAAATTGATTCATCTCCCGATAATTTACATGTTTTAGGGTATAAGGGAGACCGTGAGAAAATTACATGCCCAGTTTTGTAACCCTAATTTCAATTTTCTCCTATAAAAGGAGAAAAGTGCTTTGATTTGATTCATTTGTGCATTGTTGACTTTGGAGAAAGATAATTTGGAGAGAAGTCAAAATGCCTATTCCATATTCCAGGCATCATTTTGAGTGCGTTTGGAGGTACCGGAGACCTACCATATATGGACCACCAGTAAGTTAACACTTTTGACCCTTTTTTGATTTTTGATTTTGTCATTTTTGGTCATTTTCTTATTTTTGAAATTCGGTTTTAGCGGTTTAGTGTGTCAAAGTCGCAATTTAGCGTAGGGTAGCGCGTAAAGTCGATAGAGTAGCATGTCATCAAGACCTAGTGCATAGGGGTCACAGGGGTTCAAATGGGTAAGGGGTTTTAGCACATAGGGTCAAATAGGTAGCATCAACGAGGTATAGGTTAGCACATAAATAGGTTTTAGCACATAGGGTAGGTTGGGTGGCGCATGGGAGAAAAAGGATAGTGCATAGAGGTATTCTAGCGCATAGGGTAAACAGATTAGCACGTGGGAAAAATAGCTTAGCGCATGGGTAGATTTTAACGCATAGACAATCTGTTTTAGCGCATCAAGAAAAATTTTGCGAGATGGGGTGATTTGTGAAATTGTTGTGTTTTTCTGTCATGGTTTTTATTGATTTGTCCAATATGACTGTTGATATAACTTGTTTTGATTTGCGATATTTCAAGTTATGCATAGATATTAATGTGTTGGTTTGATCAAAGCATGATTTGTTTTTGCACTTTGTTTCAAGTTCAATGTGTGAAGCCTGATTTGTGTTACAAGCTGATATAGGTTGGAAACTTAAGTTGTTTTACAAGCTAATATGGGTGGGAAACTTAAGTTGTTTTACAAGTTTATGTGATTTGGAGACTTGAGTTGTTTTACAAGTTTTGATATGGTTTTTGAGAACTTGAGTTGTGTTACAAGTTGATATGAAATGATAGGATGTTGAACTTGATGTAAATGAGCAAATTGTTTCATGTTGTTGATGTGATTTTGATTTTGATATCTTTGTTTTGATGTGGAAAATTGATTTTGGACTTGTTTTGCTGGTTGACAGGAGTGATTGGGCGTGGTTCAGTCACGTGAGTGATTTCCTAGGCCTTGGACTCTGATATCACGGTTGACACAGGTCAACCTGGATATTATCGAGAGATGTAGTTTGACGTCCCTGTTGGATATGCCTCGGTTCACTGTGAACCAAGGGTTACTGATAGCACTCGTAGAGAGGTGGCACAGCGACACGAATAGCTTCCACTTTGCCACAGGTGAGATGACAATCACACTAGAGGACTATTACAGGATTTTGCGCATACCAGTAGTAGGTGCACTACTACCTTATGAGCAGTTGGAGGAGGGTGGCATAGAGGCACTGTGCCACATATTCCAGGATGAGACAGTATGCAGATATGAGATCCCTTGGCAGGAGTTCTTGGACTTGGATTATGCACCGCTTCCTTCAGTACTGGCAGGGTTTATAGGTGGATTCCTTTGTCCTGATCACAGGTCAAAGGGATTCTCTGTGGGATGGGGGCTGGTGTTAGAGGACATGGTTACACAGGGCCGCAGGTTCACGTGGGGATCGACTATGCTAGCCCATCTGTACAGGGACTTGCACGAGGTGGTATACCTAGGTTATGGTAGTTTGTCAGCTGGCATGACACTCTTACAAGTATGGTGCTGGGAGCACATTCTAGCAGCCAGGTCATTAGCAGACAGAGATAGGCCCATTGGATGTACCTATGCTTATGGGTACAAAGGTCTAGTTGTCCAGCGAAAGCTGGGCAAACTAGAGCATTGGAGGAGAGTTTTGGATGACATTAATACGGTCACATGGTGACCATATACAGGGTGTGAGGTATGGGCAGAGGATGGGTTGGAGATGGCCTATGTGTTTATGACTAGATACCTGATTAGGAGGACCCCATTTGTTATTGAGAGGTTTGTAGTGACCAAAGTTTTGCGACAGTTTGGTCAACAGTAGAGTATACCTCAGGGGGCCTATTTATATGCACGACAGAGGCAGGACATACGAGATTGGGGTCCGATGATTGATAGTGTGGTAGCCATGGAGGAGTTTGTCGGTTTGGCGGGCCAGATATGGGATTATGCCCCAGAGATTTTGGACGCGGGCATGACAGATGAGTTCGCGAGATTGTTCACTACATGAGCAGTGGCAAGGATTTTAGATCCAAAGGAGATGTGGCCAGCATTTGATGATGATGATGATGAGGGAGGTGGAGATGATGAGGATGATGGAGATGGTGGAGGAGGATGATGAGGGAGAGGAGATAGAGGTTTGGAGAGAGCAGTCAGATGGGCGGTGATGGATAGGGGGAGAGGAAGTTTGGCCATTGGAGTAGGTGGAGAGGGGAGGATGGGAGAGGTTCTAGCTGGAATGGGGGGGATTGACGAGGTGATATAGCCAGCCCAGAGGAGGAGGACAGATGTACTCCCACCTCCAACACTGAGGACAGGCAGAGTGAGAGGGGATGTCCTTGCACAAGTACCGCTACGGGTTCAGATCCCCACTCATATTGAGGATGCACAGATTTGGACCCTATAGGTGACTGTACAGTAGTTGTAGGCACAAGTTTTGACATATCAGCGATAGATTGTGTAGTTGACCACTGAGCAGGACATGGAGATAGAGCGGAGGGGGTGAGTGTGTAGAGAGAAACGGCGGGTGGTCTAATGAGAGACACCCTGAGAGAGCTATCTTTGAGAGCTCAGGAGGTGGAGTACTACCATCAACATTATGAGGTTGTGGTACCCAGGGATTGCCGAGTATAGAGTTTCACACAGTCGAGATCTAGTCGATCTCGAGATACTGGGTCATGGTCCGAGAGTCGAGGTGTGACAGGGCCATCGAGACAGGATCCCCCTAGAGATCTAGGGGTGGGGACATCTGGAGCTAGACCATCTCTGTCAGGGGATAGCCATACTTGAGAGATGTGGTCTCTGTTGTATTTTAGATTAATGTATTCTTTGTACTGGACACAAAGATGATAGATTTTGTACATTTTGATCATTTTTTGGAGATATATATATATATATATAGCATCATTATCTTTGATCATGTAGTGTGTTATATGGATGTATGTGCTTATGTATGCTTTTATTTACTTTATGATGATGCAATGTTTAAATATATGATATAATGTATGATGCAGGATGTATGCTTTGATATGTTTGTGAGATGTATCGTGAAAATGAGATGTATGATTTTATATGCTGTGAAATGTATCTTTGAGATGTATGATAATGATATGTAACTAAGTGTAAAATGATATGCAACTAACTGTAAAATGATATGCAACTATGTTAAAATGATATGCAACTATGGTAAAATGATATGCAAACTAATTGTTTTTGGTAGCATCCTCATTCTGCATTTGCCATCCTGATACAACCATATGTTGTTTGCTTTCTTTGTAGGTATCATCATTGAGCATTGATTTGTTTAGGATATGTTGAAAATTTATACAAGCACATTGGTATAATTGAGCCATAATGACCTGAGAAAAATTTACATGATATTTGATTTTGCAAGATAGCACAAGCGTCAAGGTATAATTGAACTAGAACGACTTGAGTGCATATTGCATAAACAGACAAGATTAAATCATTTGTATGCATGAAGTGGAATCATGCCGTCAGTGATATTCGATGTATCACGTCTTGAGGCAAGTATCCACATAGTACAAGTGATCGCCTCCCAGACAGAAGACTAAGAAAATATTGGAGTTTCCCCATGATCTCTAGCTGTGAAGCATTTTAGTGAGAAAAGGAAGAGAATCCAATAATTTAAAAAGTTTCAAAATGCAAAAATAGTCAAGATTTTTATGCGATAATGCAACATTCAGTACTTCAAAAAAATCATCCATCCTTGGTATTTCTGTGATTTTTTGTTTTGTTTTGCGATGAAGCATAGTTTTGGTTGTTGGATGCCATGCTTCTGAGTTTTGTAAATAGTTTTGATGTCTTGAATGTTTGCAAGTTTTTGATGATTTATTGTCCCTAGCTGAGTGTGCCTCTTGATGTGAATATGTATAGTGATTTCCAAGCCATGGTGGAATGTGGTAAGAGGATATATATGGATAAACCAGGATAGTGACTATGCTAAGTATGTCCTGAATGGATATGTGCTAAGTGTCAGGCGATGGCCGATAGTGTTTTAAGGATATGGATAAAATGGTATGGAGATAGATAGAGGAGTCATTCTTTCACAACAGCGCCTGTTTACTAGGTTTTCACCATTTGTTTTTATTGTACCTTTTTATTTGCTTTTTTTGGATTTTTTTTTTTTTGCTTGTTTTGGTTTTTTCCATGCATTAGGCTACTTAAGTGTAGTACTTCTTCATATGGATGTTGTTAGTTGGTTCGTCGAGCACATCTCCTTCTGAAGTTGTTAGCTGATAGGCACTTGATCCATAAACTGATATGATGACATAGGGACCCAACCAGTTAGGTTCAAACTTCCCTTTCTTTTCTCGATCTTGCTGATTTCTTGGATTTTCTTTGAGGACCAGGTCACCAACTTTGAAGTTGTGAGGGATGACCTTATGGTTGTAGTTCCGACACATGTGTTGTTGATATGCTTTGAGATGAGTGTAAGCATGCTGACGTCTTTCATCTAATAGTTTGAGTTCTTGCAGTCGGTTAACTCGATACTCTTCATCGGGGATTAAACCTTTCAAAAAGACTCTGAGAGATGGGATTTCTACCTCCAGGGGTAAAATGGCTTTTGATCCATATACCAATGAGTATGGTTTTTCTCCTATAGGCGTACAGATGTTGGTTCTGTATGCCCAAAGTGCTGGATTGAGTTGGATGTGCCAATCTTGGCCTGCATCATTCACTGTTTTCTTTAGGATCTTTAGTATTGTCTTGTTAGATGCTTTTGCTTGACCATTTCCTTGTGGGTAGTATGGTGTAGAGAGACGATTTAGATTTTGAATTTTTCACATAGTTCTTGTACATCTTAATTTTTGAAAGGTCGTCCATTATTTGTGATGATTGAACTTGGAATACCATATCTACAAATCAGATAATTTAGGATAAAAGAGGCAATTTGTTTCCCAGTCACTGTGGTCATGGGAACTGCTTCTATCCATTTGGTAAAGTATTATGTTGTCGTTATAATGAACTTGTGTCCATTTGAAGATGAAGGATGAATTTTGCCAACTAAATCTAGTCCCCACTGACAAAAGGGCCACGATGTTGTAAAGGGCTATAGTTCCTGTGCTGGTGCATGTATCAGATTGCCATGGATCTGACATTTAGGACATTTCTTGGTGAAGTGATATGAATCTTTTTCCATTGTAGGCTAGTAGTATCCCATCCTTAGAAGCTTTTTAGCAAGAGTAGTCCCACTTGAATGTGTTCCACAAAGACCTTCATGAAGCTCATGTAAAGTGGAAAAATCAGAATCATTACGATCAAGGCAACAAAGAAGAGTACCATCTAGACCTCGACGATACAAAGTATCAGTGGTAAGGGTATAATGGGCAGCTTGCCAGATAAAATTTTTGTTTCTGGTTACGGGATTGCTCAATGGGCAAGATATTGTTTTTAAGGTAGTCGTATATTGGTCCATATAACAGAGAATCTGAACCAGTCAAGGCATAGATAACATGGGATTTAGAGTGGTCATAAGCCGGGGAGAACAGTCGCTCTACCAAGAACTCGTAATGATTTTGTTGCTCTGGAATTTGTAGTAATGAAGCGATAGTAGCCATGGCATCGACTGCTTTATTGTTCAACCATGGTATTTGCTTGAAGGTGATGTGCACAAAATACTGTTTGAATTCATCCACCATTCGCTTGTAGGGTAGCAGCTTATCATCCTTTGTCTGATAGTCATTGTTGATTCGATTGATGACTAATTGTGAGTCTTTGTAGACTTTTAACTCTGTGATTTTCCATTCTATGACCATTTTGATGCCTATAACCAATGCCTCATATTCAGCCACATTATTTGTGCATGGGAACATAAGTCTGTATGATCTTGGTATAGTGTGTCCTTCAGGAGTGATCAATAGAATACTAGCACCTGAACCATGTTGTGTGTAGGATCCATCAAAGTATAGGGTCCATTGTTTGGTAGAAATAGTAAGAATGCCCCTATCTAGAAATTCAATCTCTATAGTTTGTTTTCCTGGTAGCGGTGCTTCAACCAGTTGATCTGCAATTGCTTGTCCTTTGATGGCTCATCTTTCTGTGTATTGGATATCAAATTCACTGAGAATCATGACCCATTTAGCCAATCTTCCTGTAAGAGTTGCCTTGCTGATTAGATATTTGAGAGGATCAATTTTTGCCACTAGCTTAATTGTGTGTGCTAGCATATAATGTTGGAACTTCTAAGATGCGAAGACCAATGAATGTATAGTTGAGTTCATAGCCATTCAATGTCCTACTGATATAGTATATGGCTCATTCTTTTCCTTGTTGATCTTCTTGTGCCAATAGTGCCCCTAGCGATATATCTGTTGTTGAGATATAGACGATAAGTGGCTTTCCTGCGACTGGTGGTACTAGAACTGGTGGATTCATCAGGTACTGTTTGATTTGGTAAAAAGATTCTGCACACTTGGTCTCCCATCGGAATGGTACATTTTTGTGTAGTAAATGGTTAAATGGTAGAATTTTATCCGCTAGCTGAGTGATGAATCACCTGATTGATTGAAGTCATCCTTGTAGAGATCTAAGTTGATTGATATTCTTTGGTGGTGGCATTTCCATAATGGCTTGTACCTTTGCTGGATCTACTTCAATACCTTTAGCTGAGACTATGTAACCTAGTAACTTGCCTGATATAACCCCGAAGACACACTTCTTAGGGTTGAGTTTGACTTGGAATTTCTCCAATCGATCAAAGATCTTTGTCAGGATGCTGAGATGTTCCGCTCTAGTGAAGGATTTAGCTAGTAAATAATCGACGCAATCTTTCATAAATGTGTGCATCATGTCATAAAAGATTGTTGTCATTGCTCTTTGATAAGTGGCCCCTACATTCTTTAAACCAAAAGGCATAACATTCCAATAGTACGTTCCCCAAGGATATGTGAAAGCGGTTTTATCTTGATCTTGTGGTGCTATTTTGATTTGATTATAGCCTGAGAAACCATCCATTAGTGAGAGCATTGCATGGCCTGCTATGAGATCTACAATTATGTTGATACTGGGCAGAGGAAAGTCATCTTTTGGACAAGCTTTGTTGACATCTTTGAAGTCAGTGCATATTCTGATACTACCATCTAGTTTTGATACTGGAACGATGTTAGAAATCCATTCTACATAGTCAATGGGTCGGATGAATCTGACATCTAATAGTTTCTTTAGTTCAGTTTTGACCATGAGTGCCACTTGTGGTTTCATCTTTCTTAGCTTTTGTTTGACTGGCTTAACTCCTGAAGAGATGGACAAGTGATGCATAATTAAGTGTGGATCCACTCTGAGCATATCGACATATGACCAAGCAAATTTAATTTGTTGTTCTTTAAAAAAAATGATGAATGCTGATCGTTCCTCCTCTGTCAGAGATTCTACAAGGTGTATGTTTTTTACTGCTTTTGTGGTACCAATGTTGATTGATTGAGTGGGCTCAATCAATATGGGTAATCACTCACGAAAGTGCTCAGGAAGAGTGTCAAGTCTCCCATCGTTAAGTTCCTTAAAAAGGTTTTCACCCTCAGATGCGTTCTTTATTTTTACTTTTTTGTGATCTAGAGCTGCCATTGACTGGTTTTCAGCATCAGATCTTTCATTTGGTTTATTTTTGCAACTGAGAGACTTGGCACTCCCTGATTGGCAGACATCGTTACTTTGTTCACTGGTAGAGCCTGTTTTTAGATTTACGGTACATAGGTAATGGATAATAGATTCATCATCTGAGAAAATTGGTATATCATGGATTTCAAGTTCATCCCAGTTGATGAGGTCAGGAAAGACAAGCGGTAAGGAATCGTTTGGTGGATTAAGGTCTACTACTGTAAGTGTCAAGACAAAGTTTTCATCGTGATTGTTCTTGGTTTTAAAGAAGTCCAGGATTTTGTCGAGGTCTTCAATGGTATTATCTTCCTTATAGACTTGTTCATAATGTTTCTATTTGCTTTTCTTGGCTTCATAGATGTTCTGTGGTCCAAATTCAAGAGGTCTATCTTCTGCATTATGCTCTTCTTGAGAAAGGGATATGGTGTCAGTATCATTAGGGATATCTATAGTAGCATTTGAGCAGGTACCCCATTCATATTCATTGGAATTAGTCTCTAAGGCATCATCCTAGATTCTATTAGTGTTGTAAACTGGTATGTTGTATGGTGAAAATAAATCTTTGATGATGGATACCATTTTGATAGTTTTTGTTGATTCGGTGTCAGATCCTGCTTCTACTTTCTATATTTGTTCATATACTGTGCCTCCTCTGGGAGGAATAATGGTATCCAGAGATGATATTATTTGTTCTTGAGATATTGGTGTTTGAATATGAGCTACTGCTACAGATATGGCCTTCTTGTGGCTTAGAAGCTTTCCCTGATGTAACTTTTTTTCTTGACATTCCTGTGCCTTGCGGATTATTTCGACTGATTCAAAGAGTGCTTCCTACCAGGATTCTTCTTTATACTTCTTCTTTACTTTCCATTGAGGTTTTGCAGTTATGCGGGGCGGCTTTCTTAATAGGAAAGTGAGCTTACAACCCAATCCTGTTTTGTCTCTATTGGGTTGTAAAGGAAGATCTATGGGTTCAGTGACTCCTTCTTTGTGTTTCCCAATAGGTCCTTTACCATCATATCCCATTTGCTGCATGATAAGTATCCTTTTCCATATAGGTGTGTAGGTAGAACAATGTGCAGAGCAGCTGCTCTGTTATCTTCTTCTTCATCTTTGTATAACCAGCTAAGAATATCCTTGTCTTCTGATTCATGTGCTAGAGTGCCCAATTGGATGAAGGTACCATCAAATTTGGTGATGGGCTAAGTGACCAGATGTGTTGATGTAGTAGGCAATCCATGAGATCTGGGTGATGTTGGTAATTTGGCCAAACATAGGGGCTCCAAAGAGTATTCTCCCATACCTTGGTCTTTGATTTGCATTTTCTACTTGAAATCTCCAAATAATGAGTTGGAATTTGTTGTTTGTAGATCTGATGTTGAAGATCACTGCTTTTCTCTATTATGAGGAACCAAACTATCTTGGGCTGCCCCCATTGCGTTGCAATGTTGAAATGGATTGTGATCAGCAGATATGGAGATTTCTTGTCCATTATAAGAAAATTTGACACACTGGTGATACGTAGAAGGTATTGCTTGCATTTCATGTATCCAGGGTCACCCTAACAAAATATTGTAGGTGAGATCTATGTCTAAGACCTGACACATAGTATCCTTTTGCACTAGTCCCACTTGAATAGGTAACATCACAATTCTTTTAGAGGACCTTTCCTCATCATCATATGCCTTTATGGTAATCTTCTTGTAGGGATCAATAGATTCTTCTGAGAAGCCTAATGCATGGATAAGCTTTAAAGTACATATATTAAGTCTGGCTCCTCCATCTATTAAGACTCTTTTTACTCGGTGTTTGCAAACAATGACTTTGATATGGAGAGGAGTGTTATGCAAATGACTCAAGGAAGCATTGTCATGCTCTGAGAAGGTGAGGTTATGAGGTCCAGTTATATGGGTGACCATGGCTTGAAATCTGTCTGTATCCACATTTTGAGGTACATTGGTTTCCAATAGCTCTTGTTCCAATATGTCTTTGTGCCTTGGTGATAGTTTCAACAATTCTAGTATAGATATCTGAGCTCGAGTTTTGCGTAGTTGGCTAACCAAGTCATATTGGATTTTTGGTGTAGTAGTTGTAGGTGTCGTATGCCCTTTTAAGACATATTTCTAAGTTTGGGTTGTCACATTGACAGATTCATGATCACGTTGTTCTCGGATGGTGATGACATTTACTTGATGATCTTCAGCTGATATGTGATTTATGGTGTTGTTGTAGATATGGTTGATACAAGCTCTGTGTGTATCATCTGAGGTTGAAGCTCCATCTTTGTTGTAATTTGGGAGAGGATTTTTTAAGGCTCCATGATCACCATTTGTTTTGAGACCATCTACTATTAAGTCACCTCGATCAATCATGTCTTGCACAATGTGTTTTAATCTCATACAATCGTTCATCTGATGACCCTTGTTACAATGGAAGTCACAATAGTGTGAATCATTCCACCAAGGTGGTTTGATTTGGGGTTCATAGTTGTTGATCGCAGGCAAGGAGAGAATTTTGTTTGCCAAAAGTTCTCTGAATGCTGATTCTAGTGATTACCCCAGTGGTGTGAAGATATGCTTTTGAAAATTGTTTGTGCTGTTGTGCGAATTGTTGTTAGGTCTTGGATTCATGTTTTTGCTTTGAGTATCATTGGTGTTGTTTGTGTTGAGTTCTCCTTGATCGGTGTTTGGTGCATATATGTTAGCATTTGGATTAGCATTTTTAGGATTTTTTGTAGTCTGAGGGTTTCCGGATAATGCAAGCACTGGTTTCTTAGATTTGGGATCATGTGAGTTGTTGTTGCCTTCGTTTTTGTTTCGAGTCCAAAATCAAGATTTGTCTAAGCTGTTGTTGTTCTGGTTATTGTAGTTTGATGAGTTTGTTCCTTCCTTGAAGAATTTGAGTGTTCCCTCTTTGACACATGCTTCCTCTATTTAAATGCCATTTTCAATCAATTTAGCGAAAGATGGTATGCATTGAAGTTTTAGCTTGTAACTCATTTAACCATTCAAATTGTCAATGAAGATTTCCATTTTCTCCTTTTCAAGAATATCTTGAGGATATCATGATACCATACGTCGCCAGTGTTGAAGGAATATCATGAATGTTTCATTGTTCTTTTGTTTGGTGTTGCAGACATCTAGCATGGTTATGGCGTGTTGAATGTTATAGGAGTATTGGGTTATGAACTTGTTAACCAATTCATCAAATGATCTGATAGGTGGTGTAATTTTGGATAACCATTCCATTGTTTGCCCTCCCAAGCTTCTTGGAAATAACCTCATCAGATAGGTGTCATCATGAGCGAATTCAAGACTCATTGTGCAAAATTCTTGAACATGATCTCAGGGATCACTTTTTCCATCGTATTTGTCAAATTTAGGCACATCTGAGTTTGGAGGAAAAGGGATCATGTGCAATCTCTTGTCAAAAGGATAAGGACAGATTTCATTTAATGAGTACTGCACTGTTGTCCCTTGTTGTATGTCTTGTATTTGTCTTTGTAACATTTGCATTTGTTGAGTAAGAGAAACCAAAGGCGCATTATTTTGCCGAGGAAGAAACTCTTCCCTTGTATTAGTTCTCAGCTAAAAAGGTGTGTTAAATGGTATATTTTGTTCTAGAGTTTCTAGCTCAGGTATACGCATTTTTGGTATACGTTGTTCTGGAATGTGTTGCTCAGGTATGTGTTGTTCAAGGTTACGAGTTTCCTCTTCTCTTTGTTGTTCTTGATATGCATATTGTCGAGATCCAGTTCTAAAGATGTTTGTGTCTAAATCTTCGAGAAGTTTAACGCCTTTACTTGTGAGCATGAGCAAATATTTTTCTTTGTCATTTTCCATAAGCCTTTCTACAAGCTTTTGGAATGAAGGGTTTTCTTGACATTCCTGAAGAAGTGCTTCAAAAAATTTATTCTCTTCTAGGTTTGGACCTTCAAAAGGATTTGACAACCTTCGATTCATACTAGACTCTGTGTGTGTCTTGCTTTGTTGGTTTCTTTGAGAGCGAGTAACAGGCATTTTAGTAGAAACTTTTAGTGATGAAGGGGACAAAATCCTCGTTGATATGTTACTCGGGGGTGGGTGGTTCTGGTCAAGATGTGTTATAAGTGATACACTCGTCGGGAAAGAATTTCAGATTGATCTTTCCTCCGTGGTTTATGATTTGATTAAAAGTAGACTTTTGACAATATGCTCTTATTTTTAAGGGCTCTTTGTCAGATTCATTGGATTTGTTTTGGATATAATGTTTGATGTGATAAAGGAATACCCGGTGAGATTTGAAGAGTTGACGATTGACGTATAAAAACTTATTTCTCTTGATGAACTTGGAAAAACTAGGTTGTTGTTTCTTCAACGTGATATTATGATAAATGTTCTTTCTTCTCAGAATATGGGGATTATTCATGCATGAGTGATCAATGGTTTCCTTTGATTGGTTTGGATTCAGTTGATCTTGTTTGGAAAATTTCAAGTCTTACTCTATCAAAATGAAGGTTTAGATGCCCCTTCACAACAAAGCATATCAAATGATATGGATAAAAGCCTCCTGATATGGAGACTTGATTTGACAACTTGAAATTTTTAAACAAGTGTTTTTGGAGATGAAATCCATAAGATGGTAAAGGATTCTGTTGATATTGATGATGGTGTTTCTGGATTATGATAAGATAGATATGTTTTATTGTGCGATCAGTTTAGGATTTTTACAGCATTTGTTTTGACACAAATTTAGCTCAAGAAATAGTTTTAATAGTTTGTTTTCACTACTCTACTTTGATGAAAAATGTTGTTGATAACAAGAGGCGCCTGAAAATGTTTTCAAAAATTTTAAAATTCTTCACTATTTTGCCCTCTATCTATATGTTTTTGGTCACATGTTAAACAAGGGATGAAATGCGCTACCAAAATTACTCCATGCGCTAAAATAGGGATGAAATGTGCTACCAAAATTACTCCACGCGCTAAAAGAATGACCACATGCGCTAGGCTACCCCCAGACACGCGCTAAAGTTTTGTTTGTTCAAAATTTTGTTTTCTACCTTTAAAAAGTTATGCACTAACCTAGGTCTGTGACGTGCTAACTTTTAAACTTAATGTGCTAATGTTTGGTTTCCACATGCTAGACTGTTTCTCTGATGCGCTAAATGTTTTAACACTGTTTTGATTTTGTGATAAAATGCTACTGTTTGGAACAGACGCGCTAACTGGATGGTTTGATGCACTAACTGAAATACCTTATGCACTAAGGAGTTGTCATCACATGCTAATCTTCCCTGATTTTTCTTTCAGTTGGTTTGTCTGCAATTTTTGGTTTTGATCGTGAGTTTTTCAGTTTAGATGGATGATTTTCTGAAGTAATAAATGCAAGCACAACACAAAAAGTACAACCATTTTGCCTAATCTAACAAAAAGTGTATGTTCTGCAAGGATGTGTTCAAATCCTCAATGTTTCAACAGGTTTGGATATGAATAATACACTTCAAAAAGACTCTTTATTCAAAGGTCATAAATAACATCATAGCCCACTAATCTTGATACTCCATCAGCTCAAACAATCATGTCACCCCCTAGAGGGCGCCTGTTTTTTTGCCTTTTGCCAAAAATTAACTCAAAGTGAATCACTTCACAGTTGAGTAGTTATCTTGGGAGATATATGGTGAGTAATCTTGGGGGCGGATTCTTCCCCACCCTTGCACTATGATGTTATAAATGTCTGGTTACTGACTCGATTCAAAGTTTCTATTTCTATGGTTCGTAATCAGGCTTCCTGCTTGGCCATTAGTGATAAACTCCCTCAGGAGGCTTCCCAACCTTTAGAACAAAGACTTTACATATCTCGAGGATACTGGGGGAAGGCTAATCGCTGTGTGCAATTGTTGAAAAGGACTTTCGTCACTTTTCACTTTTGATTATAGTGGGTTGGAATACTTGACGTCAAAGTCATTCCCCGCTTAGGTCGTTCCCTTCACACTGGCCATAAATGGCTTTAAGAGTTGATTTCAACTCTTCGGGAAGATAGGCCTGCTAAAGGATGTAAAATGCTTTTGAAGGAAAGAAATTTTTTTAAGAGAGGTCTGGTTTTTTGAATCACCCAGTTAAGGGGAGAGCATATACCTTCCTCTTTCGATTCAAGGCAATCAAAAATTCTTTTTAAACCTTCAATTCAATGATTTTCTAACCTCTACTGGGAGATGTTGCTCCAAGAAAAGTATGGTATTAATTTTACTTCCTTAAGGCAATGATTATTTAATCTAAGGAAATAACCGAGTCAACAAAACAAAAGGTTCGATTTGGTCAACAAAATAAAATCGAAAAAAAATAAAAAATTGTGTTGTTCTTTTTAGAGACCAAAGTGATAAATTTTCTCCTAGAAAAGCAAGAAAAGATTTTGATTTGTTTGTTCATTTTACTTACCCAAAATAAAAGTGAGTTCAATTTTATTTAAACTAGAAAAAAAAGAAATTTGAACTTTGCCTAACTTAGAAAAGTTAGTAAAAATTTAAACTACTTTAATTTTAGCCTAAATAGAATGGATTCAAAACCTGTAGTCAACTGTCAGTAACCTGCAGAAAACCAGTCAATTTGTTAGCAAAAAGGTGAATTCCATGGACTTACCCAAGAATAAATTTTAGTTTCTGTTACAAATTAGTTTTCTCTTTTCTTTCTGTGATGCACTTCAGAACAAACTGTACGCGGCACATAATAGCCGTAATGCGCTAAAAGAAGTCTTCAATGCGCTACACTATTTTTGAGATGTGCTACTCTGTGTGCCAAAAGCGTTGCTCTATTTTTCTCCCGCGCCGAGACCTGCAGAAAAAAAATTAGTAATCTTATGCACTGATAAATGGACTTTATGTGCTAGATGATGGACTCCATGCACTAGATGATGGACTCCACGTGTTGAACAGTAAACCGAATGCCCTAGGTTGTTAACTGGATGCGCTAAATAGTTAACTTAACGCACTAATTCATTTTTCCCGCATGTCTGCAAAAGTGGATATATTTCAAAACCGATTTGATATATGGGATAGGGCCGCATGGTGGGCGCTAGAAATATATGCGGGAAAAGTGGGTCGATAGAACTCAATATGTGAAAATGGAGCTCTATCGAGCCTTGCTCACACACCCACAGGACTTCTTGGTGCAAGCTATGGAGTTATGAAGCATAACTCAGCTTCCCAAGGATGGTTCCATGGTTCTCTATCTTACACGGTCCCTCAAACCAATGTTTTTTCTCTCAGATCACTGAACAAAATGGTTTAGGGATGGCAAATGCAAGAACGAGGGATGCTTTTGATAGATTTTAGAATGAAATGCATCCTAAGCTATGCATGATCTTAAAATGCAATAAACTAGATTATAAGATGACAAGGTTAGTATAAATACTATCCTAACATACTATATTAGTCTATGATTGAGCTAAATGATAAAGAAAGTATTCTAAACATGCATATTTAGACTATTTCCTATTGAAAATAGAGGCTAAATGATGAGCATATATGAAATGTGAAAGCTTGAATGTATTTGAGCATAATTATGATACTACAAACTTGGATGATGATCAAAAATGGAGAAATGAGAGCTCTATTTAATGCTCTGCTAAATGGACAAGGTTAGTCAATGATAAATAACACACAAGACAAGAAACCATTAGTGTTAGTCAATCGAAAACTAATCTAAATAGGCATATCAAAAGAGATACTAAAAACATGAAAGCATATTTAACTAAAGAAGCAAATATGATGAGGCATCTCCAAATACTTCCTAACATGCTCTTAGTTTCTTCTCCCTTGTTCCTCTCCTCTCCAAGTTCCAAAATAGTGTAGCTCTCAGCAACTTTTTTCACTATGGATGCTTATGGAAGATTGAGATTGTAGTATTTTGCTCTAAATGTAAAATGAAAAGCTCAAATACTATATGATATTGAAATGATTGATTTTAACCCAAAATAACAAGATATTAGATTGCTATGCTAAAATGCTCTTTAAAATGCCTATAGGTTAAATGCATACAAGTTTTCAGGATCTAGATTATGAAAAAATGGGCTCTATTTATAGGAAAAATGGAGCAATGGATGGTTAAGATTGGGTAATCTCAACAAGGGTCAGGATTGAATGATTTCAAATCCATGTGAGCGCTTTCAACCCAATCCTAGGATGACAAGTGTCAATGTGAGATAGGTTGAGAGGAGAGGGAATAAGCATTAAATGCTTGATATGACCTTGGGAGTTAAAGTCAAAGTTAAATGAATGAATAAACTCTTTATTCAAAGAATAAAGCTTTTATCCAATGGATAAACTCTTGTGCAAATGTGAAAAGGATAAATATGGTCAAAACAATAAATATTTGGGGAGACAAGTTTGAAATAATCATAAATGGTTATGTAAGAGCCATAAATGGTCATGTAAGAGCCATTAGTGGTCTTGGAAGACTTTGGGGGTTAATTTGTTGAACACACAAAGCATTAAATGTTTTTCAAAAGACTTTGGAGTCTTTGAGAAGTGACTCTATTTTGCTTAGGAATGTGACAATAATTAGGGGATGGATTAGGCTAATTAGGAAGGGGTTAGAAGAATCTAGAAGGGGATTAGATTTTGCAAGTGGATTTGGTGGGTGAGGGAAAAATAGGATTTTTAATTAAAATAAAAATTCATTTATTTCAATAAATGTGTGCAAGTTGCATTTGTAGGAAAATGCAAGTGGGGGGGGATAATGATTTAAATAAATGTTTTATTTAATTTATTTAAAAGAGGAAAAGGGGATTTTAATTAAATAAATAGATTTTATTTATTTAATTGATTGGAATTTGATTTAATGAATTAATAAAAATAAATTGAATAATTTATTTAATTAATAGGAGAATGTTTGGAGATGAATTAATTAAATATTAATTTAATTAACTGATGGCTAGTGGATTTTTTTTTTAATCAAATAAAGAGCGAATATTTATTTAACTAAGCTGGACAGATTTGTGTGACTGCATTTGCCCCTCTTTGAGACAATGCAGTTTATCACGTCGTTTCAAAGAAAAAAAAGCTGGTGTGAGAAAATGCCCCATAAAATGTAAATTTAATGGGTGGTATGCCCCCTCGAGAGATGGGCCGAAAAATTTTGAAAAATTGGGCGATGTCTCGAAAAAGAATGAAAATTGGCAGGGTGGTAGAAGAGAAGGAGCTAGCCATATGGATAAAAAATAGAAGAAAATGGGAGAAAAATGGAGAAATGGGAGGTTCGAGAAGTTCACGGGGACCACGGTGGTGAGCGGGGGGAAGTTACGGTGATGGTGAAGGATATAAATGGGTGAAAAGGATGAAAACAGGATCATTTGTGACCATGACCAGTGTGAAATCAAAGCTCTGATAGTGACATTTGAAGAAGCGAGCAGCAGTCAGGATGCCGATACTGATTACCGAGCACAGATTTGAGCGAGTCTGACGGTTCCAATGGCTAGACGACTACGGACCAGTGGTACACAAATTAGAATTTTGAATTTTTACGCATTTTTGATAGGCTTTTAGCTGAATCTAAGTCGAGTTGGAGCAAGAGCACTGGAACTATGGTTTTGGTGCTTTTGCTCCATGAACTAGTGCTACTGTGCCGCAATGGCGCTATTGCTTCATTGTTTGAGTGCTTTTACAATGTTTTAGCGCTATTGGATGCATGTTTAGGCACTATCGATTACTAGGCACTATTGAGTGCTTAATTGAACGCAATTGAGCTTAATGAGCGCTACTGTATAATTGTTTTAGCACATTTGTAGTTTGAGCACTATTGGATAGCTGATTGAGCATTTTTGTTAGGGTTGTAGCGCTATTGTTGAGAAACTAGCACTTTTGTTGGTAAAATAGCGCTTTTGTTTTAGGATAAAGAGATGCCCTAGTTTGGATGAAGAAAATCTCCCGATGCCAATGATGGATGGATGGATGGCGATGTGAAGTGGGAGTTGTTTTGAACCATAGCAGCCTAATGAGACTTAGGTCATTTGTAGGATAAATGCATGTTGAAGTCTAGGTGGCCTTGATTGCTTACTTGTTGAGACCCGAAGATACTTGATCAAAGTATCTATTGATAGTCTAGGTTTAAATTTAAGAAAGTTTGAAAACAAAACAACTGATGGTGATTGATGAATGTCCATGTGCAGGAGGAGCTAGGCATGTTGCAGTTACGGGAGAGACATCTTGCGACATAGGGGTTGCGGGATCAATTGATAGAGGCAGAGAGAGATTATATTGCCTCTACTAGATTGTATAAGGTGATGCACAAGCCCATGATTCGTATGAATCACGAATTGATCATAGCATTAGCAGAGCGATGGCATAGCGAGACATGCACCTTCCATCTGGCACAAGGGGAGATTACAGTGACCCTAGAGGATGTGTGGCATATCCTGCAGATTCTGATTTGGGGGGAGCTGGTCACATATGACAGATCCTGGGGGACCCTTGCAGTTCAGAAGATTTTTGATGAGGATGTGTTTATTGATGATGGTTCCATTGCTTGGGAGGAGATAGCGGTGTTATATGAGCCTCTTCCAGCAGTCTTATCAGGTATCGTGGGAGGACTTCTTTGTCTAGACAGGCGATCACATGGTTTGGCTGTGGGGTGGGGGAAGGTGATCGAGATGATGATGACTGAGGGGACCTGATTTGCATGGGGGCCATGCATATTAGCGCACTTGTACCAGGAGCTTCATGAGGTGGTCTACTGGGGGAGGGGTTCCTTAGTAGTGGGAGTGACACTGCTGCATATTTGGGCCTGGGAGCACCTACCAGTGACTCGACCAGTGATTCTGAGATTTCGTGCAGTGGATCAGCCATACATGTTCATGTATAGCAGCATGATGAGTCAGCCCCACCTGGGAAAGTTAGAGTGGTGGCGATGAGCATTAGATGATTTAGATGCAGTTATATGGAGACCATACTTGGAGTGTGAGCCATGGGATGATGATGCAGAGGCACTACCATATATGTTTATCAAGAGATAGGTGTTCGAGAGAGTGTTGAGATAGTTTGGACGGTAGCAGGGACTTCCCAGTGGATCAAGAGAGTATGCTCGGGTGATTCAGGAGAGGTACGCATGGGGTCTAGTGTTGTCATATCATCAGGCACTGGCAGAGTTCCAGACACTGTAGGCGAGACCATGGGACATATGACCGAGGGTCGTGGATGCAAGGGTTTCAGAGGAGTACACGCAGTACCAAACAGCGCACCCAATCCTATGGATATCAGATCTAGCAGAGCCGATTTCGGATTTTGAGGATGAGAGGGGACGGAGATGGAGGAGGGTAGGAGGTCGAGGACTGAGGGAGGTGGAGTAGGTGGAGGAGTTGGTGGAGACGGAGGAGATGGTGGAGGAGGTGGAGGAGTTGGTGGAGACGGAGGAGATGGTGGAGGAGGTGGTGGTGGAGGAGGAGGAGGTGGTGGGTTGGGGATGCGAAGTCAGCAGAGAGGGAGAGGTGGACTATCTCTATGGATAGCATAGGGACCATTGATTTGGGGAGGAATTTGGCTAGGTGGGAGGGGGATGGAGAGGGAGATCTCGATGGACAGAGGGGAGGGAGCTACTAGAGAGGGTGCTACAGGTGAGGCGGCTATGGATACCGGGGAGGGAGCCACTGGAGATCTTCGAGATCATATGATAGCACACTTGCAGACCCGAGTAGAGGATTTGGAGGTAGAGGTGGCGGCTAGGGATGTGTAGCTATTTGCATGGGAGTCAGAGCTGGCAATGGTGCTGCGGGAGAGGGATAGTGCAGTGGAGAGATTAGCAGAGCTGCAGGAGAGAGTCTGGGTTGAAGTAGGAGCACAAGGGCCTACAGGGGAGGTGATGAGGGAGATGCAATGAGCACAGACAGAGATAGACTACTAGTGGGGTTTATATGAGCAAGTGGTGCCAGTTAGTCAGCAAGCTCTTAGCTATTCTCAGATGCAGCAGGCCAGATCAGAGCGATCACAGAGGGTGCAGAGCAGTGGGGGTGTGATGGGTCCTCTACGGAGGGAGAGATCAGGGGATGTAGGAGGGAGTGGTGGTTTGATGAGGCCTCTACAGAGAGATGGATCAGGTGGTGCGAGCACCAGTGGTGGAGCAGGTGGCGATGGTGGTGGTGGTACAACATCTGGCCAGAGTGGCATTTGAGAGAGCATTTTTGCATATATGTATTGTATCATTGTTTATTTTTGGATTGTATCTTGGATGGCTCTTGGTAGCTGATTTTGTGTAGACTTCATTGTACTCTGATATATGAGATGATATATATGAGGAGATCCCATATTTTGATGATATGCAGTTGATATGTATGGATGTTTATGCAGGATGATGAGTTATTGCTTAGATGGATATGTGTATATGCATTTGATTAGATGTTTCTTTTATGCATGTTTTTATGATGATTTATGATGTGTGATACTAACATATAAATGCAGGTTTATATATGTATGATTTGTTTTGATTTTTGATGTAATGCTTTATGTATGTAATGCCATGATGAGGATGTATGCTTATGATGATTTATGAATAGGATTTTGGTGTTTCCTATTGCAATATAATGATGAGATGATTTATGCGATGATGAATGATTTTATGTATGGATATGCATCTAGATGTTTTTAGATGAATGTAATATGGGTAAACAAAATGTAAAGTACAAATGTTTATATGATAATGTTTTAAATGAATGTATATGTATAATGGATATATATAATGGTATGAACAAATGTTTGGAAACAAATGGGTTTATGATTCTAAATGTTTAAATATGTTTTAAGTAAAAATGATAATGTGATGATACTATAACTTATGGTTTTAATAACTGCACCTTAATGCAATTAAAAAGAGGATAATGAATGCAATGTGAAATGAATCCTAAAATAAGCATAATAAGATACTTAAGAATGGATGAATGAATGTACCTTTTCACTAATGAATAGATAGATAAATGTATGCAATGGTAAATGATAAAGGATGATGAAATGATGATGGATAATTGACATTAAATGAATGCCTAGTAAATTATTTTTAAATCAATCAAAAGACAATTTGATCCCATGAATGAATCTAATTATTTATGATTGATGCAATGATGTAAATGATTAATGAAAACTAATGTCAAAAAAAATGAACTATATGCAATTTTAAAAATGACATGAATAGACTTAATGCAAGATGCACCTAAATGCGATGATGAGATGACCATGAGGAATGCAAGGTTTTTAAGACTTTGCATGATGCATTGATGATGTATTAGAGTACTCAGTCATGATTGTATCCAAGACCAGCTTTAATGGTCACTTTTGCATATAAAGCCTACATATGAATGGATGGATGGGTGATATGCAACGGAATGCAATATATAAATAGATGAGATGAAATGATGATCCATAGTGCTCTATTTTCATCATTGAGCTTTTAAAATGTTGGAAGAGAATACAAGCATCTTGATAGAATGATTCAAGATGACCTGAGTATTCCTTACATGGATTTTATATAGCAAGTTAATACAAATGACTTGATATAAGGGTCAAGTTGACCAAAGTATTGCTTGCAGAATAGACAAGGATTATCTCAATTCATGCATGACTTGGATCGTCCTCCTTGATCTTAGGCTGATCATATCCTGAGACAAGTGCATACCATACTAAGAGATAAAAACCCTTATCCAAATTGGATGAGGAGGAAGGAACCGAAGAAAGAGCTTTGTACCTGCAAACAAACACTATATACATAAAGAATAAAGAATATGGATCCTTGGTAATGGTTCATGCTCATATGGTCGAGGTATATGCTATAGTTAGCAAGCCGTAATGATCTATGACTACATTTTGCATAAGATTACGTAGCTTGGTGAACTTCCCACGTAGACACCATTAGTACATGCCCTAGAACTTCATCGGAAATAATGCACAAATGATACAAAACAATGCTGAAAGATCCCGATATAGATAAATGAATGATTGTACTCATAAATCAACCAAGTATTTGATAGCTTAACATAATTTTCTTGTCAAAGAAAATGTCACTTTGTCTTTGTTTTGGTAAGGAAGGATGCATCCTTGTTAAAGACAATTTCTGATTTGTTGATGTTGATTGTGTGGTTTGATTGGTAAATGGTCATCGTGTGAGTATTATGTCAATGTTTGTTTTGTATCTGTACGGATGAGTATGTACAAGGTGTTGCCATGTTTTTTTTTTGGTTTGATTTTTGATGGTTTTTTCGTTGTTTTTGGATTTTGTGGAACAGTTTTGAATGTTTTTGGATTTTGTGAGACATTTTTGAATGTTTTTGGATTTTGTGAGTCACCAGTAATGTAGAATCCACTTCCATCAACTAGATTGAGAGGTATTGCCCCCAAGTTTAGACACGACTATGAAAAAGTGGGATGCAAGATGTATGAAGTACTTTCTTTGATTATAGATCAAATAACAAGCCATGGTTAGATGGATGGATGTGTGTATGTATGAATGTGATTGCAATGAGCCTAAAAGATATTGGAGCCATTGTCTTTATGAGTGGCGCGTGTTTGCTAGGTTTTCACCATCGCACTTACCCAAGGTGCCACCGGAGTGGTTGTTCACCGTTTGGATGCATGATTTTTCTGTACTATTTTGAATGTTTTTGGATTTCTTCAGGACATTTTTCTAAATGTTTTTGGTATTTTCTGGTATGCAAGGGAGCCTGATGCTTTGTACAGCTTAGGTATAAAACCATTTGAGGTGCATGTTGTTGATTGGATCTGTGAGCGGTTCTCCTTTTGATGTAGCCAATTGATATGCCCCAGACCCGAATACAGCAGTGACAACATATGGGCCCAGCCAGTTTGATTCAAACTTGCCCTGATGTTCTCTATTTGGTTGGTTGCGAGGATTCTCTCGGAGAACAAGATCACCTACCTCAAATATACGAGATCTAACTCGATGATTGTAGCTTCGACTCATGCACTGCTGATAGGCTTTGAGGTGATTGTATGCAGCTTGTCGCTTCTCATCTAGTAACTCTAAGTCCTGAAGATGGGATACTTTGTATGCTTCATCATCGATGAGATTGTGCAAGGAAACCCATAATGATGGTATCTTGACCTCAATAGGTAAGATAGCTTCTGCACCATAGACTAATGAATAAGGAGTTGCACCTGTAGGGGTTCAAATGCTAGTTCGATATGCCCATAGTGCTGGATTTAGTTGAACATGCCAATCACAGCTAGCATCATTGACTGTCTTCTTTAGGATCCTCAATATGTTTTTATTGGATGCTTCGGCCTGACCATTGCCTTGTGGGTAATAGGGAGTGGAAAAGCGGTGTTGGATGTGAAATTTCTCACAAACCTCACAGACATCCTGATTTTTGAAAGGAAGACCGTTATTTGTGATGATGGACATGGGTACACCATACCGGTAGATGATGTAGTTGAGGATGAATGAGGCGATCTACTTGCTAGTGACTTGGGTAAGTGGAACAACTTCGATCCACTTTGTGAAATATTCGGTGGCGGTAATAATGAATTTATGGCTGTATGCGGGAAAAGTGGGCGAATAAAACTTAAAATGTGAAAATTTAGTTAAATACTAGTCCACACACACACACAGGACTTCTTGATGCAAGCTATGGAGTAACGATGTGTTACTCAGCTTCCCAAGGAGGGTCCCATGGTTCTCTATCTCACAATGTCCCTCAAACCAACGTTTTTGCTCTTAGATTACTGAGCAAAATGGTTTAGGGATGGCAAATATGAGAACGAGAGATGCTTTTGATTGATTTTAGTATGAGATGTGTTGTAAGCTATGTATGATGCTAAAATGCAATAAACTAAATGATAAGATGATGAGGTTAGTATGAATACTATCCTAGCATACTATATTTCTTCTATGATTGAGCTAAAATGATAAATAAATTACTCTAAACATGCATATTTAGTCTATATTCCTGATTTAAAGAGAGGCTAAATGATGAGCATAAAATGATATGAAAGCTTGAAAGAATTTGAGCATAAGTGTGATGCTTCAAATTTGAAAGATGATTGTTAAAATGGAAGAATGAGAGCTCTATTTATAGCACAAATAGGGCAATGGATGGTCAAGATTGAAAGGTTTAATCAAGGGCCAAGTTTGAAAGTTGGGGATCCATGTGCACAATTGGCACCAATAAAATAGTGACAAGTATCAACATAGGATTGGGTTGAGAGAAGAGGTTGGAGGCATTAAAGGCCTGAGAAGACCTCATGGTTATCTAAAGGCTGAGGGTCAAGTCTAAATTAGGTTTACCCACTGGATTAGGAGTTAATCCAAGAATAAACTTTTGTGCAAATGATTAAGAGATAATCATGGTCAAAGCATTAATGGCCTGATGAGACCTTTGGGTTGGGTAGAGGTTGAGTCAAAACAAATGTTTTAACCATGTGGGAGGGTTTGAATTAACCATTAATGGTTATTGGAGACTTTGGGGATTAAGTGGTTGAAGGTTGGAAGCCTTCAATGGTTTTCAAAGACTTTAAAGGTTTTGGTGGTTGAAGGTTGAAAACCTTTAATGGTTATCAAAGACTTTGGGTCATTTGAGAAGTGACTTCCCTTTGCTTAGGGATGTGACAAAGTTTAGAGGAGGGTTAGGTTAATTAGAAGTGATTAGAAGATTCTAGAAGGGATTAGGAAGGGGTTTGGGATTTTGCAAGTGGATGGGGGGATAATAGGATTTAATTGAATTAAATGATTTTCATTCAGTTTGGTTGTAATTAAATAAATTTGATTTATTCAATTTAGGATAACTATTTAATTAAATTTGAATTTAATTAAAAGTGGCTAGGGGGATTTAATTGAATAAAATGATTTATTCATTAAATGGTATAGTGAATTTTATTTAAATAAATTGAGTAATTTACTTAATAAAATAGAAGAATGTGGATAATTTAATTAAATTAGATTTAATTAAATAGGGAAATGAACATAAAATATTCATTTAAGAATATGGTCATTTTTATACGTCTACAATGGCCATTGGATGAAGATGGATGAATCTTACCCACAAGGTCAAGGCCCCATTGACAAAAAGGCCATGGTGTTGTGATTGGTTGTAGTTCCTGGGTTGGTGCATATATCAAGTCGCCATGAACTTGACATTTCTTGCATTTTCTAACAAAGTAGTAGGAATCTTTTTCCATAGATGGCCAATAGTATCCATTGCGTAGGAGTTTCTTGGTTGGTGATGGACCACTTGAGTGAGTCCTACAAATTCCTTCATGGACTTCTTCCAAAGCCTTTGTTATCTCACCTTGTTCCAGACATCGAAGGAGAGTACCATCAAGACCGCGTCGGTATAGGGTTTCAGCAATAATGGTATATCGAGCAGTTTGGTGAATGAAGGTTTTACGTTGGTTATTCGATTGGTTGGGAGGAAGGGTGTGATCACGGAGATTGGTGTAGAACTCACCGTACCATGGGGATTCAGAACTAACAAGGTGGCATATCATCTTAGATTCGAGGATATTATAAGAAAGGATCCAAAGCTGTTCTACCAAGAACTCGTAGCGTGTTGAATTTTGTGGAAGATCTAGGAGAGATGCAATAGTAGACATAGCGTCAACAGCTTGATTCTAATCTCTTGGTATCTACTCAAAAGTGATAGTAGTAAACGATGTCTTTATATTGTCCACCATTTGCTTATATGGCATGAGTTTATCATCCTTGGTCTGATATTCATCTGTTGCTTGTCGAATGACTAGTTGTGAGTCACCATATACTTGTAGTTCTTGTAATTTCCATTGTACAGCTAGCCTAAGTCCTGTGATCAAGGCCTCATACTCTGCTATGTTGTTTGTGCATGGAAATGTGAGCCTATAAGACTTCGGGATGCTATCACCTTGAGGTGTGATAAACATAATGCCTACCCCCAAGCCATGCCTAGTGTATGAACCATCGAAGTATAGTTTCGAGGGTTGTGTTGTTGTAATCATGAATTTCTCTTCATCTGGAAAATTGGAAATGAGAGGATGATCGCCTATGAGAGGCACATCAACCAACTGGTCCGCAATAACCTACCCTTTGATAGCTTTATGATCTACATACTCGATGTCAAATTCACTTAGAATCATCACCCATTTTGCCAAGCAACCTATCAATGCTGCTTTGCTGAGTAAATACTTGAGTGGATCAATCTTTGCAATGAGTTGCACTTTATGCATCAACAGATAGTGCCTCATTTTAGTGGCTACTAAGATTACTGCTAGGCAAGCTCGCTCAATAGGGGTGTAATTGAGTTCATAGCCAACTACTGTGCGAGAGATGTAGTAAACAACACACTCTTTTCCTTCTACATTATGTTGTGCCAGTAGTACACCCAATGCTATACTTGTTGCTGAGATATAGAGTAACAATGGTCTACTTGGATTTGGTGGCATCAGCAATGGTGGATTCATGAGATAGTCTTTAAGCGTTTGAAATGCTTGCTGGTATTTGGTATCCCATTGAAAGTGGATGTTCTTGTGTAGCAGGTGTGTGAATGGGTGAAATTTATCTGTCAACTATGCAATGAATCTTCGGATGGATTGAAGCCACCCTTGTAATGTCCTTAGCTGACTGATATTCTTTGGTGGTGGCATGTCCATGATTGCTTTTACCTTTGCTGGGTTGACCTCAATACCTTTGCTTGAGACAATGTATCCTAGAAGCTTCCCAGAGGTTACTCCAAAGACACATTTCTTTGGGTTGAGTCGAACATGGTATTGTTCCAGTCTATCAAGGATTTTATCTAAGATGTGGAGATGCCCTTCTTTGGTAAGTGATTTTGCTAGTAAGTCATCAACATAATCTTCCATCATAGTATGCATCATGTCATGGAAGATGTTGGTCATTGCTCTTTGATAGGTCTCTCCTGCATTCTGAGATCGAAAGGCATTACATTCCAGCAATATGTGCCCCATGGACATGTGAAGGCTGTCTTATGTTGATCTTCTGGTGCGATCTTTATCTGATTGTATCCTGAAAAGCCATCCATGAGTGAAAACATGGCATGTCCTACTGTCAGATCCACTATGATGTCGATATTTGGTAGGCGGAAGTCATCCTTAGGACATGCTTTATTTAGATCTCTAAAGTCGGTACAAATGTGGATGCCCCCTTTTGGCTTGCCGACAAGCACAATGTTGGAGATCCATTCTGCACAATCAATTGGCCTAATGAAACCAACATCTAGGAGTTTCTTGAGTTTTGTTTTGACTAGCACTGTAATTTGAGGATGCATCTTATGAAGTTTCTGCTTGACAGGTTTGGCTCCTTCTGCTATGGTGAGGTGATGCATGACTAAATCAGGATCAAGCCCAGGAATGTCTGCATATGACCATGCAAAGTTGATCTGACGCTTTTGGAAGAACTCTATAAATTTAGGTTGTTCCTCTGGAGTGAGAAGAGATGTTAGATGTATGAGATGAGGATTTTCAGGAGTCCCCACATTGTATTCTTTGGTTTCCTCGATGAGAATCATTTATAGTTCATGTTGTGCATTAGCAGGGAGAATGTCAAACCCTTCATCCTCAAGCACCTCAGAGAGGTTTTCACCATTGGATATGCTCTTTCTTTTTACTTTTGTTGGATCAAACAGTGCCATAGTGTGGTTTTCACTGGAAGATCCATGTTTTATTGTTATATTTTTGCAGCTGAAAGGTTTGGCATCCGCCCCGAAGTATGCTACGCTATTAAGTTCAATGGCAAATCCAGCTTTGTGATCCCCACTTGGTAGGTTATTCCTTAATTCCAAAAAGTCAATGATGGCCTCATCATTTTGGAAGAAGTCAAGACATGGGGGATTTGGTTGGTTCCATTCGATGAGTTCAAGGTGGATAATGGGCATTACTTCATCGATTAGGTTAAGTGCGTTAGATGTATCAGTGAGGGTTAAGATGTTATGGTGAAGGTCATTGATGGTACTCTCCCTGTCAGAATCAGGCATAGGATGAGACGTAGGGTCTGTGGAAGATGTTTCCATCTCAGGAACCCAAGAGGTCTTTATATGTGTTTCTCCGTAAACAAGGATGTCTTTGCGTGGTGGAGGTGGTGATGTGTCTTCCTCATCTAAAGTGTTAAGCTGTACAGAATCAAATTCCCATTCATGTGAGTCAGTCTCTGAATCACTTTCCAGCATCTGATTACTATACCATACTAGGATGTCTTTTGAGTTAAATACTGCAGGTGTGATTGGTTGATGTACCTTTGTAGTGATCAGTGTTGTAGGAAGGTCGATGGGGATAAAGGAATCTGGTATAGGGAGTATCGGTAATATTGACTCAGTGGCTTCTGCTGGAACTGCTAGTGCCATAGATGCTGCTGTAGGTTCTGATATAGTTGCTGCTACTAATGGTACTATTGATGTGATGGTTGTTGTGGATGAGATTACTGGTTCACTTGGTGGGATGAATGGTATTGGTGATAGTTGTGTTGGGGTTTTGAGCCTCGATGGGGCAGTTGGGATGGTGCTTGAGGCTTCTTTGATAATAAAAGGTGTCCTTTTTGCAGTAGGCTGACATAATGGTTTGCTGGGTTTTCCTTTGAATTTGAGTTTAGGAAAGATCTCTTTTTCAAAGCCTAGGCCAAAATACCTTTGGGTTTTAATTCTGGTAGCAGAGGTTCATGTCGTCCTTGTTTACAATATCCCAAAGCACTTTGACCATCATACCCCATTCTTTGCATAATGAGGAGACCTTTGTCATACTGATCCATAGGAAGTTTAACTTGTGGTATATCAGTGGTGATGGGATATTTATAGATCCAGTCCGCCAAGTCCTCATCTTGGGTTTCTTCTTCTTGACTCTTTCTAAGGATGAAAGGCGTCAAAGCACATGCGGGTGTGATTAGCGGTTGCTGGAGTAACTGTTGTGGTTTACCATGTGATCTAGGAGAAGTGGGCATTTGTCCCACACAAAAGAGTTGACTTAAGTTGTATTCCCCTGGACCTTCCTCTGCTATCTTCATCTTAAGCTTTTCTTGCTTGGGTATAGTGGTGTTTGAACTGGCAAGAGAGGCTGGACTTATATATGACGTGGAGGAAATGGCTTCTCTATTATTAGGAACAGTAATCTCTGGTTGATGGTTGATATTATGGCAATACGCAAAGGGATTTGCATCGCCCAAGATTGTGATCTCTACACCATTATGTGGGAACTTGATACATTGATGGTAGGTAGATGGAATGGCTTGCATGGCATGTATCCAAGGTCTTCCTAACAATAGATTATATGGCAGAGGAAGGTCCAAAACCTGACAGATGATGTTCTTTACCACGGGGCCTACTCGGATTGGTAGTACCATTGCTCCTTTGGATGAACATTCTACATCATCATAGGATTTGATTGTGATCTTCTTACGAGGATCCACTAATTCTACCTCATAGCCCTATGCTATGACCAACTGTAGTGTACAAATGTTCAAGCCTGCTCCATTATCGATCAAGACTTGCTTGATCCTGTGTTGGTTGATGAAGCCTTCAATGTGTAGCAAAGCATTATGAGGTTGCTGGAAGGAAGAGTTGTCACTTTCAAAAAAAGTGAGACAAGATGATGACTTTAGACTTCCAACCATGGCTTGAAATTGGTCTATATTCAGGTTTGCAGGGACTGATGTCTCTTGGAGTGCTTGATCCAAGATAGTTTTATGAGATGGTGATAGGCACAAAAGCTCTAAAATGGATATAAGCGTAGGCGTTTTGTCTAATTGTTCCACAAGATTGTACTGCTTTGAGATGGAGGTGGTGCCTTGTGGAGCTGCCTTTATGGTAACTTTGCTGCAATGCGTAACAACATTGCAATTTGAGTTGAGATTTTTGAAGGTTATAGTTGCAACTTGTTCACTGGCATCATACAGATGATTTACAGTGTAATTATACGTAGCCTGTGTATAATCAGTGGTATCAGTGCCTCACCTGGAAGTGGAAGGACCCCTTTGATCTTGTGATGGAAGTGGATTTTTGAACATCAGATGATCATTATTGGTTGTTTTTGGGTCATGTCCTTCTATTTCAATTTCTCCTTGGTCAATAAGATCTTGAATAAGATCTTTTAATCGATGACAATTACTTGTCTTGTGTCCTCTCCCTTGGTGGAAATCGTAGTGTGTTGTCTTCAAAATCTGATTCCCTTCAATGTCCTTAGAATAATATGATCTAAGCTGGGTGCAGAGGAGACATCAAAGATAAGGAAATTCCAGAGACAACATATGACAAGGTTTGATTAGACCTTTTACACTTCGGGCTTCCTTGGAGCCCAGGTGGGTATACCTTTGTGAATTAACTTCACACTTTCAAACAATAAACCCACAGCAAACTAGTCCAGAAACCAGTGGATTTATTCACCTTGAAATCAACTGAAAACAAAGGATGGAAACTATACTTAACTTCAACATTTTGATCAACAAAGCATGCAATAAACAACTTCGATTAATACCAGTGCCTTATCCAAGGTTACAGAGTCACCTAAACTCAAATAAAACTCCTGAAACAATACATCTTTATGCTTCCAGTCGGCTTGGTTTTCCATTAATCCTTACATATGCCTGACACATACAAGAATTCAATCATTCCAAAACTAAGCTATGGTCCTCAAAATTCAAAGTTCCTCCCAAAGAATTTACTGGTATGAGTGATCCCACACATTTAATTTCCCTCCTAAAGAGAAAAGCTAACAAAAACTTATACTGAGATTGCTTTACAATTCCATTCAAACAGAACAACCCTGGATTATTTAGAATGAAAACAATAAATAAATTTGTGAACGAACTAGAAGACAACAGAAAGCTTTACTCAAAATCGATGGCCTATATATTGATATTCATTTAAAAAGATATTACAATAAATTCTAATTCTCCATTAAACTTGGAAAAGCTCAGATAAATTTCTGCAGCGTTTTCTTACAAAAATTTTGTGATCCCCTTTCCCTCTAGTCCTGGTATCCATTTATAACAACATGGATGCACACAGCTTCGGACCTTTCGAGGAAAGTTTGTTACAATCATTTCAAAAAGTAAAGAGGTTACAATTTTTGCGTAAAAGCAGTTATAAACTCTTTTCAGCCTCTGCAGTTTGTTCAACAGGCTATTCGGTTGGAACCTCTTCTATCTTTTCAGGGGCGCTCTCCAACTATTCCATATCATGGGTGGCATATTTAACTCCCCACTCACTATATGTCTCTTCTGTCGGCCATGAAAAATTAATCACATTATCTTTAATTTTAGTCAACCTTTTCCAAGAATTTCTTAGTTTGTTGACTTCTAAATTAAGAAAACCATAATGTGATTTAATTTTCTCTATTTCCTGTATTGTCACAACAAAGAAAGAAGTATCATCAAGATCAATGATTCCTTTGACCCTTGCTGACAACTTAGCCTCTATCTCTTTTAGCCATATTTGCTTATCTTTTAACTGATCCAGATTAGCAAAAATTCCTGGGAGCAACTCAAAAACTTGATCAGTGTATTCCTTCTTGCATAAATTAACCTTTCTATCCACATTATCCACATCTGCTGCCAATTGCATTAAGACTTTAGCGACATCAGAAGTGGATTTGATAATGGGATTGGCTCTTGCTTCATCGCAGGATACACACATAAACTCTAAATCTTGCTCCCTAGGTTTTCATCTGTCAAAAATGGGTGTCAAAATGGCCTTATCTCTTCTCAACTCATTCCATATCTACATGATTTTTTCCACATTATTGTAAAGCAATGAGGCATTTATTGTATCTGCAAAATTGGAGATTGTGGCCCTTACTTTCTCCTCATATTTCCCTGCATATAAGGCCTGAGCTTGCTTCAGATTTTCTAGCTCTTGAGGAGCAATCTCAATCATTTGAGAGCTGGAGGGTGCTGGAGATGATGGAAATCCAATGATAGGGCTAGTAGGCGGAGGTCTTGCAGAGAAGAGGTAATCATCAATGTTGAAGACTCACCTTGTTGGTGTTGTCCCATCAGCTGGCTCTGCAACTTGGCAATGATGTTATCTTTGCCCCTTACCTCCTCCTTGGCACTATTATAGGCCTTTAAGACTGTTTCCAACTTAATTTGGAGGGCCTCTTTTTCCTTAGCTTCCTTTTCTGCCATTGCAACACTGAATTTTGCAGTTTCTAATACAGTGCTAGCAGCCTCTACCACCCTTGTACTCTGTACTCTTTTTACCATCATTCCACCCAGGTAACTTGACCTTGAGGTGTCTTTGCCTTTCTTGCTCTCATTTCTCTTGAGAGACCACATAACTAGTGCAACATTATCCTTATTGAAGGTAACTCCTTCCATGGGTTTAGTTTCTTTTCTTATTGCATCCAGCACCAGGGCATTAGCAATATCCCACTCAGGTAAAATAAGCACTCTAGCTTGTGCTACTAGATCTCTTCCCTGCTCAGGAGTGATGGTTTTGAATTCTTCCATCATCTCCTATTTTACTTCTTCCTCCACTGAAGCTGGATCTTTATTAGGCTACTCAGCCTTTCGTGTTTCACATCTAGCATTGTATTTATCTATATGCTATTTCCAAATGAATTGCATGAATGCTTCTGATGTGACAAAGTTGTCATCAGCTAAAAAGGCATTACTTGCCTTTTTTATCTCTGGATCCCACTCTTGGCCTTTGAGTTTAGTGGAGGTAATATCCATTTCAACATCAATGGGCTCTTCTGGCATCCCTTCTTCCACTTCATCATAAGTATATGCAATTTCTCCCAAGCTGCCCAATTGCAAGAGGTGTGTAGTTGCTGCTTGTTCATCTCCTATGTGGATAGGGGATTGGGATGGGGAATACAAAGGTGTATCTGATTGCACTTCCTTCCCCACCCTTTGCTTCTTTGGGCCGTCTTGGATGTCAATGACATCTTGTATCTTCCTCTTTCCTTTTGATGCAGAGGGCTCCCCTGTTGTAGGCACCAGCACACTATAACCTGATTTCTTATGCAAGGTGTAGTCACCAGGAGGAATTTCTTTGGTGGAAGCTGACTTGCTCAGGATCATTCTGGCCTTTTCAAGGTTGCTTTTAATCACAGCTTCCCTCTTCTCTTTTAGTATTTGCATTACATCTTCAAAGTAAACAATCAAAAACTTTATTTTTTCTTCCAATGGGAAGAAGCTAAACAAAGGGTCATAGCTAGCATCAAACTAATGCACAAAATCCAAGGCTTTCTTATAAGCCACCCACTTTTCTTTCCTTAGTTCCTGCTCATCTAGATCAAATTCATTTCTGATGAGGTCTTCAGGAAATTGGAATTGATGAGGCTTACCTCTGCATGCTACCTTCTTTCTAAACACACCATTGAAGAAGTCCTCTGGACCAGCACACCTGGACACTGTAGTGGATAAATGATAAGGTTTGAGGAAATCCTCAAAGCAGTTCCAGCCTCCTTTTGTTATTACGAATTGGTGGGCTATGGTAGCTGCAGGGAAAATAGTCCCTTTACCTCTACCTGTTAACTCTGCTTCTTGTAGGCTACCAATTTGCCTAAGGATCTCTGCTATCCCCACTTTGAGAGGGACTTGATAAGGTAACAAAAATGGAGTACCCCTGAAACCAAAAACTCTGAACACTGTGGAGACTAGATATAAATAGATGTCGCCCCAGTTATGAACAATTTTGATGTTCTCTGCGAATTGTTTTGGCCTTATGAATTCCAGAAGAACCTTGGGGGCTCTTGAGTTATCAGAGCATAAGAGAGTTCTTATTTTGGATGCAAAATATTTGTCAAACTTAAAAAAACTAGCATCCTCTCTATCCCATGACAACACAGTACTCCATAATTGTACTGGCATTTTTTCTCCTTCCTTTTCCTTAACCAGGTCTAGTCCACTGGAAAAATAATCACCACCTTTGAAGAGAAAAAGGTGCATTAAGAGTGAATACCATCCAAAAGGTCTGTCCACCTTTCCACTCTTTATTCCTATCAACCCTCCGTGGATAGCATCAGCAATGAAAGAGGCATAATCAAAAGTAATAGCAAGAGAAGGATTCAGAATTTGGGCAATCATTAACAAGTAATGATTGGGCATACTTGCTTCAGCATCCTCTCCTAGAACTTGACAGAGTGCCCAATACATCCCTTTAGCCCTCAAGGTAAACATACTTAATGAGAAGGGCTCTTGCGTGTTAGGTCCCACAACTGCTAACCCTCCTATTTTCACAAAAAGTTCCTTGAGAGGCCCATTCCTAAGATGACTCCTCTGTGCACCGTAAACTTGGGCTAATGCTGTGAAATTTATAGGTTCCAGGAAATTTGTGAACTCATTAAGTCCAAATGCTGTCCTAAATTCTTCAGCATTAATTTCCACAAGGGTTTTCCCATTTACATCCCGGATGCATCTTGTGACTGGATCATAATTTAATGCCATTTGGGTTAACAGGTCTGTATCCATGAATACCCCTGGGACTACTAACTTCCCAACATCTAGTTCCCAGATACTATTTTGAGGAGCAGGAGAATTCCTCATTCCGAATCCAACTTTAAACAACCCCAACCCGGACAGCCCAACCTGTGGGTCTCTCAGCCAATTACCTTTGTCATACAATCCTTCTCCTATCTTCAGACGGGGAGCCCTGGGCACCAACTCTTTGGCCTTCGATGCTTGATTGGTTGATAACGTCAACTGTTCTAAAAAATTATCACATACACTTCTTTCTAAATAGTTAACCTTGCCGGAAAATTCCCTCTTAGGAGCCATTTTGAAAATGCAATGAAATGAATATCACTCTTAAACAATTCCTACAACAAAAGAATTATCTTACTTAGAACACCACACAAGAATTGCTACAAAAATATGAGAGAACCTGATCTTTGCTTGAAGGAATTTTCTCTGCAACTGAACCGTTTTGCTCTGAATATGAAAAAGATAACTCTGTGTCTGCTCTTCTGCAAAATCTTTTAAAAGATATCTTCACTTGGTAGTTAGGAAATCAAATATTTGTACTCAGGGCCTTAACTATAACATTGATTCCGCATGCTTCGGTCGTCCCTTCGAAATCAAATTCATACGAGAATTCATATTTTTCGCTCCAACGGGTCACAACATTCCTGCAAGTGTTTCACTTTTACCGTTTTGTTACTGACGGCTTTGGCTTTACTCTGGGTCCTGCTTTTTCATTGGCTACATAATACCACGCGGCACTCAACTATTGGCCTTGAAAATCCCTTTGTATTCCATTTGATACTGGCCGCGTGTCTTTTTTATACTGACATTTCCACCTTGGCGGGCCCACACTTTCTTCTCAAACTACGTCATTATCATGACACATGGATGGTTCTCATTCATTCTCGCTATTTCATGGACGTAAAGAGTGAGCATCTTACCCTTGCAAAATAGCGCTGACCATCGGATCATCTTTGAAGTTGATCGGCATTTAATCCTTTGAAAAGGCTCTCAGGAATGGTGGGCCCGTAGACTCGACACGAACACCTGGCATCCTTATCACTTGCGGAGCTGATTTGTCATTTTCCCATTTGCCAGAAGGGAACCATAGGGACCCACACTTTCTTCTTAGACTACGTCATTATCATGACACGTGGACGGTTCTTGTTCATTCTCACTATTTCACAGGCATAAGGAGTGAGCATTTTACCCTTGCGAAATAGCACAGGCCGTTGGATCATCTCTCAAGTTAACCGGCATTTAATCCTCTGAGAAAGCTCTCAGGAGAGGTGGGCCCATTGACTCGTCATGGACACCTGGTGCCTTGTCACTTTCGGAGCTGACTTGTCACTCTGTCATTTGCTAGAAGGGAGCCACGGGGTCTCAATAAATTGTTAACAACTGTACCTGCCATGTCATCTCCACCTGCGACCCGACTCATCTCTGGGGCCCACTTTGAACCTTTAATCCTAACCCACTGACTATGGTGACTTGTGCCACGTGCTGCCTTTTAATACGCCAGAAGAAAGCCACGGGGCTCCAACCACCTTTGACAGCTACACCCTTTACTTCCTCCGTCATGACACATGGATGGCTCATATTAACTCTCACTATTTCGCGGGCCTAAAGAGTGAGCATTTTACCCTTGCAAAATAGCGCAGGCCATCGGATCATCTCTCAAGTTGATCACTAATTACTGGGCCCGACAACTTTAGAAGAAAAGCATACAAGGCATGAAATTTTCAAATAATCAACGTAACCGCCTAGACAAATAACAAGGGGGGACACTTCCTACAACCCCACGACCCATAACTTAAGTGAATAAAGTAACAGAAGATTAGAAACCAAAGGGTTTAACACAAAAAGGATAGGATATAAAATGAAAAACCCTTAAACCCCTAAGGTCTAGAACAAAGCTGAAGCACTTGGAAATACACCTTATTCAAAAAATTCAAAAAAACATAGCCAATCATGGGAAAAGAATAACCCAATTTTAAACAGTGATAACACAGTGTTCAGTATCTCACCACCATGCGGGTTTGATCTGAGGTTCATAGTTTGATGTTTTATGTAGAGTGACCAAATTTTGAGAAATGAGTTATCGCAATACTATTTCAATGGGTTCCCCTAAGGGAGTGTATTTGCGTTTTTGTTTTTGCTGACGAGGTCTTGGTTCATCGTGAGATGTGATGCGACCTTGATTGGAAGGAACATTTGTGTTATTCTAAGGTGGAGGATTTTGTCCTGCAAACCGAACCACAAGTTGTGCATTTTGTATAGTCCTGGCATCCACAACCCCATTGTTGACAATATTCTTGTTTTTGTTCTAGAAGCTTGGTTTATCACTATTGAAGCATGGGCGAGGACCATCTTTTGGTTCATTAAAGATTTTGATGAGTCCTTTCTTGATGAGTGCCCGTTCACATTTTAAACCCTTGGTGATCATATCATTAAAAGACTTTGTGTCTTTGACATCCAGGTGAAATTCCATTTCTTAGTTTAAGTTGGAAATGAATATTTCCACTAGTTCTCATTCAGGTAACTAAAAAGAATGTTTGCTAGACATTTGGCACCATCGTTGCAAGAATACTAAGAATAGTTCACCTAGTTTTTGTTTGGTGTTGCACAGATCAATCATGGTGATGTCGCGTTCAATGTTATGAGAGCAATGAGCAAGGAATTTCTGGATAAGTTTCTCAAATGTTCTAATGCCACGTGATAGTCAAGAAAACCATGATGTGGTTGTTCCTCCCAAGCTTTGGGGAAAAAGGCGCATTAGGTAGGTGTCTTCATATGCCACTTCAAGACAAGCGGAATGAAATTCTCTAACATGATCACGGGGATCTCCCTTTCCTCTATATTTTTTGAATTTGGGTGTTTCGAATCCTCGTGAAAAAGGTGGCATATAAAGATTCCTATCAAAAGGATAGGGACAGATGTCATTGAGTGAGAATTGGTTAGTTTTGACACCACTATGAAGTTGCTAGGTGAGATTCTCGACTTGTTGCCACAACATCTCCATTTCATTTGGAGGAGGAGGTGGTGGGTTACCTCGAGGAATGTTATATCAGATGGGATCTCTACCTCTTTCCTCTTCATGGTGACTTTGTCTTTCTGATGCCTGTCTTAATTGGGCAAGATCAAAGTTGGAGGGGAGTTTTGCTCCTTCTTGAGCGAGTTTTAAGAAGTGAGCATCCGCATTGCTCCTGAGTATTTCATCAAATAGTCTATTAAAGAGAGGGTTATGCTGAGCCCTTTCTATTGTTGCAGTAGTAGGAGTACTTGGGTTTTTGTCATTTGCATTTCCTCCAAGTGCTTCTTGAAATTCATTGAGATTTCCCTCTTCTTCTTCTTCCATTTCTATTTCTCGTTGCCTTGATTGTGATCGGGTTTGGGCCATTTTGCTTGCAAGATTTTGTTGAAGTTGATTGAAGATGATGATGAGTTGTTTGATGAAATGAAAGATTGATGGTTGGTGAATTGTGTTGCATGTAGATCTCTAGCACTTTTAAGGTAGATATAACTGAAATTCTTTTTTTGAATTGCTTGTTTGTTTTGATAAGATTTGATGTGATAAGGTGTAGAGCAATCTGAGATGTGTTACAGATTGAACTACCTAGTAATGAGAGGATTCACTCATGAACTAGTTTTAACCTACGTAGATGTGTCTCTTAAGATGAGCTTATCCTAGATGTAGAAACAATCTAAAAAGTGATGTGATGTGTTTGATTCAAGAAATATCTAAAAAGGGATCTTGGGACAAGAACCTCTTAATGTTTTGAGAGTTGGAATGGATTGGATGATGAAGTGATGATGTATGAGTGAGATAATGGAATGTTTTAACTTCAATAAAGCCTTTGTGTTACAAATGGGACAAACTCTACCTCTTCCCTTTAAGTGTTGGTGGTATTTCTCGAGTTGTGTTGTATGTGATACAGACGTTTGGGAAGAAGTTGGGATTAGTCTTACCTCCTTGGTTTTTGTGATAACTTAGAGCTCTATATTGCATAAAAGCTCTGCAGTTCAATGATTCAGAATCAAATTCGTTTGTTTTGCCTTGAAGGTAGAGACGCATGTGACATAGAAAGACTCTATGTGAGACAAAGATTTGTCTATTTATATAGAAGAATTTCCTCCTTTTGATCAAAGCCTTTGAGCTTAATGGTCTTCTTTTCAAGTTGATATTCTGATGACGCTTCTTCTTTCGCAAGATGTGAAGAATGGTCATAAAGTTTTGATATTTTTGGCACTTTGTTTTTGATGTGTTTGGTTGGATGAATACTTTGTTTTTGGAAGTGATTTTCTGATTTTTCTTTGACAAGAAAACAAAGCAAGCACACAAACACAAGAATGTAGCCTCAAAGGCACAAATGAGTATGGGTCTAGATCAACCCAATCCTTGGACTTTTATATGACCCTTCCTTTAGATATATTTTTAAGGTGTATTTCCAAACCCTGAAGTCGGCTCAATTTGTACTTGTTCTTGACTAAAATGAACACACTTCAAACACTTTTTATCCCTAAGGTCAGATGGCCAGTTGTGATAAATTTAGCCCACATCTTGATATTTCTTTGACTTTGGTACTACATACCTTATGAATCCCGCCATGGCAGGTAAGGATGTGATATACTAAGTCTTGCACGAGCATAACAAATAGATGATCCCTATGATGGGGGAGTCACCACTTTTATCAAGCCACAAGTGACTTTTCAAAATGCTATGTTTCTACTCAAGGAAATATGTATGGTGAGTATCTTGGGAGCAAAACCATCTATGCTCTTGCACTAAATTATATTGCAAATATCCTCAATCAATAGAATGGGTGGGCTACTACTTAAAGGTGTTTAGTCATGTTCGATGTTTTTGGACATAAGTTCATTCTATAGTGACTCACTTAAGAGCCTTGTTACTTGTGGTGGGGCCCATTTGTCCTTTCAGCCAGTTACACTATAGGAACAACTATACCCGAGGCTACAGCTTTCACTCTCACCTGATTTCTATAGCGGCTCAAAGGATTTACCACGTGAGGTCGTTCCCAAGAGTGATGTGTCTCTTGGCAGGCCTCTCTTAAAAAGATAAAAAATTTGAGTGTTACTAACACTTTTCTATTGCACCTAGGACCACAAAAGCCAAGGGAGAGGATACTGTGTGTTAGAAGTGGGACCACTCGACCGACTTTGTGCACAAGTGTGCCAAGCACGAAAAACACTTATTCTTTTTAACCCATCATTGCAATGTGGTCTAACTATTTGGAGATGTTGCTCCAACAATCATGATGTTCTTTTTAACTTCAAAGGCAATATGTTTAAGTAACTAGGAAAAATGAAATCCTGGTCAACTTAATGAAAAACACGTTTGCTTGAAGTAAATCGCTTGCAAGAATTGAAACAAGTGGATTGTAAGTTTTAATTGTACCAAAATTTGAAGTGTGGCTTGTAAATTCTTTTGATGCAAGAAAATGGAATTGTTAATTTTAAGCACCAAATAAAGTGTGTTTCCTAACTTGCAAGAAAACAAATGGTGTCTTGTTCAGTTTTAATGCACCAAAAGATGAGTGACCCTAACTAGAAAACAAGGAAATTTTCATTGTTCAAGTTTTAAAGCACCAAAAAGAAAGTTTGTGATTTTTAATGGTGAGTTTTAAACTTGCACAAACAACAACTAGTTAGTAAAATTCATGTTTGAGGGGGGCTTCCACAAGCCTAAAAACTTTCACTTTTTTGGTTACAAGGCCCTTTGTACAACATTCTGTTACAATAGCGCTAGTCCGTGTTTGAATAGAGGCACTATTTAACACAAACGTGCTAAAAGAAAGGGAAAGACAGAGAGGCAAAAGCGTCGAAACAGGGTGAATAGTGCCAAAATAGTTCCAAAAGCGCTATTGTAAGAACAATAGTGCTAAAACTATAAGTATCGATAGCGCTAGAACGAGTTCAATAGTGCCAAAGCGCAACCTGTGTGACATTTTCAACATTCAAACATGTTAATGGGTAAAAAAAATGATCTTTCTGGTGTTTGGATTCACATCGGGTTCACCAAATGATGCTCTGCTAAATGGACAAGGTTAGTCAATGATAAATAACACATAAGACAAGAAACCATTAGTGTTAGTCAATCAAAAACTAATCTAAATAGGCATATCAAAAGAGATACTAAAAACATAAAAGCATATTTAACTAAAGAAGCAAATATGATGAGGCATCTTCAAATACCTCCTAACATGCTTTTAGCTTCTTCTCCCTTGTTCCTCTCCTCTCCAAGTTCCAAAATAGTGTAGCTCTTAGCAACTTTTTGCACTATGGATGCTTATGGAGGATTGAGATTGTAGTATTTTGCTCTAAATGTAAAATGGAAAGCTCAAATACTAGATGATGTTGAAATGATTGATTTTAACCCAAAATAACAAGATATTAGATTGCTATGCTAAAATGCTCTCTAAAATGCCTATAGGTTAAATGCATACAAGTTTTCAAGATCTGGATTATGAAGAAATGGGCTCTATTTATAGGAAAAATGGAGCAATGGATGGTTGAGATTGAGTAATCTCAACAAGGGTCAGGCTTGAATGATTTCAAATCCATGTGAGGGCTTTCAACCCAATCCTAGGATGACAAGCGTCAATGTGAGATAGGTTGAGAGGAGAGGGAATAAGCATTAAATGCTTGATATGACCTTGGGAGTTAAAGTCAAGGTTAAATGAATGAATAAACTCTTTATTCAAAGAATAAAGCTTTTATCCAATGGATAAACTCTTGTGCAAATGTGAAAAGGATAAATATGGTCAAAACAATAAATGTTTGGGGAGACAAGTTTGAAATAACCATAAATGGTTATGTAAGAGCCATAAATGGTCATGTAAGAGCCATTAGTGGTCTTGGAAGACTTTGGGGGTTAATTTGTTGAACACACAAAGCATTAAATGTTTTTCAAAAGACTTTGGAGTCTTTGAGAAGTGACTCCATTTTGCTTAGAAATGTGACAATAATTAGGGGATGGATTAGGCTAATTAGGAAGGGGTTAGAAGAATCTAGAAGGGGATTAGATTTTGCAAGTGGATTTGGTGGGTGAGGGAAAAATAGGATTTTTAATTAAAATAAAAATTCATTTATTTCAATAAATGTGTGCAAGTTGCATTTGTAGGAAAATGCAAGTGGGGGGGGATAATGATTTAAATAAATATTTTATTTAATTTATTGAAAAGAGGAAAAGGGGATTTTAATTAAATAAATAGATTTTATTTATTTAATTGATTGGAATTTGATTTAATGAATTAATAAAAATAAATTAAATAATTTATTTAATTAATAGGAGAATGTTTGGAGATGAATTAATTAAATATTAATTTAATTAACTAATGGCTAGTGGATTTTTTTTAATCAAATAAATAGCGAATATTTATTTAATTAAGCTGGACAGATTTGTGTGACTACACTATTTATAGCAAAAATAGGGCAATGGATGGTCAGGATTGAAAGAGTTAATCAAGGGTTGAGCTTGAAAGTTGGGAATCCATGTTTGCAATTTACACCAATGAAATGATGACAAATGTCAACATAGGGTTGGGTTGAGAGAAGAGGTTGGAGGCATTAAATGCTTGAGAAGACCTTATGGTTATCTAGAGGGTAAGGGTCAAGCTTAAGTTAAGATTACTCATTGGATTAAGAGTTAATCCAAGGATAAACTCTTGTGCAAATGATTAAGGAATAACCATGGTCAAAGCAATGAATGCTTGAAGAGACCCTTGTGTTGGATGAAGGTTAAGTTAGGCAAAAAGTCTCTAACCATGTAAGAGGGTTGAATTAACCATTAATGGTTTGGGAGACTTTGGAAAATTAAGTGGTTGAAGACTTGAAGCCTTTAATGGTTATCAAAGACTTTAAGGGTTTGAGAAGTGACTTCCCTTTGTTTAGGGATGTGACAAATTTTAGAAGATGGGTTAGGTTAATTAAGAAGTGATTAGAAGGGTCTAGAAGAAATTAGGAATAGGTTTTAGAATGCAAGTGGGAGATGTAGGAGAATGCAAGTGGATGGAGGGATAATAGGATTTAATTGAAATAAAGTTAATTTAATTCAATTTGGTTGTAATTTGGGGAAATTAAATAAATTAGATTTATTCAATTTAGGATAACTATTTAATTAAATTTGAATTTAATTAAAAGTGGATAGAAGGGATTTAATTGAATAAAATGATTTATTCATTAAATGGTATAGTGAATTTAATTGAGTAATTTACTTAATTAAATAGAGGAATGCGGGTAATTTAATTAAGTAGGATTTAATTAAATAGAGAAATGAACATAAAATATTCATTTAGGAATATGGTCATTTTAATACGTCTACAAATATAATTGTAGACGTATAAAAATGATCATATTCCTAAATGAATAATTGTAGACGTATAAAAATGATCATATTGCTAAATGAATATTTTATGTTCATTTCTCTATTTAATTAAATCCAATTTAATTAAATTACCCGCATTCCTCTATTTAATTAAGTAAATTACTCAATTAAATTCACTATACCCATTTAATGAATAAATCATTTTATTCAATTAAATCCCCCCATCCACTTTTAATTAAATTCAAATTTAATTAAATAGTTATCCTGAATTGAATAAATCTAATTTATTTAATTTCCCCAAATTACAACCAAATTGAATTAAATTAACTTTATTTCAATTAAATCCTATTATCCTTCCATCCACTTGCATTCTCCTACATCTCCCACTTGCTTCCTAAACCCCTTCCTAATTTCTTCTAGACCTTTCTAATCACTTCTAAATTAACCTAACCCATCTTCTAAACTTTCTCACATCCCTAAGCAAAGGGAAGTCACTTCTCAAAACCTTAAAGTCTTTGATAATCATTAAAGGCTTCAAGTTTTTAACCACTTAATTTCCCAAAGTCTCCCAAACCATTAATGGTTAATTCAACCCTCTTACATGGTTAGAGACTTTTTACCTAACTTAACCTCCATCCAACCCAAGGGTCTCATCAAGCCTTTAATGCTTTGACCATGATTATTTCTTAATCATTTGCACAAGGTTTTATCCTTGGATTAACTCTTAATCCAATGGGTAAGCCTAACTTAAGCTTAACCCTTATCTCTAGATGACCATGAGGTCTTCTTAGGCATTTAATGTCTCCAACCCCTTCTGTCAACCCAACCCTAGGTTGACATTTGTCATCATTTTATTGGTACAAATTGCAAACATGGATTCCCAACTTTCAAACTCAACCCTTGATCAACCCTTTCAATCTTGACCATCCATTGCCCTATTTTTGCTATAAATAGAGCTCTCATCCCTCCATTTTGATCAATCCAAGTTTGTAGTATCATACTTATGCTCAAATACATTCAAGCTTTCATATCTCATTTTATGATCATCATTTTAGCCTCTCTTTTAGATAGAAATTAGTCTAAATATGCATTTTTAGAGTATTTCTATTATCATTAGCTTAAATCATTGAACTAATATAGTATGCTAGGATAGTTTGTTTACTAACTTTGTCATCTTATAGTTAGTTTATTTGCATTTTAAGATCATGCATAGTTTAGGATGCATCTCATATTAAAACCAACAAAAGCATCCCTCATTCTTGCATTTGCCATCCCTAAACCATTTTGCTCAATGATCTGAGAGCAAAAACGTTGGTTTGAGGGACCGTGTAAGATAGAGAACCATAGGACCCACCTTGGGAAGCTGAGTGATACTTCATTACTCCATAGAGCTCCATTTTCACATATTGAGTTCTATCGACCTGCTTTTCCTGCATACAATAATAATACATTGGATTCAAAATATATTTTGTTAATTATATGTATAATACAGAAGGTAATTCACTACAATTTAAATTCAATTGTTGAAATGTATTATGATTAAACATGTTTATGTAGATATTGATAAATGCACTTAATTTATTTGTTCTATATACAGAAACATATGGGGTTTACGAAATTAATGAATGCACCTGATGTCGATGTGGTTCAACAGAGGGAAGAGGTGATATCTTCATATTCACTTTGGATTGCATTCTTGCTTGTTTAAAATAACTAAATCCTTTTATGTCTATATTATATGTTATCATTTTTCATACAGGAAATGGTAATAGCTGCATTAGATTCAACAAGGCCTCCTAAGGTTATAGGAGAACTATACGAGGCTTCGGTGTGTATTTTTTCTACATATGTTAAAAATATTTGTTTTATTTAGTTTGTCAACAACTTTGGGTTATTAACTTGTATGATTGTCTTTAAACTATTACAGGCCCCTTGCAAACTTCCTATTGTTATTCTACCATTCCTTTTCAGTAGAAGTCCTACACGTATATTATTGGATCCAACACGACCAAGGCAAAAGGTATGTCTATCTTAGATCAACTCCTTTTCACTAAGTGCACAACAGAGTTGAAACTGTCTAGTTAACTCCTTTTGGATCACTTACCATGGATATAGGAAATGGTCGTAACTGATTCATCTGTGACTTTGCCTTCTACAACCACAACACATCCATCTGAGGCTCCGGTATGCTTTAGTTTTTTAGTCTGTTCATTTTTAGTTATTATGTATTATTTGACATATACATCATTAACATGTATTAATGTTGTTTTACCAGTTATAGCCTCCTACAGGACATCCCACGGATCCTCAGCCTCACCGAATTGTAGAAGACAAAGATGAGGTAATCAACATTTCAACTTCAAACAATTTAGAGTTCAGTATTTAGTTATTTTGATGTTATATTGAGAAAATATATCTGATTAGACATTTGAATTGTCTTTTTGCAGCCACGTACTGCTTCGAAGAGGCTTGATTTTGATGATCTACCATATTCATAGATATGGATAGAGACATATAGTTATAGTTGTGGTCATTGAAGGGCCAATTTTTTATATATTCAACATTTGTATATGTATATATCGACTTTGACAGACATGGCACATGCCACATTTTTGTAACTATTATTGATTTGGCATCTATGCCATTTTTTGATATATGTACATGATTATTGTTCATTTTGATATATATGAAACTTGATATTCGAACCAATTTGTTCATTGATATATATGAAACATGATATTCCTGAAACTTAGTTATTTGCTATTGAAATGTGATCAAATTTGTTAGTTGTGTATATGTCTTGAAATGTGATCCAATTTGTTCATTACTTGTAACTCATATGGCATATACTTTTAAAATATCTATTGCTCATATTGTGTATACCCAAGTACTGATACCGGTAATGTTGATATTCTGTATTTTGATTAAGTGAATTTGCTTTGAGTCCTTTGTGCATGAAGAGATTGGAGTGAAGTTATTATTTCATAAACTCATGCTTATGGAGTGAAGTTCATCAATTCAAGAACCAGTTAAGACATTTAATGCTTAAGTTCATCATTTCATGCTTATGGAGTGAAGTTCAGCATTTCATCACCTATAAAAGAAGAGTTGAAGCACTTAGTGAAGTTCATCATTTCATCACTTAGTGAAGTTCTGCTTGTCATGGGAATGAACCATCAGTGCGAGCATGTCCAGGTGGCTGGGTTTATGCTAGGTTTTCCCCTGTCTCACTCCCCAAGGCGTCTGATCATTATGAGCCACCTCGTAGTGATGTTTTCCCTTGAGCGCTCAAAGTGGAAAAAATAGTCAAACTTTGACGTAGCCTAACTTGGAGACCGTGGCACTTATGGATGATCCATTTGAACCTATGGGGTCATGTTATTACTACCTACAAAATCCTATCTTGGTTTCAGGCAACTCGATTCTATTTTCTTATGGTGAGATTTTTTCTATTGCATCAAAAATCGTCAAAAGTTGTCAGTGAGAGGTGGCAAAATAGTGCATCTTTCATTTTGCTTGTCGTGGGAATGAACCATCAGTGTGAGAATGTCTAGGTGGCTAGGTTTACACTAGGTGTGCCCTTGTCTCACTCCCCAAGGCGTCTAATCGTTACGAGCCACCTCATAGCAATGTTTTCCCTTGAGCACTCAAAGCGGAAAAAATGGTCAAACTTTGACGTAGCCTAACTCAGAGACCATGGCACTTATGGATGTTTCATTTGAAACTATGGGGTCATGTTATCACTACCTACAAAATCCTATCTCGGTTTCGGGCAACTCCATTTCATTTTCTTGTGGTGAGATTTTTTTTGTCGCATCAAAAACCGTAAGTGAGAGGTGGCAAAATAGTGCATCTTTCATTCTTCTTGTCATGGGAACAAACCATCAATGTGAGCACATCTGAGTGGCTGGTTTTACACTAGGTGTGCCCTTGTCTCACTCCCAAAGGCGTATGATCGTTATGAGCCACCTTGTAGCGATGTTTTCCTTTGAGCGCCCAAAGCAAAAAAAAGGGTTAAACTTTGACGTAGCCTAACTCGGAGACCATGGCACTTATGGATGATCCATTTGAACCTATGGGGTCATGTTATTGCTACCTACAAAATCCTATCTCAGTTTTGGGCAACTCCATTTCATTTTCTTATGGTTATATTTTTTCTATCGCATAAAAAAACCGTCAGTGAGAGGTGGCAAAATAGTGCATCTTTCGTTCTGCTTGTCGTGGGAATAAACCGTCAGTGAGCATGTTTGGGTGGCCAAATTTACACTAGGTGTGCCCTTGTCTCACTCCCCAAGGTGTCCAATCGTTATGAGCCACCTTGTAGCAAAGTTTTTCCTTGAGCGCCCAAAGTGGAAAAAATGGTCAAACTTTGACGTAGCCTAACTTGGAGATCGTGGCACTTATGGATGATCCATTTGAACCTATGGGGTCATGTTATCGCTGCCTACAAAATCCTATCTCGGTTTTAGGCAACTCCATTTCATTTTCTTGTGGTGAGATTTTTTCTATCGCATCAAAAACCGTCAGTGAGAGGTGGCAAAATAGTGCATCTTTCGTTCTCCTTGTCATGGGAATGAACTATCAGCGTGAGCACATTTGGGTGGTTGGGTTTATGCTAGGTGCACCCTTGTCTCACTCCCCAAGGCATCTGATCATTACGAGCCACCTCATAGCGACGTTTTCCCTTGAGCGCCCAAAGCAGAAAAAAGGGTCAAACTTTGACGTAGCCTAACTCGGAGACCGTGGCACTTATGGATGATCCATTTGAACCTATAGGGTCATGTTATCACTACCTACAAAATCCTATCTCGGTTTCAGGCAACTCCATTTCATTTTCTTGTGGTGAGATTTTTTCTGTTGCATAAAAAACCGTTAATGAGAGGTGGCAAAATAGTGCATCTTTCGTTCTGCTTGTCGTGGGAACGAACCGTCAGTACGAGCGCATTCGGGTGGCTAGGTTTATGCTAGGTGTGCCCTTGTCTCACTCCTCAAGGCATCTGATTGTTACGAGCCAACTCATAGCGACATTTTCCCTTGAGCACCCAAAGTGAAAAAAATGGTCAAACTTTGACGTAGCCTAACTCGGAGACTGTGGCACTTATGGATGATCAGTTTGAACCTATGGGGTCATGTTATCACTACCTACAAAATCCTATCTCAGTTTCGGGCAACTCCATTTTTTTTTCTTGTGGTGAGATTTTTTTTGTCGCATCAAAAACCGTTAGTGAGAGGTGGCAAAATAGTGCATCTTTCGTTCTGCTAGTTGTGGAAATGAACCGTTAGGGTGAGCGCATCTAGGTGACCATGTTTATGCTAGGTGTTCCCTTGTCTCACTCCCCAAGATGTTTGATCATTATGAGCCACCTCGTAGTGACATTTTCCCTTGAGCGCTCAAAGTGGAAAAAATGGTCAAACTTTGACTTAGCGTAACTTGGAGACCATGGCACTTATGGACGATCCATTTGAACCTATGGTGTCATGTTGTCACTGCCTACCAAAATCCTATCTCAGATTTAGACTATTCATACTAGCCCTTCAAATCGGGTAATTCAATAATAACTCAAAACTTTCTCAAAACACTTGGAAAAAAAAATTGCATATTCATATTGAAAATTTGCAAATCAGCCCCATGGACACTTTCATATATAAAATTTGGCATCTTATATAAACTATCAAGCTCATTACTGTTTATATTTACAAAATTTTGCATCTAAATATGCAAATTACATCTTGTTGTTGTTTTTTTATACAAAACTTAGCATCTAGATATGCACATTACAACTCATTGTTGTTTTTTAATACAAAATTTACCATCTAGATATGCACATTACAACTCATTGATTTTTTTATATACAAAATTTGGCATCTAAATATGCACATTATAGCTCATATGCATGTAGAGCACATCCAAAAAAGCGAAGTGATAGGGAGGATAGTGCTGGGTGGTTGTTAAGCGGCTAGTATGTTTGCTTGGCAAAAGTTCCTTATTGTTTTCAAGGTTTAAACACCAAGGTCAAAGTGCAAATAGATCAAAGGTAGTCTAACAACTCACCTTGCTCCACCTCCCAATGTCAAACTCTTCTTGGCTACTCAAAAGCTCTAACTCCCTGGTTTGATGACATCCTTCCAAGGGCTCCAAAACCATCTTATGAAGCCAAACTCACCAAATAGGTTGAATTCATGTTAGATTGACCTATTTTAACTTGTTTTGTTGGATTTCATGCTTTGTAACCTTCACTTGCTTACCCGATTTGACAAAAACTTGGTTTTAGGCCTAAAACAGGCTACTAGGCAATTAGCCCTCCATTAGGGGTTTTGTGCTCACCTTGTTCAACCGATGGACTTCCAGAACAAAAGCTTTACATTTTTGGATACCCTTTTGGGAATACTTGAAGATTCATAAAGTTTTAGGGTCTCTCAGGGCTTCTCCATGACTGTCCCAAAAATGGGTGAAAAAGGAGGGCTTTGAAGGGTTTTGATGGTGAAAAACCAAGATTCAACCTATAAACCTCCACTATAGACAAGAGACCTTAGTGCCATCATATTAATCACTATTTAAGCCAAAAATAAGAATATTTACACTTCAAAGTTTGAAGAACAAGTTTTTTTCAAAAAGTTGCTTATGAGGAAAATGCAACATTTTACAACTTTTCCAATTTTGCCTCTTTCAAACACTTCATTTGCAAACAAAACCAATTACGTTCAACATGTAAGCATGCCTATCATTTAGAAACAAAGGGAATCTTGTTAGCCCTACATACAAGCATTAGGCAATTACAAAAAATGGTTTATTTCACTGTCAAGCTAACTGTTGTTGCCCCTTTGTCTTTCACTAGTTTTTTTGTAGTTCACTATGACCTGCACTTTTACTGTTAGAACTCTTCACAAAAAGTTTGTTTTTGTGTTCCTCAATAAGGCTCAGTCTTCAATGGCTATTTTTCCTTCATACGTATCATTTAGAAGAAGGAGATTACAAATATAACTTCAAGAAAATGTAAAACTCAGTCCTAGTTGACTGGGATAGCAAATGGGCATTCCAAAATCTTGCCTCAAAGATCATTGATTGATCTTGGCAACTTCAAACTCATAGATGACATAAAGAACACTCCTTTTTCTTGTTTTCAATCCATTAGAAGGAGGTACAACAACCTTACAAGCTCCAATACATGATGGAGAGTAGGTTAATGAAAGGAAATTGCCTCTAAAACAGTGACTCACTATTTTTTTCAATATTTTCCAAAACTAAACATGAAAACATTCTCCTCATGTCTTAGAAAGCCTCTTTGCCTTGGCATAAAAACTTCTTCATCAAGGCAAGTCTGTTCAACTTTTAAATGCACTTGCTATAGTAGAGCAAAGCATTAAATTCCTTCAAGACCCTAGCCAAATGGCACACTTGCCTAGGGCTTAATGGCCACAAAAACTCCTTACACCTGCATTCTTGAAAAAAAAACATGTATTTACATAGTCTACAAGTTGACCAACTGGTTCTTGGGAAGCCATGAGCATTTTAGGACTCCAAGAAGCCAAGTTGGTCAAGCATCCTTGCCAATTCCTAGACAAGGCAGTGAAACTGTCAAATCAAACTAATTTTGCCACAAACTCAAAACTTGATAAAATCAAATGCCACCAAAGGGAAAAGTTTAGGAAAACATGTTAGAATCAGAAAATGCAAGAATAGTATGGCCAAGTATAGCTGGTGTATAGACTGTTGTTCACATGGAGCCAAAAACTAGAGAAAAACCAAACAAAACTAGTGTAAATTTGCAAAATGCTTCTTTACTTTGAATGATTAACCCTTAAAATAGTTAAAATAGGAGATTAAATACCTCTCAAAGTTGGTTAACCTCCTATATGGATAGGTACATGTCCAAGGGCACTTAATTTTGACATTTTGATGCCTAAATGACAACTTTTGGTGCCTAGAAAATGCAAGATTGACCTCCAAAACTAGCCATCACCTAAAAATACTTCTCATACCTTAAACCCAAGCATAAAACATGTCTAAAACCTTTTCAAAACAAAAACCACAAAAAAAACTCATTTTTCCATCATTTTGCTAGGCAACACCAAACTGGCAACTTTGAGGAAAAAGATGAAAACAAGAAACCAAAACCCCATAATGAGTTCAAAACTCATCAAAACAACCTAGAACAACTTCAAAAACATCCTAAACAACTTTCCAACTTAAAACAACAAAAATCAAACTTGAGATGAAAATGAAGTTGAGAATGAAGCTAGGTGCTCCTGCACCACGAAGTTACAACATTTTGCAAAAGATATATACAAATTTGTCAAAATTATTCTACCATATTGTAGAATTATTTTTCTAGATGGCCCAAAATCAATCAAGTGAACCTTCTGGATCAGCTCTAACCCTTAGTGTCTCAAGTATTGCGTCATGGTTTGATTCATGAACTTTCCACAAATCCTTGTTAAGAGGTCTACCACAATATTTAATCAAATGAATATTTGTTGGAACAAGAAGGTTTGAATAATGAAGAATATGTCTATGTGTCTCAAAGTCCTCACACAACCAGACATTAGAATTTTTGATAGGGTATCTGCATTTTATAGAAGAATAATGCCAAAATCAATACAATGACTGCTAAATAAATGAGTTTAAGAGGTCTCAATACAACTCGACACAACAACATGGTACCTTCTAGGCCATGTCCCTATCACAACAATGGATCCTATTGGGTACTCAATACCCTCTCCATCAACCATTGTAGAAGTCAATTTATTTTTGGCCTCAATACAACGACACAAAAAGTAATATGTTCCTTTTTCATTGTTCTCATCCGCAATAACTGCATATACATGACCTGCATTTAATAGAAGGATATAAGTTAATACCAAAATGAGCATGAGTTAATACTAATAAATTAAGCTTAAAATTGTAGCACATTGCAACCTAAGTTACTTGGTTCAACTATGTCTAATACATGGTCAAAATCCACTGATGCTTCAATCTGGTTTATTTGTAGTGCTCTAGGAAGTTGATATGTATCTAGGGTTTGCAAAGGTCTACAAGACCATTGGTCAACCCACTCTTTTTATTCACATTCATCCCACAAAAAATGCATACACAAAAAGAAAAAGCATGCAATATGTCTAGTATAAATAACTAGTGATGTTGCATTTGAACTTCTAAATGAATGCATGTCACTTGATCTAGTAAGTGTACAACAATCTAGATAGTTTTCAATGTTAGATTCACTTATTAACCAAAAATATCTAGAAACCATAGACTTATCTACATTACCTAGTCCCATCGTAGAGCTACACCATTGCACAATTGTTTTTGCATCTATTAACATTGCACCACCTTCGTACTTCAATTCCTCTCTAGTAAGAGATCTTTTCACAAATGCTCCCGCACCATCATGCTCTCCCTTTCCATGCCCTGCCTCAATGAAATTCCAAAAATGTTGCACACCACTTGTCACATGCATCCTAGTCAACTAGTAGAACATCCTTGCATTCTTGAATTGTGTAGTGCAATTGTCCGACCATATTAAGTGTTGGTTATATCTTATATCTCTTTCCCTTAAACTATCATAGAAGACAGTAAAGCATCCTTGCACAAAACTCTGAGGAATGTGTATGATCATCACTAATATAGAAGTGATATTCTCTTATAACCTTTTTGTCCTCCTCGGTGCTATCATGTGCATGCATGAATGCTATGTGTACAAAAATTGTAACTTGTGTAGAGTGGTAATACATAGATTGTACTTCATTTTGTGACTTTAGTGTATAATTCTTAGCAAAATCAATGACAGAGACAATAGTGCCGAGGGGGAAAGTGTCCTTACACAACTTGAATTGCTCATCTAACCATCTAGCTCTATGTGTGTGACCTATGTACTCATATACTAGTTTCTCTTGAAACATTTTCATAAAATCAGCTACTCATATATCCCTTTTCACTAACTCACACCTCTTTAATTCTTTTCCATCTTTAACACCATATGTTACTGACTTATGTTTTCCAATAGAAACTAGTTCCTTGCCAATTTCATGTGTGCTATCCAGATGTAGGCATCTATGCAACTGTTGCAAACCACCACATGTAGGACAAAAACCTCTCAAACACATCATCTTATAATAAATGCACCCATCATCTTGTCTACATAGTACACTTGAAATAAATTCTCTCGGTGACTTAGGAGGTGCTTGTATACCACATTCCTGCAAAACATTGTTAGTGTGCAAAGTACAACAAATATAGCGATAAATATCATAATGCATGGAAAATTCAACATGGACCCTACAACAACATGTAGTACATGCATGATTAATCTTAACATAAAATGGTTTTGTCATCTCAAAAAATCTTTGACTAATTTTAATTTGAGGAAAGCTTTGAAGAAACCTTTCATAAAATTGTGTTTGAGTTGTATCTAAATAGTGTTTTGGATGTGGCTCACGATTACTAACTCCAATTCTCCTTCTAACAATATCTCTTTGGTTGGGTGAAACCCTTGTGTTGTCATGCCAAAATCTCTCAATTAATGTTCTTAGTGCATCAAAAAAAACCTTGTCCTTGTGTGGGAGTCTACCGAAGAATGCCCAAAGAGAATTATTGTTAGGATCTTCAATTTTCTCTCACCTCTCTAAGGCATAGTGTAATGTGGTTCTACTTATCCTTAATGACTTGCTTGTTTTCCTTATTAAATGATATTTTTTCATTTCCTTTCCCATTATGGTTGATTTGAGGACACGACAAGTAACATTAGCATCTTTAGTGCGTGATTTTGAACCAATGGCTTGGTATGCATCAAAAAGATTTCTCACAATGGTTCTTTCACTATTATTTTCGAATGTTCTTAACCCCAAAATTTTCATTGTCTCTCTAAATTTCAGATTTTTAATCATTTCAACAACTAATTGGCATCTTCCACTTTGATTTAAGTTTTCAAAATAGTTATTCCAAATTCTTCTAACCATTCTTCTACAAGTTCTTTCAAAAATTTTATCGTGCATTGGCTTCACAATATTTTCATCAATATCTATTAGGAACTTTGGTTTTCTATGAATTATTCTAAGAGGTATTAAGATTGGTGCATGCTCTTCATTTTCATTAGGTGCATTATGTGCATTGATCACATCAAATTCAAATGGTAAATCTTCTTCAATTTCATTAACATGTGCAGTCACCGAATCATTTTCAAATGGTCTATGTTCATTGCATTCATTAGGTGCATTCATCATATGTATTTGAATTGGTGCATGTTGATCATTTTGATTTGGTGCATTAATCATATCAATTTCAATTGTTGAATTTTCATCACTTTCATTAGGTGCATTAGATGACATACCTTCACGTAATCTCTTCATACGCTCCCTTTGTCTTTCCTTTGCTGCCTCTCTTTGTTCATTTGTTCCTCTCTTATTCTTTCCCATTGTCCTGCACATAACATCATGATGACAATCCACAATCAAACAGCAAAACAACAACAAATGATCATCATTTTGCTATAATCTAAAGTAGCAATAATAAAATAACTTCAAAAAAAACCAAAATACAAGACAAATAAATCATAATAAAAGC